>NW_016804045.1:3087-8863 GCF_001698545.2 Rhinopithecus bieti
CTCAGCCTCCGGAGTAGCTGAGACTACAGGCGCCCGCCACCTCGCCCGGCTAGTTTTTTGTATTTTTTAGTAGAGACGGGGTTTCACTGTGTTAGCCAGGATGGTCTCGATCTCCCGACCTCATGATCCGCCGGTCTCGGCCTCCCAAAGTGCTGGGATTACAGGCTTGAGCCACCGCGCCCGGCCTCACAAAATATTTCTTAAATGATGATGATGTGATAGAAATCTACAAGATTACTCAGACAGATCAAGAGCAGGCTGGAGTACCACAAGTTAAGATCTGACTGCGGACGAAAGTTTGAATAACTCTTTTGAAATTATTTTGTAGCAACACAAATGGTACAGCTTTAGATTCATTAAAGATATTGGTAAGGCATCTAGATATATTTTCCAGGGGAAAGTAATCAGAAATCAAAATGGAACATTGATAAAAGTCACGAACAAGCTATAAATAACTTTTTCTTCTTCCTGCCATTTGGGATCACCCCCAAAGATTCAAAGGAGTTCTGAATACAAATAAAGGGAATTGAATACTCCTCAAAAAGGAAATGTTTTAGTACAGGGGCAAAATGATCATATGAAATATAATTAAAGGCATCTAGATGAATATTTGTCCAGAATTCGTTTTCTTTTGTAACCCTTTATAAGGTAATAGCCTATATCCAATTCAATCTAAAAACATAATAAAAGAATAAGACAATTTCTAATCATGAAGCCAAACCATAAACTCAGCATTTACATTATTGATAGTCAGCAAGATATTAATGAACTCCCATTTAAAATTCTCCACTGAAAGCTAACTTTGGGATAATATTATTCAATTATTTCATTAATTTTTATACTAGTTAAAATTTTATTCTAAAAATTGTTTTTCCAACACTTGTATTTAAAGCAAACATTGCTACCTTATCCACATGCACAGTATATTTTAAATGTTTAAATCCAGGGTATACAATATTAAATTGTTTATGAACCCTTCTGTTTTTTAAAAAGATGCCATGTGTGGGTGAGGTAGAAATGTTTTCTTTAACTACAAGTGTTAGAAAATGTTTACTTTTAAATACAGAAGGTACCCTCTGTTATCTGGGATCTGGTTATTACAAGAAATGTGAAAGGGATACGGCTAATAGTCATAAAAGTAAAAGAGGAGTCGTAATAAGTTGAAGCACTCTTTTGAAAAATTTGAAGCAGAACTCAATCAAGGCTTGATTTACTTTAAGGAAACCTTGTTTGGCTAAAGTGCAGCCAGATAGCTAGACTCCCAATATATTCTGCAGAAAATGATTTGGGATTTTCTTTTTTATGTTTTAATCTATCATATTGCTCATTAGTCAGTCTATGTTTATTTAAATCTTGACGTCATGCAAATGAATGTCTGCTTCTTTGTAGAAAACCAAGTATTTATGATGCTTTTTAAACATCTCAGAGTAACATGACTCTTTCTCTCTATATATATACAAGTACATACACACATATCTATATCTATATCTAACTTCCTAATTGTATCATTTATTTCTGAGCATCTAAAGTTCTCTGGAACTAAATATCCATGACATGAAAAGAGGGGAAAGTACTGGAAATAGAATGAAATATTGGGGCTGAGCATGGTGGTTCATGCTTGCAATCCCAGCACTTTGGGAGGCAGAGGCAGGATGATTGAGATGAGGACTGTGAGACCAGCCTGGGCAACATAATAAGACCCCCATCTCAAAAAAAAAAAAAAACAAACAAACAAACAAAAAAAAAAAACCTGGGCATGGTGGCACACACCTATAGTTCCAGCTACTCGAGAGACTGAGGTGAGAGAATTGCTTGAGCCTAAGAGATCGGGGCTGCAGCGAGCTACGATCGCATAACTGCACTCCAACCTGAGTGACAGAGTGAGACCCTATCTCAAAAAAAATTAAAAGAATGGAATAAGAACTCGTGGGTTTGTTTGAATCTGGCTGTAGATTTAACTGTGTGACTTTACATAGGTAATTTAACCCTTCTTACCCTTCGTTTTCTCATTTGTGTAATCCATGGCCCTAACTAACTCGAAGTTATGTTGAAAATCAAATCAAGGGATATATGAGAAAATATATACAATCTTTAAAATATCTACAAAGAAAATTTGTATTACGGTGTAAAAGTAGATATATGAATAATAAGGATATTCTGTGACTGTATTATTAAACACTTTCAGCTATATGTTGCCTTTGTTAGAAAATAAGATAAAAAATTAGGGAGAAAAAACAGGAAAGAGAATATATATAATGCTCTTAGGCTGAGAAATTCTACAATAGGAAATGAAGAAAATTTTAAAAACACATGATAGAGAATATAAAACGAGTTAAAAGAGAATGGAAAATAGATATTGGGATGAATTTCAAAAAAAATGTATCTGCATTAGTGAATCTGTAGTAAGATCAAGAAATTTGGAGTTCTCTACATGTTATTTGTAATCTCTCTTTCTGAAGCCTTTAGAGCTATAGGAATTAAAATAACGAAAAGTTTTGAACTAGAAAACACAAGTATCTCCAATGTTCTTTACTATGAGTAAAAGAATTATCTATGTTCAAAGGTTGACAATATGAATAACTGGAATTGTTTACACTTATGAATTGCTTTCATGTCAAAAAGGCCTTTTGCCAAAGCATTTTGATCCATTTAACCTTTACTTCTTTTCCAATTTCTATATATTTATTAAACATTTTAAGATTGAAAACTGTCTTACACCCATCTCTCTTCTCCCCAGAAGTAAAATATCTATTATGGTATGATTCACCATTCAAGATGTCTAGAAGTCTTCTAGGAACCCTATTGTGAAAAAAAAAAAAATGATAATTATTTTTCATAACATTTCTATATCCTAAGGAAGTTCTTTTTTTATATATTAGATTAACTATAAGATATAGCTTAATGGTTTCTGAAAATGCAGGAGAGTGTTATCTGCCCTATCACATAGTTAAATAACTTCTTTTGTGTAGAGTTTGTAGCTGCACAGTTTAATTTATTATAAATCACCTAAAATGAATGTTTACTTTATTATTAATAGCCAAAGATATCTTAAATTTACTTTAAATAATAAAAGGCAAAAAGGAGAGATGTTTTCAATCACTCAGAAATCTTTAAGAATCATTTCAAATGTAGGACACTGGAGTGAATGGAAAATGACAAGTTCGAGACCCGAAGTGAATATTGACTTGAAATTTTATAATAATTTCTTAAGTAGTTGAAGAGTCACAACCATTAATCTTCTGGGGTATAAAATCAACTACCTTTGTGTTATTATTTGAAGTGGATTTTCAGAACTAGAAACTGTTGATATTTTCATAAAGTTGTAGCATTTGAAATGATCTCAGTAACCATCCAGTCTGATTTTCTCTTTTAACAGATGAGGACATAGAGGCTAATAAAAGACTAGAACTTAGGTCATTTAACTCCAAATTTGCACTATAAATACCTTTCCCACAGTGCTTGTGTCTTTTTGTATATTAATTATTCAGCAAATATATATTGAGAGACGCCACAATGTGTAATGATATATGCAAACGGTACTCGAGGAGTATAAACATGAATAAATTATTATCTTTGTTCTATGTGAATTTATAGTCTAGTAGGAAAGATAAGACTCAAATTTAAAAGTGACATGATGCATGTAAAACCTTTAACACCAAGTCTGGCTCTAAAGTATAAGTTAAAACCAAATAACAAAATAAAATGCAATAGAAGCCGGGTGCAGTGGCATGCACCTGTAGCCTCAGCTACTCAGGAGACTGAGGCAGTAGGCTCGCTTGAGCCCAGGAGTTCAAGGTCAGTTTTGGCAACATAGCAAGACTCCATATCTAAGGAAAAAACAATGTAATGCAACGTGCTAAGTGCCATGTAAGAGGTGCAAACAATTATGTCTATTTTCTTAAAATTTAAAATGGAAATTCTGGTGTTCTTACATATGTGAGTGTAACCTAGATGATTTTTTAAATTATGACCAGTAGTCTTTTTACACTGCATACACAAAATTATAACACATTTGCATTTTAAGCATTGCTTCTCGGCTTTACAGTCTGCATATTCTTCTTCCTCACCCGCTCCAATCAGACAGTACATCTTTCTCTGAGTTAAGCGTGAGGATTTGTCCACAGTCATTTCCTAATGTTCCCCGTTAGCTGAAACTCTTCACTTCATAACCCACCTTATAGTCCCTTGGTTTCATCCTGATATTCAGCAACTACTTTGGTAGCTGGCAACTTTTAGCCCTATCTATGCTCTGCCCAGGAGTTGGGCAGCATTATTTGGTGCCATTGCAATGAGAGTGGGAGATGTGCAGAGTTCAAACATGGGATAGGGAGTTGTTTGAAGTGAGCTTTCAAGTACTAACCCTAAGAGTCTATAATCACAATGGAATTTAAAAGGTGGCACATTTGAACATTTTCAAAATAATTCTGAAGCTTTATTAATCGACTGAAGTGGGGAATAATTAAGAAAAGTTATCCACGAATGAATCCAAGGCAGGAAGGACAAGGATTATTTCAATTATCAGGAGAAATTAAAGAAATCTGGGAGAAGGGATAGAGTGTTTTTAAAATAATTTCTCACACTATAAGTGTTGTGATAAATGTATTCAGTATTATACAACAGAAGCAAATGAACTTTTATTTGATCTTGTTGCTTCATTCTCAATCAAGAGACTCAGAATATCCACTATGTTTGTGCAAATTTGGCTGGTCTTCTGAAAATAGCACTTACCCAAGGTAAGTACAAATCTATGGTAAAAAATCAAATTACTTTATAACAATGTATTATCTTCTCAGCATTCAAATGTTTTTCACTTTTAAATTCTGAATTAGGT
Source organism: Rhinopithecus bieti (assembly GCF_001698545.2). Classification (NCBI taxonomy): domain Eukaryota; kingdom Metazoa; phylum Chordata; class Mammalia; order Primates; family Cercopithecidae; genus Rhinopithecus; species Rhinopithecus bieti. The sequence continues at coordinate 7,919 of NW_016804045.1, forward strand.
TGGCGCAAAAGTAATTGCGGTGAAAACCACAATGGTGAAAACCACAATTACTTTTGAACCAACCTAACAAAATTTGTGGGAGTTTTCTCCATATTCTCTTCCCCATTTTAAATATTATACAATTTGTGACTCTATATTTGTAACCTTAGGGAAGTAAGTAATTTAACCTCAGTGGTTTCTGTACTCTGTATCTGTTTATAACGAAGAGGTTAGTTTGAAGAATCCTTACAGAAAGATTACCTAGTATAAGGCTCTCATTGGAGTTGTGGAAACTGAGGCCCAAGTTAAGCAAGTGACTGGACCGTTTTTTCTTCATTCGTCCTGAATGAGAGAGTAGGAAAGACAGAAATCAATGTTGCCTATACCATAAACTGCAAAACTACATTATTATATTGGATTGCCTTTACTGTCTAACAGTATTTATTTGTTTCTTTAGGGAAGTATTGTAGAATACGTTTTTCACCTCACTAGCATCCAACAAAGTGTTAAATGTATATTAAGCCCTCAACTGAAATTCCCTTCATGAATTTCAACTAAGCCATTGCTGAAATTCCATAATTCTTACAGGCTTTTCTTTATTCATCTTCATCTTACAGTTCACTAATTCGGCAGATACATACGGATAGTGAATTTTATAGATTTACTTACATGAAATTTAGGAAATTGGCTGAGGTTTGGCAGTAGAAGCAGGAAAATTTGACACAGATAGTTACCCAATGAGAGGTGGGTAATAATCTTCCAAACTAAAGAATCTGCACTTGTTAACTTAAATAACATTTTGAAAAGCAAGTCATTGTATCAATGAATAGTCATTTGGGCTTATAATTCTACTACACAAGTTCTTTTCCATTTACATAGTGATTTTAAAAATAGATATAGAGGCATGATGAAATGACTAAATAAATAAATCTATTGAGAAACCAGCTCATTTCTGCTTTTTCTCTT
>NW_016804045.1:11512-21737 GCF_001698545.2 Rhinopithecus bieti
TTCACCGTGGTCTCGATCTCCTGACCTTGTGATCCGCCTGCCTCGGCCTCCCAAAGTGCTGGGATTACAGGCGTGAGCCACGGTGCCTAGCCCACTTCTGCTTTTTCAAAATGAGGGTTCAAAAAATATTTGTTGGAGAGACACCAGATCTTCCTTGTTTTACTTCCTTCAAGAATGAAGTAATCAACTTCTTTCTGAATATATTTTAGACTAACATTACACTTAAAAATAAAAGATATGGGCCTATTAGACCTCTGGGAGTCACTGATCAACCAAAAATGCTAGAACAATCTACCTACAAGCCACAAAGCATTAAATTAACTGTTTAATCTAAGATTTAAAAAAAAAAAAACTAATAGATTCATGATATGATCACCCAAAGCAATTCATTAATGCTAATGTGATTTCCTTTGACATTATAAAAAGTAAGGAAATAAAGCTCTTATTTACAAGTTTATTTGCTGCAAAGGCATTTAGGAATTGTTATTTTAAAAAGAAAAGTTGCACTTCTTTCTGAGCCATCAACCCATACCGCAAAAGGCATACAGAACTCAGTTTGCTAATAAAAAGAATTCTATGGCCATGCATGTGGTCAATGAAATGTTCTCTCTATAATATATGTATATGTAATGATGTATTTCACAGTGAAATGGAAAATAAAACAGTGTGATAGGGCTAAGCTTTAGCTAAACTAATTTAAGAAGATTTATAATATTTTTATTGCCCTAAAATATGTTCAGAGAAATTACCTGAAATCGTTTCAGGGGAAACTGTTATTCTGTTAGATGCCTCGAATTCTTGAATATTATTGTGCAGATGTGCTAAAAATTCTATTTTAGCTCTTCCTTCATCTTCTTTCACCTTTACTTTAACCATTGGAATACAATACAACCAATCAAGATATGTTAATTGATTACCTACTATAGGGAAGGCACTTATCATATATGTGGGCTAGTCAACAAAAGCTTCCTGCAAGAGGTGGGGCTTGAAACAGACCCTGAAGAACAGACAGAATATAGATACATTTGGGAGAGGAAGCTACATAACACAGTAATGGACTTCTCCAATCTTTCTAGCAATAAATTATTTTTGAATCACCGATCATGTTTTTTGTCAATTTAAAATGGAAGTAATAAATGGAAGTAATCGGTTTGGTTACTGAATTTTTAAAAACCTACTTTTAAAAAGACTTTAATCATACTTAGAATTTTTCCAAGTATGGTCTTTCTACCCTGAAATAACTTTAGTCTAAGTATTGTACTCAGATATGGTTTTCTACCTGGGCTCAGATCAGTAAAGTAAAAAACTGGCAGTTACTTTTATAGCACCTGTTTTCCAAGTCATAGTTATCAAACTACTTTTCCTGACTCTACTGTGAAAAAGAAATACATGGCAAATGGGATCAGACAACACTTGAAACCTTCCTTATATGTGGTAAATAATTTTTAACATAAACTCAAGATGTTATTGTCTTCTTAATAAAACAAAAGATGACACTTAGAACTGGATCACTTGGACCTTTCTCTTCTTATCGCTTCCCAGTTCAAAATGCTTGCATCTTTTAATAGCAGCATTCTCTTAGATCTGCAGTTGGACTAAGTGCACTCAAGCCTTAGCGCAATCTTCTTTGTAGTTATAGCTTTTTTCTGAAAAATCAGCTTAGTCTGCCTACCATATTCACTGTGCTTCCTGTCATAATGCTGCTTTCCCTGGGCATACAAAGAATCTTTACCCTTCTTGTACTGTTGTCATTTTGTGGAGTTGGTGCTAGCCACACTTCTTAAAGTCTTGGGTGTTTTAGGAACTTTCACCATGTTTGCGGGAGCGCTATCAGCACAGAAAGAGACAAATGATTTTTAATGATCCTTCTCAACTCAGTCTTAGACCTTCAGAGCTTCTATTTTACTGCTTGAATTTCAAGTAGGCAGCATTATATAAATGACCAAATATGAATGGCCTTTGTTGTGGTGTTACATGTAGTAGAAACTTGTGGGTCCAGCTCACAGTAATAACATCTGCCTGTCCAGTCATCTCTACATACAATTGCATTATTTCCCTGACTTCATTTCTGTCTTTGTATTATCTCTGTAACTCCCCCGGGCTTCACTCAGCTTCTTGTCCCCCAGTCTCTGAGCATTAACAGTACTTTCTAATTTGCTCTACTTCTTTATTGGTAGGTGAATCTCTAGATGAAATGTTGCACGTCTATCGCATTGCTTTGCCAAGCAACATATCGAGGATTAATGGACATTGTCCGTTAATATGCTCACACTTACATGTAAATTTATTCTGTTCAAAGACTAGTTGTTACAGTATGAAATAAAAATTAGCCAATTTCTAAACAGAGGCAATAGTTTGTTGTTTAACACCTTGGCCTCTGGAATAAAACCACCTGGTTTCAAGCTTTGTTTTGTTCATTCAGTTTGAACAGATTAACCTCTTTGTATGCCTCAGTTTCCCTAACTGCAAACTGAATAATAATAGTACCTTCTCGTGGGGTAGTCATGAGGCTTATGTTATGAGGTAGTACCTTCTCATGAGGTAGTCATGAGGCTTAGTCATGAGGTTAGAATGTGCGCTACACATTATAACCTATTAGAATGTGTAGTGCATGGTAAATGTCAATAAATAGTGGCCATTGTTATCATCTTTTATATCTCTCTTCTGAAGAATAATTACTTGCTAACTGGGCAAGTCTTACTACTTTGATTACAGGAAGCTATAATTGAAGAGTATTCAGTGAATCTTGATTCCGGAGATAAAATGGGAGATATGTAAATTTAAAATACACTTGCAAAACATTTGAACACTGTGACATTTATTCATAGGCGTTTACTGATGAGTTTAAAGAAGACATCATGTTTTATGAAAAAGTAAAGGAAACCCTAGCCAATTCATTCATTGCTATCCTTGTCTAGATATTAGTTAACATTGTCTTTGGTTTCGGTGGTGTTGTTTTCACTATTTATTTTTACACTGAGCTTGCCCCCACACCTTGCCATTAATTCTAATTCAACCCTGAATTTAAATACCCATATATGACTGGCGGCTGTTGCACTGGACAATGCAGTTCTAAAGGCTTTCTAATGGCTTTCAATACATTTATGCATAGTTCTTAATAGGCAATAATAACAATGTGTTACCCAAGGGTGTACTTGTATTTAAAGGAGACAATGACTAAGATGAAAGAGGGAAATTCCTGAATGTAGAATTTCAAGTTATATGGAAAACCATGAAGGATACTAGTTTAGGGACCAGAAGGCCTTTCTAGTGCCTCTCAAATTAGACCATGTAAGTGATCATCTATGCATAAGGTTAACCATAATTAACAAGAATGACTGTATCAAATGCCAGCTATATGTACAATGCTGTAATAAGCAAGTATTTTAGGAAACTGCAGATGACACTGTCTTAGCCACAGCTGAGAGGAGGAATGAATAGCGAGGTTGAAGTAGAGATGTCAGGTAAAGGGAGACAAAAACAGAATTAAAATTCCATCTTATGTACGTCTTATTTGAAATCCTGCTTTCACTATGTCATTTGTGCATTAAAATGTCAGAAGTGATTGGCAAAGAGTTGTTGAAGGTGAACATTAGTATTAAATCTGCTAACGACTAGCCAAATGATGATGCAACTTAACCACTTGGTTGTTTTCAATGTTATTTGTCTAGAATGGAGATGACTAGACTGTTTTGCAGCAATGTTCTCAGTATATGGAAAAGCCTTCTTAAAATGTCTTGAAGAATGGCAGTGTTGGAGAGATCCATGACTTGAGCACACATTAGGCTGGAGATTGGTGATTTCTTTTTGATGTTCAACAGCACAATATGTAGATGAAATGACATAGGTAGCCTAGAATGCTAACAAATAAATAATAAATATTGCTTAGTGCAATAATTTAAAATTTTCAAAGTGCTTATACCCATCTGTTTCACAACAATCAGGTGGGGTTATATGTGATACGGACATAAAATATCATAATAATATATTATTAACTTCAATTTATGATGAAGTTTACCTAGTTTGCTCATGGCTACCCAAGCAGCCAGAGGAACATAATTTAGCAGTTCTTCCACTAGACAATACTAAGCTGTATCAGATGCTTTACTAAAATAATCTCAGTACACGTACATCATCCTTTTGTGAGGCATTCCATTGCTATGAAAGAGAGGTGGTAAGATGGTCTTTAATAATACTGGCCAAATAGTCTGGAGCTTCAGGAGCCATTAAAACCTGGGAATTAATTATCTTTCAGCAAGCTCAGCAAACTGCAGTCTCCTTTAATCTCAGGCCTTGAACAATTTAACAAGAATACTGAGGATATTTAATGTTGGTTACTGATAATCTCTCCCCAGAATTTTGTTTTAAATTTTTGTGTTTCTCTTAGCTGGAGAGGGATGACATTTCCTTGAAGGAAATACATGGAACAGTAAAAGTATTGAGGCCTGACTCAATTATAATGTTGGACTAATCCATTAGAATGTTAGGCTTTTTATATTTTACTTTTATTGCTCTTCCTAAGTAGCCTTGGCAGCACAAATAAATATTTCTTATTCTCTTGCCTTAAATTCACTTTCGAGAATTCCTTGAGAAATTGAGGGGAAAAATCTAATGGCACCAATAAAATGTAGGATAATAATATCTTCATCATTCATAGACTTGCTATGAAGACTATATGAAATAATATTATATACATATATATATTATATATATGTAATGGTCCTGGATCCACATCTGGTATCCAGGAAGTTCCCAGAAATATCAGTTCTCACCTTTCTGATGAATTCATACTGCACAAAAGCCTGTTACGTTATCTGAAAAAAGTCATCACTGTCATCCATGACACCTCTAGATGGAGATAAATCCCTCAAGAAAGCATAGAAAGGGTTAATAACCCTCTCTAGATAATGCAGATAGGCAAACACCGTCATTTTTGCTAAAGCACCCCAAATCCTACCTTGACATTGCAATCAACAAGCCTTATCCACCTTCCGAATTTCAGGACTTGCGTTGGGCTTGTTGCTGTAGATGATAGACGCTATTAGGAAAGAAATCATGTTGATGAAACAATTATTTTCTTCCCTCCCCAGGAGGATCAGAAGAATTTATTTAGGGAATGAAAAATATAATGAAATATTCTATAACCTACCTCCCCAAAATATGGACAAAAGTATTTATTTCCCCCCACCTGTGGGGTGGAATGGGGGGGCATTGTAGATAATTACCAAACAATCAGGTGCTAAGGAGATTATACTCTTCAGAAAAGACAATATTCAGTATGATTTCAGTACTGCAAAAGAGATGCAATGATCACGGTAGATATCATTTTTTTGTGGGGCATGTCAGTTGGTCTTTGTCATTGTCTACACATATGTAGCCAACTACACAGTAACACCTTGTTTCTATTGCACTCGTATTTTGATTGTCAGAATGGCTGATGTATACGTAAACTTCTTCATGAAAAAATTAAACTCTGGAACCCAGATATCTTGTTTATTACTGTGTATGTGAGGTCGCAACTGTCTGCAAACTGGGGAGCTCAGAGGTTACTCAGTGCGCAGCATTTCCTCACCCCACCCCCCGCCCCCAATCATCTTAGCTCAACTATATGTGAGCATCCCTCGGTTAGCCTGCCTAAAAGGTATGTGGTAAGGGGCATATGCACTTAGTGGTTCAGCAATCAGAGGCTTCCTTGGATGGGACTTAAACTGGTAAATATTAATGAAGAAGCTGCGTGGTACTGGCAGTGATTCCAGATCAAATCCTTTAACTGCCGAATGTCACTCGCTGAATTTTGAGTTGGGGAGCTCTGTCGCTTAAAATACAGGGTTCTCAAACACAATGCAAGTGTTTGTCACCTCAAGTCGCATACTACCCAGCAGGAAGCAAAAGGCAAAGGGCATGGCGCAGAAAAGAAACAGACACACAGACACGTTTTGCAATGACGAACTTTATGTGACATCAGGAACGGCAACCTGTTCTCATGTTTAGCAATTCCGAGGTACGCTGTAAAGACTGCTTGTCAGGTAAAACTGAGTAAAGGGACAGGAATAAGAGGCAGCGCTGGAGACTTTTTCGCAATCCTTTTCAAAATATAAAACTGTAACCAAATGACTTAGATAAGCTAATTATTAAAAAAAAAAAAAAAAAAAAAGATTCGCTGGATGCCTTTATCCTCTCCTCTTAAGCTTACGTGACCATCAGCAGCGCTGTTCAAATTCAGCTAACAGCTGTTAGACCAAGACACAGATCCGCAGTGTGTATCTCCCCAGAGTTACGGATGTTCACTGAGACCCGCCGAAAAATTAGGGTCGGTTTTCAATGAGAACATAACAAAGGATCCTTGGTTCCCCCTCTGTACACACTGTCCCAAACCTTGCGCCCCCTCCCACTTGCCTGCTGTCGAATTTCTTATAACTGTAGTCGGTCCTCCAACTCAGTAGCACCCTCCGCAGCCCGACCCTCAGCGACATTGCGTTCAGTTTCCCTCCTTTCTCTCCTCCCACTCCTCACTTCTTGAGACCCCACCCTCGCCTTCCGTTTCTGTCTCGGCTTCCCCGCGCCAGGTTCTCTAGACCCCGCCTCCACCCAGCACCTTCATCTCGAGCCCCCACTCCCAATCCCCTTAGAGACTTCTATGCTCCTTCCGTGGAACCTAAGCTCCTCTCTTCTTCCACAGACTCAGTCTCCACGCGATTTGCGCGTTCAGAGTCCCTCCCCCCAATCTCCGCCAGGGCCAGTGCGGTCCTGCAGGCTGCAGCCATCCGGGACCTGTCCCCGCTCCTCATCCCATCCCCCGCCTAAATCGTTAGGGTCTCGGCTAGCAATGCCGCCCGGGGCTCCAACTTACCACTAGCGTCCGGGAGGAAGAAGAGGCAGCGGTCGCCGCGGCGGCAGCTAGACGAGAAACGGACTCGGCTGCAATCGCCCAGCGGAGCCCGCGGCAGTCGGTGCGCTGCGCTGCGCTGTGCGCCGCAACCTCGCGCCTCAGCGGAGGGAGAGGAACGGAGGGAGCTCGGCGCGATGGGAAGCGCCGGCGAGTCGACCTCCTTTGGGCGACCGTGCGCCCCCCGGCTAGGTTTGGCTCTTTTCGCTTCACTATCTTACTCTAGCTTAGTAACTGACCACCTCCAGCATCTCTGCACTAATCGCGTCTTCTTTCTTCTTCGTTGGCCCCTAACTAACTACACTACTCTAAACGGACGAAGGCCATCACACGAGCGCCACGACGATCTCGACGACTCCGACGACAACGATGTACAGACAGAGAGAAGAGTTCATATGCAATCGGCAGGTAAGGGACAAGGCAGGCCAATGGAGCAGCCAAGGCTAGCAATCTAACCGCTCCAAAGGCAGTATCGGAAAGATCGGTGCATCTGAGGAAGGAAGCGTCCTCAGCGAGCACCAGAGCGCCTACCTCGCGCGGGTGAATCTGCACCGCGCTCTTGGGCCAAACGCGGGATGAGGGGAGGAGCCAAGAGCAACCAATCAGTGCTCAGCATTACGTTGCCCCAGGGCCTGTTTGGACCGGTCTCTTAGTGCATCTGGAACCTGCTGGCAGGGGGCGCGAGACCCCATGGTGGAGGTGGGGTGGGGTGGGAGTGGTGATTAACCTGATTCACAAAGGCTAGAGCGTAGGGGGAACCAGAATCAACCATGGCACCGGATGGAGGGAGAGGGAAGGCTTTCTCAAGAATGTACCCTCAAAGACTCACAGCATACCCCTCCCCAAACACCCCCCCAACACACACACACACCTGTACATTTCATTTCAACAAACGGCATTCCCAAGTCTTGCAAATTTCATCAAGCTTTGAAACTCCCTTCAAGGGTCTCTGCTCCGACTCTTGCCCATTCTTCCAACAGTAGCAACTGAGGCACTCGCAGGGTCAAACATTTGGTGAGTGCTCAAAGGCCACAACCCTGTTATAAGGCCCACTTCCCCATCTTTGTCTCCCCATCCTTTCCCTAACCCCAAAGGAGAAAGGAAAGCTCTTAGTCTTCGAGCCCCAGGAAGACACAGTTTAGTTCCTTTCTTGATCCCACAGGCCTCATTAGAAAGACATCTTGAGGGCAGCTCTTACGGGTTTCCAAGGGGGTGAACCTATCTCTCTGGCACAAGGCCTTGGGCCCACAGCCAGTCGGTTGCCCAGTCGTTGGGGGGGAGGGGGCTGTCAATGCAAGGTCGAGGCAGCAAGAGGTGAACCACAAAGGCTCTCTTTTGGCAACTGCTGGGATGCCGAGCTCCAACCGGTCAGGCAGAGCTCTTTTTCACAGGCTCCCAGGCGCCACCGGGCAGGTGCCTGCGGTGTTCTGGCGGCAGCGCAGAGAAGGGTGAACGGGGCCGCCTTGGCCAAGACACCTCAGAGGCACCAAAACCAAGCTGAGTAATGGAGATTATCCCACCGAGAATGGGGAAAGAAACAGATCTCTTCTAACAGGGAACGAAGGGGCGAGCGGGGGTGATGGTCTCGGCTCGCGGCCGAGGTTTCACGGCCTTGTGCCGAGGACTGGGGTGGGAAAAGTGGAGATTGGCTCCTCGCCAGTCGGAGGTAGCTGGACCGAAGCAAAAGATCGAGACTCCGGTTTGGCTACTTAGGACCGGACGGCAGCGCAGCGATTGTATAGAAAAGGCTACACAGAGACCGTACAGAGAGGCTTGGAGGACCGAACCCGGCAGAACGCAAAAGGGGTGGGAGCTGCCGGCTATTCTGAAGGCCGAAGTTTGCCTCAGTAGCCCCAAAAGTTAGGGAGGGAGAAGGAAGTGGGAGCAATGATAAGGGTCAGGCCCCTTCCTTATTCTGGATGCCCTAGGACCAGTCATTTCTCTCTGGGCCTCCGTTTCCAGATTTGTGAAAGGAACTGTCCGGTCTACTCCAAAAGGGGCATTTTGGGAATTCTCTGATTCCCTCCGTCGCCACTGAATTCAGGCTCTGAAATGTAATTTGGCAGTAAACATGCTGTCCACACCCAAGTTCTGTTTCGCAAAGCAAAAACCCATCGCAGGTTTCTTGAAGCATCTGTTGAATGCTACTGTATGATGCCGCACAGGTGGCTGCGACAGCGCTGCCAAGTCCACCGACTGCACAACGCTCGCATCTTTAGAAATGCTTTGGTAGAGAACAGTAATTTATAAATATGGAAGAGAAAACGTATGTCTTCTCTTTAAATAATTAAGCACTCATCTTTAAAACTCCCGAAGTGTCCCTTTGCTCTATGAATGTGGAATGCTTAGTCTTGCCTTTTCTGGCGGGACTTGTATTTATTTTGTCGGAGGCTGAGACATTTATATTACTTCAAAAAAGGTAAATATAAATCCCTGTGATATTTTTGCTAAGCCAAAATGGATCTGCGGAGCAGAGAGTGGAAGTTAGCATCCGCCAAAACCTGTTCTTGCTCCCCGGCTCCCGGGGGAACCGGCTTGAAGAAATTGACCATGATAATAGCAATTATGAGGATGAGGATGATGGTAGTAATAGTTTTTAGTATTATATATTTCGCTCTTAAGGCTGTTCTCTCCTTCTCCTTCTGAAAGGCAAAAGTACCGAGAGGGACCAGGAGTGAAGCCCACTTGGTGGTTGGGAAGGTTCCCGGAGCAGCAGAGAGAAACTTTGGTAGCCACGCGGCTTGCTGAAGCACCTCTGGGCTTCGGAGTTCGGGTAGAAACAGGCAGGCATGTTCGCCTTTGAGCGGCGCTAGCCGAGCGGCCCGGAGCCTGTAAGACTGAGACTGAGAGGTCCGCGGCGAGGCTCGGGGTACCGGGTTCCGCCGGGACCCAATGCTCTGCTTTCTTGGCATTTGCGGCGCGTACTGCCTCTTCAGGTTCTCTAGGCTGCGGCTCCGCCGAGCGCTGCAAGGTCCGACGGACTTCGGCGATTTTGGCAACACCAGACCGGAGAATTTAGTGTAAGGAGAAATTTAGGGCGCACTTTACGACTGGGGAACCAAACTCAAAACAGGCACATGCTGGCGCTTTCTGTCACTCTGTCATTGCCAGAGAGGTTTTCTGGAACCCCTGCCTAACGAGGCCTGGGGAGTCAGCCCAGGGTTTTCACTGCTTTCCCTTCCCTTCCCTTCCTCAGGTGTATGGAAATTGTCCCTGGAAAGAGGAGTTATTTACAGTGAATTCCTTAGGTTTGATGAAAATCCCCCGTGCCCCCCGGAACACGGTTTCCAAATATTTCCCGGTTTCTAAGGCTATGGACTTGTTTTACAACTTTCGAAC
>NW_016804045.1:21748-24945 GCF_001698545.2 Rhinopithecus bieti
CCCGGTTTCTAAGGCTATGGACTTGTTTTTACAACTTTCGAACCAGGGAGATTTCCTCCTACTACAAATACATATGTTTCCAAAACTACTGATTCAGAAATTCGGGAAAGAATTAAAGAAGATTGTTACTACGTAGGAAAAAGTTCCTCATCATTTGAAACTTTGGGAACTTTTTAAAAAAATAAATAATTGTAACCGACTAGAAAATTTACTTCTCTACTCATTATTATTTCCCCTCTTGACCAGAGCCCTATTTTAACACACCTAAAGGATGATAGACAGGTTTAAAAAATGAGTGACAGGATTCTAGCAAAATTCTCGAAGGCAGGTATTTTCACAGATCAAAAGAAGCTACACAATAATTCTACCGGGAGATTTTTTTTTCTTGTTTACCACAGGACATAAATGCAATGAATTTTGATAATCTTCTACCCATATTTTTTCGGTTTTAAAGCAAATTATAATAGCCAGATATGCTTTTGGTAACAATACAGTTGTATCAAATTTTATTTTCAGCCTTTGCTATTACTACTTAATCGTAAAATCCCAGCATCAGATCCATAATGTCCATCATTGAGGTATGCCACACCTAGAAATAAACTTTTATGGCATCGAACACAATAGACTTTTCCCTTACTGTTCCTCAAACATGGTCATAGACTGAGAAAAAAAATTTAGACATAGATAGCTTATTATACACAAAATCTTTTTAAAGTTGGTAGGATTATTTTTAATAAAAAAAATAACGCAGTAGAACTCTGTGTGCTGTGTAGGAAGGCAGGGGGCAGTCTCTGATCATGTCAGTCTTTCTGTAAGTGAAACTTCTGTTTGGAAAGATCTTCTGTTTTAGAGAAAACAACAATCAACACTGGTTCTCTGACACTCTCATTGAAGGGAAGAGAAAAATACTGGAAGCCTTTTGGGAGGGGGAGTTGGAAGGTCCCATCACGTATTTCTGACACTTCTAAGGAAAAATAAAAAAGGTATATCACAATTAAAAATCTGTGTTTATTTCTTTTATGCAATAAACCGTATTTAATTAATTTTATCTGACATCCTTCTAGTAATACAATATATATTTTGTGTGGTTTCCAGTAACCAAGTATATGTTTGAAAAATAGCTACATGCATGCAAGTTTGAATAGGGATTGGGAATGGAATCTCGTAGCCTCATAAAGGTGAAAGAGCTAGGAGCTACTTTGACATCAGTTCTGTAGAGAAATATATGTTGTCTTGGAGTGCATTCATGTTATGACGAATGCATTTTGTATTATGGGCATGCATTTCACTCCTTCACTTTAGGATAACAAAGATGGCAATTAGGACATTTTGTTTAAATTAAACTGATATTGAAAGTCCAGGACTACAGTGATTTCTTGTTTATTCTTAGCTCAAGACTACTGGTTGCTGAAACCCAGTAGTCTTGCTACCCATCTATCTTACGCTGACTCTTTTAGACCATTGTGATTTCTACTTCCCATTTCTGTAGTAATTAGAGCTATAACCATGCAACCAAACATTTCCTTGTTTTAGAGTTATGTATAAAGTAATGGGCTTAGTTGCTCTTGTCTGTAAATCAGTATCTTTACGTTATTTCAAATAAGGCAAACCATCACTCATTGCTACTTAATTTTTTCTTTTCTTTTTGTAAGAACTATTTCTTCAACCAAATTATAAGGATCTCAGGAGGAAGCATTTAACCATAAGCTTCTCTTCTCCTTTTTTCCACAACTATCCTAATACTTTGCACAAAAAATATAAGCAACAATAATAACTACTATTGTTGTTATGCAAGAGGTTAAGATGAATGGTCAAGAAGGGCTAGACTTCTAAAACTCGAATTTTTCAATGGCCTGCATACAAATATGAAAGGTATTTTACCAAACAGGCCCTTCATGCAAAAATATCATGACAGTTTGAACCGACCAAGATGAAACTTAATAGTAATAAATGTGAGATGCTCAGTTTGAGTACCAAATTTCTCTGCACAAAATTAGGTCACCGAAGCTGGGAACATTTGGTGAAAAAATACTTATTGATCTTAGTTGACATCAAGATCAACAAGCCTTCAGTGTGATCTGGTTGCTGGGAAACGTAATTTTATATTGAGCTTTTGCAACTTTCGTAAAAAGAGTCGAAATGCAGTTGGGCTCTATTTGGTATTTTCAGGCACATACTTTAAGAATGAAGTTTGGAATTCATTTATCAGAATGATGGAGTTCATTCACAAGAATGTTCAAGTCAGTAGAGTGCTGGAATCATATTAGATGGGTTTGTATCGTCTGGAAGACATGACTCTTGGGATACATGCTAGCTGACTTCAAATGTTCAAGGAAGTTTCTTAAGGAAAGTGGATTTAATTTATTTCCCAAGTTTGTTATTCATATCTTGTTTGTATCTGTTACCTCAGTGTCTTGCACAATGTCTGACACAAACTAAGCATTCAATAAATATTTGTGAACTGAATGAAACTATAAGCATTCAACTCTGAAGAGAATAAAACTGAATTTAATGAATCCACAATTTCTGGCTCTAGAGAAGGATTTTCTAGCATTCAAAACTGTCCAAAGATGGCATAAGCTGTTTCAGGAGGTAGTGAGTTCTCCACTCTTGAGATGTTCAATACTATAGAGGTTAATCTCTTGGTGGGGATGTTACAAAGGAGAACCATGTGTGAGGAAAGGGAAAGACACATGGCTAATGAATGACATTTAAAGCTCTTCCCAATCCAAAATTTTGCAGAATGAATAAAAGCTGTCTTAGTCTAATTTTATGACATAAATAAAATATTGAACTTTCTTAAAAACAAAGACAAAAGAATTTATGTACTGCAGACTGGCCGTAGATTCAGCTTTGTCATAGGAAAGAAGCGGCCTCCTACCAAGTCGAAGACACTTTTGTTGAGCCTTTTGCACTTGATAGCTACTGACTTCGGTGGAAAACAATCTCTGGGAAGCTTATTATCATGTTAGGATACTGGCATTCTTTGTAAGTCTAGAATACTACAGATGGTCCCTGACTTACGAAGATTAGGCTTACAATTTTCTGACATTAAGATGATGCAAAGGTGATACATATTCAGTATGCTTCTTGACTTAACAATTTTCCTTTTTCTTCACCAACAAATTTGAAGGGCCAAGTCTCTACACATTTCAAAGGCTGAAGCAACAAAAGTTCATTTAAAATGATGCTTTATA
>NW_016804045.1:26667-31820 GCF_001698545.2 Rhinopithecus bieti
CAAAGGCTGAAGCAACAAAAGTTCATTTAAAATGATGCTTTATAAACAAGTGGTAGCAAATTCCCTGTCGTCGAAAACTAAAGAAAAATAATATGGTAAATAAATATTTTCCTACCATATATACACATTTTATTTATAGACAAGTATAGAAATCTTTCATTTTCTCCAAGTGGAGCTTAATTTGAAGCAGAAGCCAATACAGTAATGACTAGATGCCTATTGTCATCTAATGGCAGCCCTGGAGTAGAACTACCTGAGTGAAAGTTTATTTTCCGGCCTTTTGATTTTGAATCAAGATTATTTTTACTGTTTATGCATTTTCTAGTCATTAGTGGGAAAATGATAGTAAACTTTTAATAGGTGATCTTGTAGGGGAGAGTAATGAATTCTTACTTGGTGATAGAGCAAAGCTGTGGGGCAAGATTTGCCAGAGAACTCAACTTTGTTGATCTTCCAATTTGACCAGCATTCTTCATCTACCAAGATAAGATTCAAAAATAAGCCTTTATCCTTTAGAGTGTCATACTCAATAATCAAGAAAAGCACTGATAAATCAGGAACTAGATCGTTTAATCTATCATTGTTAATTTTGTCTATGCATTTTTGATTTCATTATGACCTCAAAAAAACCTTATTGTCAATATAACGTGGATGAAGTTCCAAAGATACAAGGACAGAGGTGAAAAAATGTAGAGAAGTACCTACCATTATATTCTTTCAAGCCAAGCGACACAGTGGGAGCAGTTTTACTATTGTCTGGTTTGATTACAAAGTATAATGGTTGAATTATATCAGTAGTCCTGATATTTTGAGAGTTTTTTAATTTTTTTAAAGTTTGTGATATCAAGCAATATGGTATTCAGAACATTACAGTAAAACATACATCTAAAAACGGTTTGCCTTTCAAGGACTAGACATTTATTTCAGTGACGCTGTGATTCATCAAAATATTTCTTAACATTTCTTTTGAAACTGCCTTCAGAATATGCCACATTGTTTTGAATTTTTGGCAAAAGTGTATGGTCATTGAGAATTGTGTCTGGTGATTAACATTTTATGATCCTAATATTTTGTTGAATGAAGTGAAAGCACATGACCTTAAAACCCTCTGGAGGAACAACCACAACAAAAACCAGTGTCTTGCTTATGTCATTCTTGACAGTGACAATTTACCCTGGAGTAGGTGAGAGTTTTCTTTCATTTGCTCTATCCTCTTATATGTCTGCTCTAGTAGAAACTCAAAATGTAAGTTTTCCTGAAAGCTTGTGCACAACAAAGATAATATTTAAGGCAGTATTTCAAAATTGAAGCAAGAAAATAATATTTCCACGGAAGTACATGTCACTAATCTGGCTATTAACTGTATTAATATAGTAAAAGTAGAATGAGTATAGTCTCCCTCACTCTCTTCCAGAATGTAAGGATTAATGATCTAAGTTAGAACTTCTGAACTCACATTCAGTTACATGCTGTGTAATCTGTAATATTTATAACTTCACAGTGTAACCATGGCTAGAAATCTTTTAAATTTGAAGGTTCAAAAAATTATGTTGGTGCATATGGTTTGGAAATTTGTAGAAGAACCAATAATATGTATATAACCTTTCACAAAGCTAATCAATAAATTTATTTAAGAAAGCTTTGCTCTAGGAAGAAATTAACACCAGGTGATTTAGTGACCAAATTCCAAATTAGTACACAAATTAACCTATGGTTTTGATCTTGAATATATCGGTTCATCTGTTGGCTGCATTTAGAACAGAAAAGAGGCTTAAAGTACAATATTGGATTTATTAAAGAGGCATTTTGTCTGAAAAAAGTGACCTCTATGTCATTTCAGATAGTGTGCCGCAATTCAATCATCTCTATCCTTAAGATTTTTTAAGTGCTTGACTTCTTTGCTGCAATCTAAACTCTGACTGCTTATCTAAGAAAGCTAAAATATACACCATGTGGTACAAAAAATGATGACTACAGAGACAGTTTGATCAGATATCAGATCAAAATGCAAATCAAAGTAGACCAACCCCTATTGTAGATGAAATGCAACCCGTTACTTTTTTAAAGAACTGTGAATTTTAGAAGTTATTAAAATGAAGAATACTACATTATTGAATAACTTTTCCTTATGTTTTCTGACAGTTGTACTGATGACTGCTAGTGTAGACCTTAGTTTTCCTGGGTTTGTAATGTTTCTTGCTAAACTAGGAATTGGATTGTGAAATATTTCATAAGTGCAGTAACTCTTAGTAATAAAATATATTTACTAGAGTCCTCTCATCATTTAATAAAAGAAAGTTTTATGACATTTTATATTTTAAAAAAGAGCTTTATTAAGTTATGATAGATATATGTTAACCTGTATATTTTTAATGTATACAAGCTGATCAATTTGGACATCTGCATACACCTGCGAAATCATCACGACAATCAAAGTAATAGACATATCTATCACCTCCAACAGTTTCCTTGTTTCCTTTTGTTTTTCTTTTGTGTGTGGGCGGGGGGTAGTGGGGGGGGTAAGAACACTTCATATGAGATCTACCTTCTTAACAAATTTTAAGTGCATATGCAGTACTGTTGACTGTACACACTATGCTGTACAGCAGATCTCTAGAACTAATTCATTTTGCATAACAGAAACTTTATACCAATTAAACAACTCCCCACTTTTCCTTGTTCTAGTCTCTGTTTCTATGAGTTTGACTATTTTAGATATGTCACGTAAGTGAAATCATGCAGTCTTTGTTCTTCTATAACTGAATTATTTCACTTAATATAATGTCTTTCAGGTTCATCCTTGTTGCTTCAAATGGCAGGATTTCCTTCTTTTTTAAGGCAGAGTAATACTTCATTGTGGGAAAACTTTATCTATTCATCTGTCTATGGACATTTGGGTTGTTTCCATAACTTGGCTATTGTGAATAGTACTATAGTAAACATGGTAATGCAGATATCTCTTTGACATACCTATTTCAATTCCTTTGGATACATTTACCAAAGTAAAATTGCTGGATTATATGGCAGTTCTAGTTTTATGTTTTTTGAGGGACTAACTGTTTTCTATAGCGGTTGCACCATTTTTAAATTCTCAACAACAGTGTAGAAGGGTTGCAGTTTCTCCACATCCTCAATAATACTTATCTTTTTTATTATAGTAGCCATTCTAACCGGCATGAGATGATACTTCATTGTTATTTTGATTTGCATTTCCCTGATGATTAGCAATGTTGAATATATTTTAATAGATTTTTTGGCCACTTGTGTGTCTTTTTTGGAAAATGCCTATTCAAGTTTTGTTACCTGTTTTAAATTGAGTTGGTTTCTTTTGCTATTGAGTTGTAGGAGGTCCTAAATATTTTGGACTTTAAATCCCCATCAGATACATAGTTTACAAATATTTTTACCCATTATGTAGATTGTCTTTTCATACTATTGATTGTTTCCTTTGCTGTGCACAAGCTGTTTAGTTTGATGTAATCCCACTTATCTATTTTGGCTTTTGTTGTTTGTGCCTTTGGTGTTATATCCAAGAAATCAATGCCAAGACAGGTGTCAAGAACCTTTTCCTCTATGTTTTCTTCTAGAAGTTCTACAGTTTCTGGACTGACATTTAAGTCTTCATTCCATTTTGAGCTTATTTTTGTGTATGGTATAAGATAAGGGTCCAATTTCATTCTTCTTCATGTAGATATACAGTTTTACCAACACCATTTGCTGAAGAGGCTATTCTTTCCTTGCTGTGTATTTTTCAAAACTTTGTCAAAGGTCAGTTGACCATATGTGTGTGAATTTCATTCTGGGCTTTGTATTCTATTCCATTGGTCTGTATGTGTCTTCATGCCTATGCCATACTGCTTTAATTACCATGGCTTTGTAATCTATTTTGAAACCAGGAAATGTGATACCTTCAACTATGTTTTTCCTTCTCAAGATTGCTTTGGCTATTGTTCTTTTGTCATTGCATGTGAATCTTAGTATTGTGTTTTCTATTTCTGTAAAGCATACTTTGGGGATTTGGATTGGAATAACAATTCGTAGATTGTTTGGGGTAGTATAGCCATTTTAATAATGTTAAGTCTTCTAATCCATGAACACAAGATTTCTTTCCATTTATGTTTATCTTCTTTAATTTCTTTCAGCACAGTTTTGTAATTTTCATTGTATAAGTCTTTCATCACTTTAGTTATGTTCATTTCTAAGAATTTTATTCCTTTTTATGCTACTGTAGATGCAATTGTCCTCTTAATCTCATTTTCAGATAGATAGTTTATTGCTAATGTGTAGAAACACAACTGATTTTTCTATGTTGATTTTGTATACTGTGATGTTACTGAATTTGTTTTTTTAAAGTTTTTTTTGTGGAGTCTTTAGCATTTTCTGCATATAGTGTTATTTGCAAACACATAATTTTACTTCTGCCTTTCTGATTTAAATACTCTTTTAACCTTTTTCCTGGCTAATTGCTCTAAGATTTCCAGTACTACGTTGAATAGAAGTGGTGAGAGTGGGCATCCTTATCTAGTTTCTATCATACAGGAAAAGCTTTCAGTTTTTCACAGTTGAGTATGATGCTAGCTATGGGCTTTTCATATATGGCCTTTATTAAATTCCTTCTATACCTACTTTTTTTGAGAGCTTTTATTATCAAAGGGTGTTCAGTTTTGTCAAATGCTTTTTCTTAATCTATTGAGATGATCACGTGATTTTTATCCTTCATTTTGTTAGTGCGATATAACACATGGATGACTTCATGTATATTGAATTATCCTTGCATCTCAGGAATAAATCCCACTTGGTCGTGATGTATCATCCTTTTAATGTGCTGTTTAATGTGGGTTGCTAGTATTTTGTTCAGAATTTTTGCATCTGTTTTCATCAGGGTCTTTAGCCTGTAGTGTTTTCTTTTTTTCATTAGTGTCTTTACCTGACTTTTGTATCAGGGTAGTCCTGGCTTCATAAAATTAGTTTGAAATTGTTTCCCATTCTTCAATATTTTAGAAGAGTTTAAGAAAGATTGGTGTTAATTCTTCCTTAAACATTTGATACAATTCACCAGTGAAGCATCAGTTCCTGGGCATTTCTTTTTTGGGAGGATTTTTGATTTCTGATTCAGTCTCCTAATTTTTTTTTTTTTTTTTTTTTTTTTTTTT
>NW_016804045.1:32648-44313 GCF_001698545.2 Rhinopithecus bieti
TAAAAAAAAAAAAAAGCCTAGTTTCGTTGATTTTTTTTTCTACTCTATTTCATTTATCTTCTCCGATTTTTGTTATTTCTTCCTTTTTCTAACTTTGTGTTTAGTTCATTGTTTTTCTAGTTCTTTGAGGTATAAAGTTAAGTTGTTTATTTGAAATGTTTTTATTATAGTCATCAGTTACTATGAACTTCCGTCTTACTACTGATTTTGCTGCATCTCATAGGTTTTGATAGTTTATATTTGTTTTTGTTTGTTTGAAGTATTTTCTTTCCTTTTTTCTTTTCTTTTCTTTTTTTTTTTTAAATGTAGAGAGGGTTTCACGACGTTGGCCAGGCTGGTCTTGAACTCTTGGCTTCAAGTGATCTGCCCGCCTCGGCCTCCCAAAGAGCTGGGATTACAGGTGCGAGCCACTGTGCCCAGCCCCAGTTTCAAAGTATTTTCTAATTTTCCTTTTGATTCCTTCTTTGACACAATGGTGGTTCAAGAGTGTTTTAATTTCCACCTATTTTTAAATTATCCAAGTTTTGTTTTTTTCTTTTTAAAGATGGTTTAACTTTCAAGTTAGGGCTATTAGACTTGACAGCTTTCTCCTGAGCAGAGTCCTTTAATTGATATGTCTTGTTTACTCTTCATCTACAGCTATTTACAGAGTTTTAGGTCCCTCTATCTTTTGAAATCAACATTACATGAGTAACAGCAGTAATTTCTCAATTGTGTTCCAACCACTAGTGCATAAAACGTACAATTACTTTTCCAAAATGTAATATTGGACATTATTGGAAAAAAAATATTTTTAATACATTGCAGTCAACCCAGATGACAACTTAAGATTCCATTATGTTTTTATACAAAGAGGCTAATAAATTCTGACACATTGGGAGGACTGAATTTACTTAGGGCCTTTCTTAGATGAATTTGAAATTCATTAAGTTTCTTATTTTCCTTAATATGGGTAACACCTATAAGACTTAGTGAGAGTTCTCAGCTACACAATATTTACCAGAAAATAATTATAAAACATGTATATGGAAGTTTTCCCCACAAAGACTCTAAAAACATGGTGTTCTTGGTATCTCCCATGATAAATCCTCTATCTAATAATCAAGCCAGAAGTCAAAAGCTAATCAAATTTAAAGGTAAATCAACCACATGTTAAGCATAAGAAACTTCAGATGATTCACTCTAGTAATTTAAGAGAAGAAAAGGCTGAGTTTCCATATCTACATAATGCCAGTTGCATTTAAACACTTCTAAGAAGGCATAGAAAACTTCAATACTTTTGCCATATTTTCAAGTTAGAAAGTGTAGGACTGTTAATATAGTCTTAATTTTAGATTGATTCCAGGAAGTGTAAATTGCAATGTAGATTTGAAATGGCTTCTGTTGATGTGGTCTTCAATTTATCATTCCATACTTTCTTAGACTTTATGGCCTCTACTCTTAAACTTTATGGCCCCTACTTCTACGTTGCTCTTTGAAAGCGATTTATGCATATTGTGGTTGTTTGTTTGTTTGTTTTTTCTAGCTTCAGATTTGAACTTAGAAAGAAGAAGATAAGCAATAAAAGCTCTGTAGACCATCTTGGGCAACGTTAATTCATTCTTTGTTAATAAAACTTTGACTCACTATAGTTGGTCATTTCCTCCTATTTCTCCTTTCCTCTGCAATCCCCATGCCTTCCAAATGATGACAGAAAAGTAAGACCAGATGAAACAGCTGGTGTTTTTGTTTTATATAATTTTTTTAGATACTAACAATTGAACCTAGATCATTTGTAATTCAGCTAGATTTTACTTAAGATGAATGCCAATGTGGAAAATATATTTAATGTGCTTGAAAGGTTTGTTAAAATTATCCTATATCTTTAAATTTACGAAACTCAGGTGACAATTTTTTTTCTCTCAGGGTACTCAAATGGAATTTTTTTCTATTACTTTCAAACCTGATTTCTATTTTTTTTTTCTTTTTTTGAAACAGGGTCTCACTGTGACACCCAGACTGGAGTACAGTGGCACAATCACAGTGCACTGCAGCCTGGACCTCCATGGCTCAAGTGATCCTCCTGCCTCAACCCCCCAAGTAGCTGGGACTACAGGCACGTGCCACCATGCCCAGCTATTTTTTAAATGTTTTATAGAGATATGGTCTCAGTATGTTACCCAGGCTGTTCTTGAACTCCTGAGCTCAAGCAATCCACTTGCCTTGGCCTTCCACAGTGCTGGCATTACAGGCATGAGCCACCGTGCGACAGGCCTTTGGCCTTTGACTTTTTTTTTTTTTCTTGAGAGGGAGTCTCGCTCTGTCACCCAGGCTGGAGTGCAGTGGTGTGATCTTGGCTCACTGAAGCCACCACTTCCCAGGTTCCAGTGATTCTCCTGCCTCAGCCTTCCGAGTAGGTGGGATTATAGGCACATGCCACCACTCCCGGCTAATTTTTATATTTTTAGTAGAGACTGAGTTTCACTATGTTGGCTAGGCTGGTTTTGAACTCCTGACCTCAGGTGATCTGCCTGCTTTGACCTCCCAAAGTACTAGGAGTATAGGCATGAGCCACTGCGCCCGACCTCCAATTTTGGTTTCTAAATTTTAAAATGCAACTTATATTAATTACTTTGTGGCAATCATTTCACAATGTATGCATATATCAAAATATCATGTTGTACCCCTTGAATATATACCGTTTTTATTTGCTAATTATACCTCAATAAAGCTGAAAATTTTAATTTAACTTTAAATTTGAACTAAATTAAAAATTCAAGAGAAATAACTAAAATGTAATACATCTTATAGGAGACACGAATTTTAGAAGCTTTCATAAAGATAGCAACTTATTTTAGTAATAGTTAGTAATAGTTACCTCTTTGTTTTATTCATGGTCATCTTAAAATATTAAGCAATAATTAACAACATCATATTTCTTAAATTATTAACTCTCAAACCTAGAGAGACAGATTAAGGTTCTAGATTAAAATTTAGTTCAACCTTTAAGAATATTTAATTATTGTGGAACTTGTCCTTTGGTGCATAGAAATATAATGTGCATTGGATAATTAATAGGAATTTGGCATATTCGGTAGCTTTAATGCTCTTTCGAATATAGATTTTGATGATCCATTGCTTTAATCAATAGCTGTATACGGTCCTACTCTATCTGTTGTCATCTCTGTTTCCTCTTGAATAACACTGAGCTAATTTCATCATAACAGCTTGGTAGATGGAACAGAAGCAGTAGACTTAAGATGCCAATCTTTAATGTGTCACAGATTTTCAGGGCAATTTGAAAAGGGGTTCAAAGATGCTGTTAGTCATTACTGCTTTCATAATAGTATATGTTGTGAGCTATGGTCATTTGGTCTCTCCTTTTTGTTTTCTTTTTGTGAGACAGGGTCTCGCTCTGTCACCTAGGCTGCCAGGCTGGATTGCAGTGACATGATTTAAGCTCACCCCTGTCCTAGGCTCAAGCGATCCTCCCACCTCAGCTTCCTGAGAAGCTGAGACTTCAGGTACATACCACCATCTCCAGCTAATTTTTAAATTTTTTATGGAGACAGAGTTTTACCATGTTGTCCAGGCTGGCCACGAACTCCTATCCTCAAGCAATCCACCTGCCTTGGCTTCCCAAAGTGCTGGGATTACCGGAGTGAGCCACTGCACCTCACCTTGGTCACTTCCAAGAGTGATTTAGAATTCAAAAGTCTTTTTCTTAGTTGACATGCAGAACATTCTCTGAAGGAAAGAATATTGGCAGATGCATATGGATGTGCTACTAAAACATTGTATTAGTGGTGAGATATTTGTACATGGGTTGGTGTGGGAGTACTTCAGATGTGTGATCACGTACTCAAGAATACTGCATGTGTGGAATAGTGGAAAATGTAGTACCAAATAAGCAACAAAACTAAGCCACTTAGGAGACTCTAGGCTTTATGAAACACAGTGAAGCTATAATAATTATTATAATAATTTAGTGTTATGTGCTAGGCATTTTGCATGCATTATAACGTTTAGATATCACATGACCCTACAAGGTAGACATTTGTATTCTCCTTTTATGGATGAGGAAACCAAAGATTAGAGTTTGTGACCCAACTAGGATCACCAAGGCAGTATGTTGGATTATAAACCCAGGTCGATCATACTCCAGTATCATACTCTAGTACTGGCATTCTTAGATACATTGAAGCAATTTACTTGATAGAGGTCATTCAGTAAAGTCATGTAATGATCTAGAGATATTTGCCATGGTCATGTGTTTCTTTGCTGTTGTTGTTGTTGTTTTGGCTTTGTTTATGTGCCCGCTCTATGTCCCACATCCCACATACTTAAGAGACAATAAGTTTATACAGCAAATAAGTTCTTCCATGTAATATTTTTTATATTGGTAGTGTATGTATTTGTCTTCCATGTGGACTTTTGTTTCATGGGGCATTTTCAAGAGAAACATTTTTCCTTCATTCACTATCTGCACTACTGTTTGGCTTACTTGCAACACCATAAACATCACTGAAATTTAAAAATATACAATATGACAATGTTTGAAATAGGTCAGCCATAAGATTTACATTCCCCGTATATCCACTTTGGACCTTTGAAGTAGATAAGAGGCTGGAAGTGGCCAACTTTAGTGAACAATAACCATAGTGCTGTATTTTCTTTGGAAAAAACACTGCTGGATAGGTTTAGAAGATGGGAAATATTTTTACTCAAACTCAGTTAGTTAGGGTCAGCAAGAAGGCATAAATGGCATTAAAGTCAAGAAATTATTTTCTTCTTCATTTTTATCTTCCTTTATTACCCATCCTTGAAATTAGTGGATGTTAGGATGAGTGAGCACAAGTAGAGACGGCTTTCAGGACTGCAAAAATCTATCATATTTGCCCTTTGGAATTGTGAAAAATGATTATAACTTATTAATATTTTATTTAGAATGCACATAAACTAGCATAAATACATTTTATAAATGAATACAATATTGTAGATTCTAAAAATTGTGGTTGGCTAATAGTGCAATGAGGAATGTAAATAGTGATTTATTTTCATTTTTTATGACAACACATTACGTAGAAGATCTGTATGTGTACAAATTGCTTTCAGATAGTTTGTCCGAAAATATTATACTTAACCACTTTGTGATTTGTAGAATATAAATTATATGACAGTGCTTTGAGACATAAATTGTTGAAAATTCTTTTTGTTGTTGTTGTTGAGATGGAGTCTCTCTCTGTTGCCCAGGCTGGAGTGCAGTGGCACCATCTCAGCTCACTGCAGCCTCTGCCTCCCGCGTTTCAGCGATTCTCCTGCTTCAGCCTCTGGAGTAGCTGGGATTTCAGGTATCCACCAACATGTCTGGCTAATTTTTTGTATTTTTGGTAAAGAACAGGTTTCACCATGTTGGCCAGGCTGGTCTCAAACTCCTAACCTCAAGTGATCCGGCTTCCTTGGCCTTCAGAAGTGCTGGGATTACAGGTGTGAACTACCCTACCTGGCCAAAAATTCTTCAAACTCTTTTATCACACTTCCATGCAGTTGCAGAAATATAACGCTGAATCTAGCTTATGTTTTCCTGCTTTAAATTCATAAATATTTCCAAGTTCATAATTCAGTTAAAATCTAAGCCCACATTCAAAGACTTTAAATTTGCTAATTTTTCCATTAGCATTAGACAGCTGTTCTCAATTTCCACTAAGATAAGATCAGAAAGAATGAACTACACTTACGGTATGAAAAATAAAGGCTGAGGTTAGCCAAATCTTCCTATCAGTTTAGGGAGATGCTAGAACATGTTCTCAAGGGAGTTGTTAGTCATCTATCCCAGAGATTTTAATGAAAGCAATTGTGTTTCTGGGAATGCATTAGGTGAAATTTTCAATTCAAAACAAAAAGAAGATTATAATAATTTCTAAAGTTTTTTTAAGCACTATAATTCGATGCACAATTTATTATAATAAATATCTTGCTTAATTGTAGTATGTCATCATCAGAAGTAGGAAATGTATTTCAGGACAGCAAATGCATTAAACTGTACAGCTATTTCAATATACCAATGCTGGGTAATTAAAAAGCCACTTTGAGGAAGGAACGTTAAACTCTAGGTCTGTAATTCCAACTTCCTATTGAACACTTCTACTAAAATATATGCATGTTTTACAGGCACCTCAAAACCTCAAAAAGTTTTTCAAAAGCAAAATTATGTGTAATATTCTCAAATTGGTTGTTCATCTTTAGTTGATGCTTTTTCCACCTACTCAATTGCCTAAGAGAGAAAGATGAGTCATACATGGTATCATCGCATCATGCTTTTCCACATTCTCATCCGAAATTTCAATTGTTTTATAATTTTTTTTTTTTTTTAAGACAGAATCTTGTTCTGTTGCCCAGATTGAAGTACAGTGGTGTGACCTTGGCTCACTGCTAACTTCACCTCCTGGGTTCAAGCAATTCTCCTGCCTCAGCCTCTCGAGTAGCTGGGATTACAGGCGCCCACCACCACGCCCAGCTAATTTTTGTATTTTAGTAGAGACAGGGTTTCACCATGTTGGCCAGGCTGGTCTTGAACTCCTGACCTCAAATGATCCACCTGCCTTAGCCTCCCAAAGTGCTGGGATTACAGGCATGAGCCACCACACCTTTATCTCAGAACCTGATCAAATAAATCCCTTTCTCTTCATCTCCAATGCTGTTGCTCTACTTCAGCTACATGTTCTCCTTCACCTGGCATATTACATCTTTAGTGTCCAAGTACTTCTTGCTTCCAGTACCACCTCTCCAAATTACTTCTCCACGTTGCTTCTAAAGTGACCTTTCAAATGGTTACTGCTTAAAATCCGACTGTGGGTCAGTTATGGCTTGAATGTGTTTTCCAAAGTACATGTGCTGGAAACTTAACCCCCAATGCAACAGTATAGAGACATGAGACCTTTAAGAGGTGGTTAGATCATGAGTACTCAGCCTTCATAAATGGATGAATGCCATTACTGTTGAAGTGAGTTTGGAGAGATTAGGTTTGTTATAAAAGTGAATTAGGCCCTCTCTTGCCCATATGATGTTTTCTACCATATTACGATGCAGCAAGAAGGCTGTCATCAGAGGCAGCCCCTCAGTCTTGGACTTCCTAGCCTCTAGAATTGTAAGTCAAATACATTTTTGTTTATTGGAAATTACCCCAGTGTCAGATATTCTGTTAGAGCAGCACAAAACAGATTAAGTCAAGGTCCCACTTGCACGTGTAGGATAAAGTTTAAAATCCTAATGATGAGCTTTTTAAAAATCTTTTTTTTGAAAACTCTTTTATGTATTTAATTTAACATTTAAATAAGTTCAGGGATACATGTGCAGGTTTGTTATATAGGTAAACTTGTGTCATGGGGGTTTGTTGTACGTATTATTTCATCACCCAGGTATTAGTCCTATTACTCATTAGTTATTTTCCTGATCCTCTCCCTCATCCTACCCTCCACTCTGCGATAGGCCCCCAGTGTGTGTTGCTTCCCTCTATGTGCCCATGTGTTCTCATCATTTAGCTCCCACTTAAAACTGAGAACATACTGGTATTTGATTTTCTGTTGTAAATCTGTTGTAACTTGTTGTAATGAGGCTTTTATATATACCCAACATTTGATTATCCATTTATCTGACGATGGATGCTTAAGTTGCTTTCATGTTTTAGCTTTTGTGAACAAGGTTGCTATGAACCTGAGAGTACAAATATCACTTTCACACTCGGATTTCAATTTTTTGGGGTATATACCCAGAAGTGGAATTGCTAGATCATATGGTAATTTTTTTAATCATTGAGGAACTGTCATACTGTTTTCCACAGCAGTTGTCTGCAGTTGGGTAGAGTGCTCTGTAAATGTTTATGAGATCTAGTTGAGTTATTGTGCTTTTTAAGTTCTCTATTTCCTTACTCAACTTATTTTTAATTGATTTATTCATTATTCAGAGTAAGTTATTCAAATTTCCAACTATTCCTGTCGAACTATTTCTTTTTTCAATTCTGTTATTTTATTGCTTTATATATTTTGATGGTCTTTTATTAGGTGTGTAAATGTTTACAATTGCTATATCTTCTTGATGTATTGAACCTTTTATTAATATGTAATATTCTTCTTTGTCTGTTGTAAGTTTTTGAAATTTAAAACCTACTTGGTATGATATTAATATAGTAACCCTGCTTTCTATTGATTATTGTATTTATGGACTACATTTTTCCATTCTTTCACAACTGAAGTTGTGAAATTTTCACGATTTCAGTCTATTTGTGTCTTTGGATCTAAAGTGAATCTCTTATAGGCTGTATATAGTTAGATTATGATTTTGACTTTTGTCCATTCTGCCATCTCTGTCTTTTGATTGAAGAGTTTAATATACTTACATTTAAAGTAATTACTGATAAATATGTCCTTACGTCAGCCATTTTGCTATGTGTTTCATATATTCCTTATAATAATTTTGATCTTTACATTCTTCATTACTGCTTACTTTTATGTTGTTTTTGTTTATAACATTTAAATTCCTTTCTCACTCTGTTTTGTGTATATTCTATAGCAATTATCTTAATGATTCCCAAGGTGTATTAGTACATTCTCACACTGCTGATAAAGAAATACCTGAAACTTGGTAATTTAAAAAGGAAAGAGGTTTAATTGACTCACACTTCAGCATGGCTGGGGAGGCCTCAGAAAACTTACCAGCATGGTTGAAGGGAAACAAACATGTCCTTCTTCACATGGCAGCAGGAGAGAGAAGAATGAGAGCTGAGTGAAGGGGGAAGCTCCTTATAAAACCATCAGGTCTCACGAGAACTCACTCACTATCATG
This sequence comes from Rhinopithecus bieti, assembly GCF_001698545.2. Lineage (NCBI taxonomy): Eukaryota > Metazoa > Chordata > Mammalia > Primates > Cercopithecidae > Rhinopithecus > Rhinopithecus bieti. The sequence continues at coordinate 41,469 of NW_016804045.1, forward strand.
AGAATAGTATAAAAGAATTGCCCTCATGATTCAATTACCTCCTACCAGATTCCTCCCATGATATGTGGGGATTATGGGAACTACAATTCAAGATGAGATTTGGGTGGAGACACAGCCAGACCGTATCATTCTTTAAATCATATCATTCTGCCTCTGACCCCTCCCAAATCTCATGTTCCCACATTTCAAAATACAATCATGCCTTCCCAACAGTCCCACAAAGTCTTAACTCACTCCAGCCTTAACTCAAAAGCCCAAGTTCAAAGTCTCTGAGACAAGGCAAGTCCCTTCCACCTATGAGCCCATAAAATCAACAGCAAGTTAGTTACTTCCTAGATACAATGGAGGTACAGAAATTGGGTAAATACACCCAATTCAAATGGGAGAAACTGGCCAAAATGAAGACATTGTAGGTCCCATGCAAGTTCAAAATCCAGTAAGCCATTCATTAAACCTTAAAATTCCAAAATGATCTCCTTTGATTCCATGTTTCACATTCAGGTCACACTGATGTAAGAGGTGGACTCCCATGGGCTTAGGCAGCTCTACCCCTCTACTTTTGATGCAAGCTGTCATTGGATCTACCATTCTGGGGTCAGGGGGATGGTGGCCCTCTTCTCACAGCTCCACTTGGCAGTGCCCCAGTGGGGGACTCTGTGTGGAGCCTCTGATCCCACATTGGTTATCAATGAGGGCCTAACCCTTGCAGCAAACTTCTCTCTGCACATTGAAGCATTTCCATACATTCTCTGAAATCTGGGAGGAGCTTTCCAAACCTCAGTTCTTGACTTCTCTTCACCTGCAGGCTCAGTACCATGGGCATGTTGTCAAAACTCGGTGCTTTCAGTCTCTGAAACCATGGCCTGAGCTGTACCTTAGCTCCTTTTAGTCACAGCTAGAGTGGCTAGGATGCGGGACACCAAGCCCCTAGGCTGCACACAGCACTGAGGCCCTGGGCCCAGCCCGGACAACCATTTTTTCCTCCTAAGTCTCCAGGCCTGTAATTGGTCAGGCTGCCGCAAAGGTCTCTGGTATGCCTTGGAGACATTTCTTCCATTATCTTGTAGATTAGTGTTTGGCTTTTCGTTACTATGCAAATTTATACAGTAGGTTCAAATTTCTCCCTACTGCATCATCAGGCTGCAAACTTCTTAAACTTTTGTTCTCCACCTCCTCTTGAACACTTTGCCACTTAGAAATTTCTTCTGCTGGATACCTTAAATCATCTCTCTCAAGGTCAAAGTCCCACAGACCTCTAGGGCAAGGGCAAAATCCTATCAATCCCTTTGCATAGCAAAAGTGACCTTTACTCCAGTTCCCAACAAGTTCCTCATCTCTATCTGAGACCACCTTAGCCTGGACTTTATAGTCCATATCATTATCAGCATTTTGGTGAAAGCCATTCCACAAGTCTCTAGGAAGTTACAAACTTTCCCACATCTTCCTGTTGTCTGAGCCCTCCAAGACTGTAGGAAGATACAAACTTTCTCACAGTTTTCTGTCTTTTTCTGAGCACTCCAAACTGTTCCAACCTCTACTTGTTACCTAATTCCAAAGTTGCTTCCACATTTTCAAATATCTTTACAACAGCAACCCACTACCTGATACCAATTTACTGTATTAGTTTGTTCTCACGCTGCTAATAAAGACATATGAGACTGGGTAATTTATATAGGAAAGAGATTTATATGACTCCCAGGTTAGCATGGCTCTGGAGGCCTCACAAATATTACTATCATGGCAGAAGGCAAAGGGGAAGCAAGACATGTCTTCATATGGTCAGAGCAAGAGGATGGCAGCTTTCCTATACACCAACAACAGCAAAAGTAAGAGCCAAATCAGAAAAACCATCCTGTTCACAGTTGCCACAAAAAGAATAAAATACCTAGAAATACATCTGAGGAGATGAAATTTCTCTACAATGAGAAATACAAAACACTGCTCAAAGAAATCAGAGAAGACACAATCAAATGAAAAAAATGTCCCATGTTCATTAATTGTATATTAGTCCATTTTCACACTGCTATAAAGAACTTGACACTGGGTAATTTGTAAATAAAATGAGTTTAATTGACTCACAGTTCTGCATATAACTGAATGTTTTCAAGATCAGCCAGGTCACATCTTGAATGCTTTGCTGCTTAGAAATTTCTTCCACCAGATACCCTAAATCATCTCTCTCAAGTTCAAAGTTCCGCAGATCTCTAGCGCAGGGGCAAAATGCCACCAGTCTCTGAGACCACCTCAGCCTGGGCTTCATTGTCCATATCACTATCAACATTTTGGTCAAAACCATTCGACAAGTCTTTCAGAAGTTCCAAACTTTTCCACATCTTTCTGTCTTCTCCTGAGCCCTTCAAATTTTTCCAACTTATGTGTGTTTTCCAGTGCCAAAGTTGCTTCCACATTTGTAATTTATCTTTGTAGCAGTACCCAGCTCCTAGTATCAATTCTCTGTATTAGTCTGTTCTTACACTTTTATAAAGATACCACTTGAGACTGGGTAATTAATAAAGAGAGGAGGCTTAACTGACTCACAGTTCTGCATGATTGGGTGGTCACAGGAAACTTATAATCATGGAGCAAGGCAAAGGGGAGGCAAGCATCTTGTTCACTCAAGGCTATTCCTGTCAAACCTGGTGGAACCCGGTTCACCCTCAACATGTGGGGATTACAATTTGAAATGAGATTTGGGTAGGGACACAGAGCCAAACCATATCAAGTAGGAAAAATCAGTATCATTCAAATGGCCATACTGCCCAAAGTAATTTTCTGACTCAATGCTATTCCTATCAAATTACTAACGACATTCTTCACAGAACCAGAAAAAAAAAAAAAAAAAAAA
>NW_016804045.1:45364-47733 GCF_001698545.2 Rhinopithecus bieti
AAAAAAAAAAACCCTTTAGGCACACAGATTGGAAATGGATGTTGTTTGTGTTTTTTTTTTCAGTCACTCCATTTTCTTTATAGAACATCTCCGAATTATCTATCCCTCCATAAAACATATGCATTAGAATATCTGTGTTTATGGCGATTCTCAAATCTGGAAAATCTGGAAGTGTTTTCATTTCTAGATTCTACTTTCTCTAGATAGCGAGCATTTTATAGAACAGATGAACATACTGCTAATAATTTTTAAATGTTTAAATGGTCCAGCTCAACTTTTAAAGGGGACTGTTAATAGAATAATTTTAGAGAAGTAGAGTCTGGATAGCTAAGACAATAAGTTTTGTTTTAACAAAACAACATAAATTGATAGTAAATTAAACTGAATTTTCTGTTCTCTTTCAGAAGAAAGAATTTAAATAAAGGAAAAAATCTTCTGAATATTTTGGGGTTAATTAATATTCAGTTGAACATTAACATCAATTCTAAATTCAGCTTTTACCTACAAAGTCAAAGCAGAGAGCTAGATCTTACACTGAACGATTTCCAAATGTTTGGTGTAACGAGATAGTAGGTGTGGTGGGCTGAGCTTCGTTATGGAGATCAGAGAAGCCTAAAGATGCAACCTGAAAAGTGGGTATTAGTTTCCAGCAGATAGAGAAGGGAGGCATTCCAGTGTGGTGTAGTGGTATCAACATGGGCTAACTGACCAAGACACAAAGATACAAGTAGAATATGGGTTTGGCTGGCGCAAAGGAATAGAGCAAGAACAGCCAGCTATTGAGGCATTAAAATCAGATTGATCAGATTGTACTCCAGAAAAATTAATCTTGTAGCACTGTATATGATGACCTAGGGGTGAAGAGTAAATAGAGATGAATAAGCCCAATTTGAATACTCTCTATTTCTTCTGGCAACACAGGACAATGTCCAGGAATTCAGTGATAAGAAGCAATGGCAATTTAGGGCCAGGCATAGTGGCTCACGTCTGTAATCTTAGCACTTTGGGAGGCCAAGGCGGGAGGATCACTTGAGGTCAGTAGTTTGAAACCAGTCTGGCCAACATGGTGAAACCCCATCTCTACTAAAAATACAAAAATTAGCCGGGTGTGGTGGCAGGCACCTGTAATCCCAGCTAATTGGGAGGCTGAGGCAGGAGAATCACTTGAACCCGGGAGGCGGGTGTTTCAGTGAGCCGAGATCACGCCACTGCACTTCAGCCTGGGCGACAAAGCAAGACTCCATCAAAAACAAACAAAAAACAAACAACAAACAACAAAAGGCAATGGAAATTTAAAGGATGGCATGGTATTATGACTTCAAAACTGGTTCTAGAAACCAAGGGAGGAAAACAAACACAGGTAGTATTTGACACCTGAGTTACTGTGTGCAATGCTTTTGAGAGGTTGCATGATATAGTTTAGCTGTCTGAGTTCAACCTCTTCCTGCTTCAGTATCCTCAACTGTAAAGTGCAGTTTATGGTACAGTCTGCCTTATAAAGTCCTTGTGAAGATTAATTGAGTTAATACGTATTATGCTTCTGAAAGGCAATCTTGGTGTAGAAGGTGTGAACGGCAAAATTAATGAATCACTGGCAGAAATCAGAAAGTCCTGCAAGACCCTCTACTCTGTGCCTGATAAGTGGGAATGTAAACTAGCATATTTCAGAAAGCCTCATAGCTATAAGATCCACATGAAAAATGTTTTATTCAGTTGCCTATTAATCACAAATTAATTCAGAAGGCCCTATTTTCTTAGCATTCCAATAAAATTAACTTACTTGACTTGACCCATAAATCATATTTCTGTTACATCATCAGACTGAGGAGTAGCTGTATGTGTACCTGCAGCTAACCTTTATGAGTGAAGGACACCTAGAAAAAAACAATTCCAAGGCAATGTGCCATGTTTTGAATCAGGCTTGGCATATATGACTCTAGGAAGGCAATTTTCTTCAGTTTATGTGAGGCCTATTGATATTATTGCAGTTTATTTGCCTGTAGAGTAAATTTACATTGCCAAAAGATAAGTTTGACACTTTCATTTGTGTCGACACAGCCAGTGAATATACAATTTTTTTGTTCTGCATCACCTAGTCTCCTTGATGCAAAGTCGCTCAGAAAAGGAGATATTTTTTCTCGATCATTTTTATATCTGAAAACAAACATCCACTGTGCCAGTGGGAGTTTTCCTACACTCACAACAGATTTATACCCACTAGGTTTTCACAGTGTGGCATGTTTTCAAGGAAGTTGGTATAAATTAAGAAAAAATTCAGGGCTGCCCAAATAGCCATGTCTTCCAGTCTGGATACCTGAATGACTGTTGCTGAAGATTTTGATCCTTCCACACATCAATTCATTGCACAT
>NW_016804045.1:52996-55156 GCF_001698545.2 Rhinopithecus bieti
CCGTCTCAAAAAAAAAAAAGAAAAGAAAAGAAAAAAAAAAGAGAATAAATGAACTCTCTTGCTGTCCTGGCCATTGATTTCTGCTATCTTAATCACTTATTTTTGTGAACCACGATGGTTTAAGTGAAAATAAAAAACAATTGTAAATGTTTTATTCTTTAATAGAATGCAAGTAGAAAGTAGAAAGCTTTGAATATCAGAACTTGGTCAACAAAACCAGTTAAGCTGGTACATACACACCATGGAGTACTATGCGGCTATAAAAAGGAATGATATCATGTGCTTTGCAGTAACGTGGACGGAGTTGGAGGCCGTTATCCTCAGCAAACTAACACAGGAACAGAAAACCAAACACCACATGTTCTCACTTATAAGTGGGAGCTGAATGATGAGAACACATAAACACGGGGAGGGGAACAACACACAATGGGGCCTGTCGAGGGAAGGGAGAGAAAGAGCATGAGGTGCTTAATCCCTAGGTGATGGGTTTATAGGTGCAGCAAACCACCATGGCACATGTTTACCTATGTAACAAACCTGCTCGTCCTGCACATGTATACAGGAACTTAAAATTAAATTTAAAAAAACACTTAAGCTGTCTATACAGTATACTCATGAGTAGTATGCATTACAGTAGCAGCTTTCTTCAAATATATCAAAACTCACTAGTGATACTTTGCTTTCTAGAATAACTGTGAGCAAATTGATTCGGTCGCATTGAACTTCCCCCAAGCGAGATACAGCTTTAGCTTAGTAGAAGGTGGATCCTTTCTAAAAATATAAGCAAGAATATTGGATATTACTTTATGAATAAGACACAATGAATGGTATTCAATTTTATCATAAACTCATTTTAGCTGAATGGCCTGTGGAAGAACATGCATAAAGTTAAGAAATTCGAGGAGTTGGTGAGGCATTAGATTTGCTTAATGAAATCCACTGTTTACATGAGAATTATAAAAGAGAAAATCAACATCTAAGGGTGATCACCCATATTTAAGATTCATATTATTTTCTCAATTGAGAATTTTATTTGGGCAGGAGGTCAGAAAAGTAATTATTCAATGTAAATTTGCTACCCAGCTGCAAAGAGAGGCACAGTTTTAAGGCAGAAATTCAACTTTTTTGTCCCCTCAGCCAGGTTGGTTAGTGGATGATTTGCACAAATGCACATTTCGTTAGCTGGGATTATCCATTAATACCTATTGAATTACCTGGTAAATAATTGCTGCTATTTATTGGTTAAGGTAAAGGTATTCTTCTGGGAAATTTTATGTGTCTTTTCAAATTAGGACATATAACTTTGAACCAGATACTCGTTTGAGAGATACTGTAGAGCAAGCTGAGATTTAAATCACTAACCTCAAAGTTATCTTGGAATTTACCATTAATTTTTTATAAGACTTACTTCTTCTGGCCATAATGCTTCTTCTTTATCATGAATGCCTAGGGTGAATTTTTCTCATGCATATGGTGCAATGAATGGAATGAAGATTTAAAGCGATTGTTTGGATGATGCATGACTATAAAATATGTTTTAAGGAAAAATAGGGTATGCAGAAATATCTGTATTTATTATCCATATTATTGGCCTAGACAACCTATATATCCTGAGATAGTGGCTTGGGTTTCCACATTGACAGGTCATAAAATTATCTGTAGCTATTCAACTTACTATTTGTGTCATAGGACTAATAAAATGTCATCAAGGTTTTGATTTCGACATAATCTCTATCATTATTCCTCATCACCATCATCAAATGTTGATAACTAGGTTTGAAGATACTGGGTAAAATACATAGTCTCCATCCTTTAGCAACATAGTTATGGAGAGAAGATATATGCATAAAACTGTAACAATCATCAGCAGTATAAAAAATTGCCAATCAAGTGATGTAAATAAGAGCTATTGTAGCCCTAGACTCCAGGTTCACTTGAAACTCTGGCCACCCCCCTTAGAAGGAAGTAACAAAGACAATTGAGACAAAGATTTTGGAGATAAGTATAAATACTTTCCTGCTTTTAGAAGACTTGAAAGGGTGTGCACAGTAAGCCACTAGTGTTTTCTTTCTATCTTAGTATCTGAAAGAAATATTATTAGATGGCATCATGGAATGTGCAACTTCTCTTTATTAAGTTCCTCAACTTTAAAAATAAACT
>NW_016804046.1:0-6280 GCF_001698545.2 Rhinopithecus bieti
CTATCCCGTCGTGGGTCCATCCACAGGGGAGGTTCCAAGCTGAGTAATGTAAAGAAAGCTTCATGCATGTGAGAGGAAGAAACATAGCAAAAAGCAGATTCACAGAAAGCTTCTTTCCAGTTTTCATCGGAAGATACTTCCTTTTTCACCATAGTCCAGAATGTGCTCCTGAAGGTCCCTTCGTGGGTCCGACCATGACAGTTTCCAAGCTGCGTAATTTAAAGAAAGTTTTATCTATGTGAGATGATTACACATATCACAGAGTAGTTTTCTAGAAAGCTTCTTTCCAGTTTTTGTCTGAGGCTATTTCCCTTTTCACCATCGACATCAGTATGCTCCCAAATATCACTTGGTACCTGTTTCTCCAAAAGGGTTTCCCCGACGTTGTATGAGAAGAGAGGTATAACACTGTGACTGGAATGCACACGTCACAAAGCAGTTCCTCGGAAAGCTTCTCTCCAGTTTCGGTCTGAACATATTTCCTTTTTCACCGTTAGCCTTGAAGTGCTCCCGAATATCCCATCACACTCTAAACATACACAGGGATAGAAAACTGCTCAATGAAAACAGAGGCTAATGTGAGTTACAGGAATTAAGACGAAACAGAGCAGTTTCACAGAAAGCTTCCTACTGGATTTTTCCTGAGGATATTTCTTTCTCATTATTCTAAAGATTGTTTCCAAATGTCTTTCCTCAGATTCCACACAAACAGTGATTTTCATCTGCTCAAACCAAAGAATGGTTTAACTCTAGGAAACGAATACACACATCGCAAACCAGTTGCTCAGAACGTTTCTCTGCAGGTTTCACCGAAACACAGCAAAACCCTCCGGGCGTCACTAAATATCCCTTCACAGATTCTTCAAAGACAGAGTTTCGAAACTGGGCAACATAGGGAAAGAATTAACCCTGTGAAGTGCATGCACATATCAGAGAGCAGATTCTTGGAATGCTTCTTCTTCGATTTTATTTCAGTATATTTCACTATTTGTCATAGTACTCAATGCGTTCCAAAATATCACTTTTTCGGTTTCACAGGAACAGTGTTAAAACACTGCCTGGAGAGAAAAGAAACATAGCTCCCTTTGTATAATGCATACATCACAAGGTAGTTTCTCAGAAAGCTTCTATCCAGGTTTTATCTGAAGATATCTCCTCTTTCACCATAGGCCTGAATGTACTCCTGAATGTCCCTTGGCAGATCTGTGCATGACAGAGTTTCCAAACTGCATAATATCATTAAAGTTTTAACTATGCGAGATGAATAAATATATCTAACAAAAGCAGTTTCACAGAAATCTTCTTTCCAGTTTTGTTTGAGGATATTTTCTTTTCACCATAGTCGTCGCTATACTCCCGAATATCTCTTGGTAGCTTTTCTCCAAAAGGATTCCAGAATCCTCCAGGAGAAGAAAGGTACATTTCTGTGAGTGGAATGAATACGTCACAAAGCAGCTTTTCAGATAGCTCTCTCCAGTTTCTGTCTGAAGACGTTTCCTTTCTCACCGTAAGCCTCCATGTCCTCCAGAATATCCCTTCGCAGACTAAACAAAACAGTGTCATGATACAGCTCAGTGAAAAGAGAACCTTAACTGTGTGTGTCGAATTCACGTGACACAGAGCAGTTTCACAGAAAGCTTCCTTCTGGTTTCTCTCTGAGGTTATTTCTTTTCAGGATATTCTAAAGAGCATTTCCAAATGTCCTTTCTCAGATTCCACAGAAACAGTGATTTCAAACTGCTCAATCTAAGGAATGATTTAACTCTATGAGATGAATACAAACATCACAAAAGAGTTGCACAGAGAGCTTCTCTCCGATATTTGATGGATGACATTTCCTTGCGTCACACAGGCCTCCGGTTGCCACTCACGATCCCTTTGCAGAACCCTCCAAGACCGACTTTCAAACTGGGAAATGTAGAATAAGCTTTAACCCTGTGAAAAGAATGGACATTTTGAATGCAGTTTCTTCGAGTGCTTATTTCTGATTTTATTGGGCGTCATTTCACTTTTGCCATAGTCTTCAATGTGCTCTGAATATCACTCTTTTGTTTTACAGGAACAGTGTTCAAACTGTGCCTGATGAGAAGAAAGTTTAATTCCCTGAGTGGAATGCACACATCACCAAGCAATTTCTCAGAAAGCTTCTCTCCAGTTTTATCTTACTATATTTCCTCTTTCACCATAGGCCTGAATATGATCCAAAATATCCCTATGCGGATCCATCCAGGAGGGAGTTTCCAAGCTGTGTAATGTAAAGAAATCTTCATCTATGTGAGATGAATAAACATAGCAAAAGCAGATTCACAGAAAGGTTCTTACCACTTTTATCTGAAGTTATTTCCTTTTCACCCTAGTCTTGAATGTGCTCCCGAAGGTCCCTTTGTGGATTTGTCTGTGACAGTTTCCATCCTGCATAATGTAAAGAAAGCTTTATGTAAGATGATTACACATACCAATGAGTAATGTTTGGACGAACGGAGGCAAGATGGCACATTTCCGGGTTCTACATCACCAACTCATCCCGTGCGCACGAAAATGCAGCTGGTGCCCGGGAAGGTGCAGACCAACCACGCAAGCGCCAGGTGATGTCAATCCGAAGAGACCAAGATTTACCTAGTGCACCTGCGGAGCCTTCCCATCCCCGACATGCCCGTGCCCCACCTATTGCCCTTCCACTCCTAGAAAAGCCGCTCCTGGCAGGCGCGCCGCGTGAGCTTCTTCAGCCTCTACTCTTGTCGGGACTGCATTAGGAACTCCGCCTGGGCGACTCTCTTGGCCTCCTTTGCCGGAGGCCAACAGACTTCACCTTACACACCTTTTTTCCTAGAGCTAGATGACGAAAGAATAAATTTGCAGTTTTGCTTTTAGCCTTGCCTACTCGCTGGTTTTTTGTGCTTGCTCTGGTGGTTCTTAGAAAACAAATCCATTGGTGCCGAAATCCGGGAGGAGACCCCTCCTCTGGACTCTAAGGGTTGAGGAACCTCCTCCTGCTGCCATGCAACAGACGGACCAGGACCTGAGACCCGCTTCCCTTACTCTCATGGCCTCTCTGGGGTAAGTGCCCTTGTCTCCTCTTTACCTCCCTCGGCTAGAAATCCTGCGCAGGTCTGAGGCTTACTTTTGAGCCACCAAGTGGCTCAGGAGACCCGTTCAGGACGGAGACGTCCGTCACCTGAAGGTAATCTCCACCTTGGCTCCAAGAGCCTGCAGTCTCTCTCTGGTGATTTCAAAGGACTCTTTGAAGCCAGGCAGAGATCTCCATTGTGTAAGTAAAGAGGAAACAAATGGGAAACCTCTAATCCGAATTTCCAAAGAGCACCCCTTAGGGTGCCTCCTAGCCAATTTAAAACTTTACAGCAGTTAGTTTTCCTTTCTTATGTGGCATGGCCCCATTACAAACTAGATAATCAGTCTCAGTGGCCACGAGAGGGCACTTTAGACTGTAATGTTCTGATTGACCTCAGCAATTTCTGCCAGCAGCTAGGCAAGTGGTCCCAAATTAATTACATAGAAGGTTTTGGGCCTTACACTCTCGTCCCAACTTGTGTAGCCAGTGTTCTTTGGTTCAGGTTATACTGGCCAAGGACGCCAGCTCACAGGAACCTGAAAAGAGGAGTCTTTATTCCCTTCTGTTCAGCCGGAAAGGAACCTAGGGTTTCCTTCTGTCTCCATACCCTCACCCCGCCCTACACTCCTCCTTCATTTTCAATCAGCTCCTGACATTTGTAAAAAACTTCAAAAGGTAGAGGATGGTCCTCAGGCACCAATACAAGACCTGGTTAAATTAACCTTTAAGGTCTATAACTCCAGAGAGGAGACGGCTGAAGCACAGCGACAGGCTCCCCTCAAACAGAAGTTACAGCTCCTAGCAGGGGCTTTACAGCCCAGTCATAACCCCAGATCAGAGAGTACACACCCTGCAGACTCCAAGGTTACAAAAGCAGCCTGCTATAGGTGCAGCAAGGCAGGACCCTATGCCAACAGGTGTCCACGGGGTCCTCGAGCCCCAACGCAGCCTTGCTATAAGTGCAAGGCATCAGGACATTGGGCCAGTGAATGTCCTAACCCTCGTCCACCAGCAACCCCCTGCTCTATTTGCCAACAGGAAGGACACTGGAAGTCTGATTGCCCCACCCTGGGAACAGGTGCCGCGTCTCGACGTGATTCCCTTTCCCAGGATCCTGGCAGCTCCTTCCAGCTCCTACATCTGGACGATGACAACTGAAGGTGCTGAGACTCGGGGACCCCCATCACCCTTGCCGGGCCATGGGTAACTCTCCTGGTAGTGGGTAAGACAATTAATTTTTTAATCGAGAGCGGGGTTATCTATTCTATTTTGCCATCCTTCTCTGGACGAAACCTTCCATCCAATCCACACCTTAATTGCTGCCTGGTCAACAACTACTTTGCGCACTCGTTCCTCATTCCCAGCTAGAAAGGGCCCCCACCGAAAGCAATCAGTGGAAATCAGTTCAACTTTCCCCCACTCGCCTCAAACTTACTAAATTTTCTTAACTATTTCATACTCCCCAGCCTTGCCAGGACCATCCTTTTGGGTTTTGTCTATTTCCTCATTCCTATACTAATCCTCTGTTTTATTTTACGTTTTTCCCGTATTTTAATCAAATTTCTCCATGCCAAGATACAAGAAATCACTCGCGTCACCTTCAACCAAATGCTTCTTCATCTGTACATCCAGACACCAACCATAGGCCTCGACCTTAACAATGCCCCTTAACAGCAGAAAGTAGCCAGACAGATCACGGCACCCCTTTATCACTATTACCAATAAAAGTTTGGACTGTTTGGACGAACGGAGGCAAGATGGCGCGTTTCCGGGTTCTTCATCACCAACTCTTCAAGTGTGTGTGAAAATGCAGCTGGCGCCCGGGAAGGTGCAGACCAACCAGGCACATGCCAGGTGATGTGAATACGAAGAGACCAAGATTTACCTGGTGGCACCTGCGGAGTTTTATACCCCCGACACACCCGTGCCCCGCTTATTGCCCTTCAACTCCTAGAAAAGCCGCTCCCGGCAGGCGCACTGCCTGGGCTTCCGCAGCCCCTACTCTTGTCGGGACTGCATTAGGAACTCCGCCTGGGCAACTCTCTTGGCCTCCTTTGCCGGAGGCCAACGGACTTCACCTTACACACCTTTTTTCCTGGAGCTAGATGACCAAAGAATAAATTTGCAGTTTTGCTATTAGCCTTGCCTACTCACTGGTTCTTTGTGCTTGCTCTGGTGGTTCTCAGAAAAACAAATCAAGTAGTTTCCTAGAAAGCTTCTTTACAGTTTGTTCTGTGGCTCTTTCCCTTTTCACCATCAGCATCAACATGCTCCTGAATATCACTTGTTACCTGTTTCTCGAAAAGGGTTTCCCTGACACTGTATGAGAAGAGAGGTTTAACACTGTGACTGAAATGCACACGTCACAAAGCAGTTCCTCGGAAAGCTTCTCTCCAGTTTCGGTCTGAACATATTTCTTTTTTCACCATCAGCCTCAATGTGCTCCTGAATATCCCATCACATGCTAAACATACACAGGGCTAGAAAACTGTTCAATGAAGAGAGGCTTATCTGAGTGAGATTAATTAAGACGACACAGAGCAGTTTCACAGAAAGCTTCCTTCTGGATATTACCTTAGGATATTTCTTTCTCCACATTCTAAGAATCATTCCCAAAAGTCCTTCCTCAGATTCCACAAAAACAGTGATTTCAAGCTGCTCAATCCAAAGAATGGTTTAACTCTAGGAGACGAATACACACATTGCAAAGCAGTTGCTCAGAACGTTTCCCTGCAGGTTTCATCGGAAGGCGTTTCCTCGCTCACCACAAGCCTCCGGGCATCACTAAATATCCCTTCACAGATTCTTCAAAGACAGAGTTTCGAAAGTGGGCAACATAGATAAGCATTAACTCTGTGAAGTGAATTAACATATCAGAGAGCAGATTCTTGGAACACTTCTTCCTCGATTTTATTTCAGTATATTTCACTATTCGCCATAGTCGTCAATGCATTCTGAAATATCACTTTTTCGGTTTCATGGGAACAGAGTTCAAACATTGCCTTGTGAGAAAAGAGGTATAACTCCCTGAGTGGAATGCATACATCACAAAGTAGTTTCTGAGAAAGCTTCTATCCAGTTTTAATCTGAAGATATCTCCTCTTTCACCGTAGGCCTGAATGTGCTCCCGGACGTCCCTTCGCGGACCTGTGCATGACGGATTTTCCAAACTGCATAATATAATTAAAGTTTTTACTATGCGAGATGAAT
>NW_016804046.1:6936-10201 GCF_001698545.2 Rhinopithecus bieti
CCTAATCCAGTCTGTCTCTGATGGACATTTGGGTGGATTCCAAGTCTTTGCTATTGTGAATAGTGCCGCAATAAACATACGTGTGCATGTGTCTTTATAGCAGCATGATTTAGAACAAAGCTGGAGGCATCACGCTACCTGACTTCAAACTATACTACAAGTCTACCGTAACCAAAATAGCATGGTACTGATATCAAAACAGAGATATAGACCATTGCAACAGAACAGAGTGCTCAGAAATAATACCACATATCTACAGCCATCTGATCTTTGACAAACCTGAGAGAAACAAGAAATGGGGAAAGGATTCCCTATTTAATCAATGGTGCTAAGAAAATTGTCTAGCCATAAGTAGAAAGCTGAAAATGGATCCTTTCATTACTCCTTATATGAAAATTAATTAAAGATGAATTAGACACTTAAATATTAGACCTAATACCATAAAAACCCTAGAAGAAAACCTAGGTAGTACCATTCAGGACATAGGCATGGGTGAGGACTTCATGTCTAAAACACCAGAAGAAAGGTATATTTCTGTGAGTGGAATGCACACGTCACAAAGCAGCTCCTCAGAAAGCTTCTCTCCAGTTTCTATATGAAGACGTTTCCTTTCTCACCATAAGCCTCAAAGCCTTCCAGAATATCCCTTCACAGATTAAACAAAAACAGTGTTATGATACTAGTCAATGAAAAGAGAAGCTTAAATGTGTGAGCGGAATTCACGTGACACAGAGCAGGATCACATAAAGCTTCCTTCTGGTTTCTCTCTGAGGTTATTTCTTTTCAGGATATTCTAAAGAGCGTTTCCAAATGTCCTTTCTCAGATTCCACAGAAACAGTGATTTCAAACTGCTCAATCCAAAGAATGATTTAACGCTATGAGATGAATACAAACATCACAAAAGTGTTGTGTAGAAAGCTTCTCTCCGACTTTCATTGGAAGACATTTCGTTGCCTCACACAGGCCTCCGTTCGCCACTTACTATCCTTTCACAGAACCCTCAAAGACCGACCTTCAACCTGGGAAATGTAGAGTAAGCTTTATCCGTGTGAAAAGTATGGACCTGTCAGAGAGCAGTTTCTTCTAGTGCTTCTTTCTGTTTTTTATTGGGTGACATTTCACTTTTTGCCATAGTCTTCAATGTGCTCTGAATATCACTCTTTCGGTTTTACAGGAACAATATTCAAACTGTGACTTATGAGAAGAAAGTTATAACTCCCTGAGTGGAATGCACACATCACCAAGCAGTTTCTCAGAAAGCTTCTCTCCAGTTTTTATGTGACTATATTTCCCCTTTCACCATAGGACCGAATTTGATCCCAAATATCCCTTCGCGGATCCATCCATGAGGCAGTTTCCAAGCTGCGTAATGTAAAGAAAGCTTCATCTATGTGAGATGAATAAACATAGCAAGAAACAGATTAACAGAACGTTTCTTTCCAGTTTTTAATTGAAGATATCTCCTTTTTCACCATAGTAGAGAATGTGCTCCTCAAGATCCCTTAGTGGATCCGTCCATGACAGTTTCCAAGCTGCGTAATGTAAAGAAAGCTTTATATATGTGAGACGATTACACATATCACAGAGTATTTTCCTGGAATGCTTCTTTCCAGTTTTAGTCTGAGGCTATTTCCCTTTTCTCTATTGGCATCAACATACTCCCGAATAACGCTTGATACCACTTTCTCCAAAAGGGTTTCCCTGACGCTGTATGAGAAGAGAGGTATAACCCTGTGAGTGGAACGCACACGTCACAAAGCAGTTCCTCGGAAAGCTTCCCTCCAGTTTCGATGTTAACATATTTCCTTTTTCACCATTAGCCTCAAAGTGCTCCCGAATATCCCATCACACAGTAAACATACACAGGGCTAGAAAACTGCTCAATGAAACGAGAGGCTTATCTGAGTGAGAATAACTAAGACAACACAGAATATTTTCACAGAAAGCTTCCTTCTGAATTTTACCTGAGGATATTTCATTCTCCATATTCTAAGGATGATTCCCAAATGTCCTTCCTCAGATTCCACAAAAACAGTGATTTCAAGCTGCTCCATACAAAGAATGGTTTAACACTAGGAGACGAATACACACATCGCAAAGCAGTTGCTCAGAATGGTTCTCTGCAGGTTTCATCGGAAGACGTTTCCTCGCTCACCACAAACCTCTGGGTTTCACTAAATATCCCTTCACAGATCCTTCAAAGACAGAGTTTCGAAACTGGGCAACATAGAGTAAGCATTAACTCTGTGAAGTGAATGCGCATATCAGAGAGCAGATTCTTGGGACGCTTCTTCCTCGATTTTATTTCAGTATATTTCACAATTCGCCATAGTCCTAATTGCATTCCAAATATCACTTTTTGAGTTCACAGGAACAGTGTTCAAACACTGCCTTGTGAGAAAGGAGGTATAACTCCCTGAGTGGAATGCATACGTCACAAAGTAGTTTTCAGAAAGCTTCTATCCAGTTTTTATCTGAAGATATCTCCTCTTTCACCGTAGGCCTGAATGTGCTCCCGAATGTCCCTTCGTGGATCTGTGCATGATGGTTTCCAAACTGCATAATATAATTAAAGTTTTATCTATGGGAGATGAATAAATATATCTAACACAAAGCAGTTTCACAGAAATCTTCTTTCCAGTTTTGTCTGAGGATATTTCCTTTTCACCATAGTCGACTCCCGAATATCTCTTGGTAGCTTTTTCTCCAAAAGGGATTCCGGAATCCTCTAGGAGAAGAAAGGTATATTTCTGTGAGTGGAATGCACACGTCATAAAACATCTCCTGAGAAAGCCTCTCTCCAGTTTCTATCTGAACACGTTTTCCTTGTCACCGTAAGCCTCAAAGTTCTTCAGAATATCCCTTCGCAGACTAAACAAAACAGTGTTATCATGCAGCTCAATAAAAGAGAAGCTTACCTGTGTGATCGCAATTCACGTGACACAGTGCAATTTCACAGAAAGCTTCCTTATGGTTTCTCTCTGACGTTATTTTTTTTCAGGGTATTCTAAAGAGCATTTCCAAATGTCCTTTCTCAGATTCCACAGAAACAGTGATTTCACACTGCTCATTCCAAAGAATGATTTAACTCTATGAGATGAATACAAACATCACAAAAATGTTGCGCAGATATCTCTTCTCCGGTTTTCGATGGAAGTCAATTTTTTTGCCTAACACAGGCCTCCTGTTGCCGCTTAGTATCTCTTTGCAGAACCCTCAGAGACCGACTTTCAAACTGGGAAATGTAGAGTAAGCTTTAACCCT
>NW_016804047.1:0-1413 GCF_001698545.2 Rhinopithecus bieti
CCCTCCCTCCCTCCCTTCCTCCTTGTCTTTTTGTATTTTTAGTGGAAATCAAGTTTCGCCATGTTAGCCAGGCTGGTCTTGAACACCTGACCTCAAGTGATTTGCCCGCCTCAGCCTCCCAAAGTGCTGGAATTACAAACATAAGACACCGTGCCTGGCTGCATCGTCATAATTTAAACAGTGATTATTTACTAAAATATTTGTGTAACTCTTGTTCAGAAGATGGGGAAGAGAGATGGTAGGATATCCAAGAGAATTATTTCGTATCTGTCATGATAGGAAGTACTTAGGTAATATTTAAAATTAATAAAGTGTCTGGGCACAGTGGCTCATGCCTATAATCCCAGCACTTTGGGAGGCCAAGGCGGGCAGATCACTTTATGCCAGAAGTTTGAGACCAGCCTGGCCAACATGGTGAAACCTCATCTCTACTAAAAATACAAAAAAAGAATTAGCCGGGCATGGTGGTGCATGCCTGTAATCTCAGCTACTTGGGAGCCTTAGGCATGAGAATGGTTTGAACCTGGGAGGTGGAGGCTGCAGTAAGCCAAGATCGTGCCACTGCAGTCCAGCCTGGGTGACAGAACAAGACTCTGTCCCCAAAAAAAAAAAAAAAAAGCCAGGTATGGCAGTGTGTGCCTGTAGTCCCAGCTACTTGGGAGACTTGAGGCAGGAGGATTGCTTGAGCCGAGGAGTTGGAGGCTGCAGTAAGCTATGATCAAACCACTGTGCTCCAGCTTGGCCAATACAGCAATAATTAAATAAATAATTAAAGAAAAAGCCATGCAGATATATTAATTGGAAATATCAAGTTTGTCATTACTGACCAGAAGGGAAAAGAGGTTAAAATGCAAGACTGCCTTTGGGGAGCGGAATTGGGACGGGGGGAGACAGAACGGAAACTGGAAACTGCTGGCTGCTTATTAGAAACTGTGCCTAGCAGTTGGCTGGTTGGTTGTAATTGAGGTAAAATTCACACAACATAAAATTAATCATTAACCATATTAAAAGGCACAGTTCACCATTCAGGACTTCCACAGTGTTGTACAGCCCCCACCTCTGTGTAGTTCCAAAATATTTTTACCCCTCCCCACCCCCTGCAAAGGAAACCACATGCCCATCACACGGTCACTCCCTACTCCTCTGTCCCCTCCTCACCAGTCCCTGGCAACCACTAGTCTTTCTGTCTCTATGGATTTGCCTATTCTGGAAGTTTTTTTTGTTTGTTTGTTTTTTGAAACGGAGTTTTGCTCTTGTTGCCCAGGCTGGAGTGCAGTGGCACAATCTCAGCTCACTGCAACCTCCTTCTCCCGGGTTCAAGCAATTCTCCTGCCTCAGCCTCCTGAGTAGCTGGGATTACAGGCACCCAGCTAATTTTTGTATTTTAGTAGTGACGGGGTTTCACCATGTTGG
>NW_016804048.1:0-6523 GCF_001698545.2 Rhinopithecus bieti
GGCTTGAGCCACCGCGCCCAGCCAGTACTAGGAGAATCTTTTGTTGTAATATCTGGTCTTTGACCCCAGTTCCTGACACAGAACTCCTAAGACCTTTGTAAATTCTTGAGTGATAGGAGCATCTGATACAGAGCTCCTAAATCCCTCAGGATTTCCTGGGTAATTAGGAGTGACTTTTGTACAAATGAGGTGACCCTTGGCAGGTTCCTAGATGGGGGCTAGTCACCAGAAAGATAAAGCCATGATTGTAAGCTTGAAGCTTTCAGCTCTACCCCCTATTCATTGGAGATAGGAGAGGGGCTGGAAATTGAGTTAATAATTAATCATACCTCTGCGATGAAGTCTCCATAAAAAAATCCCTGAGCTGTAAGGTTTGGAGAGTTTCCAGGTTGGTGCAGACACCCATGTGTCAGTAGGGTGGCACAACCCAACTCTGGGGACACAAGCTTCTGAACTTGGAGCCCTTCCACACCTTGCCCTATGTATTTCTTCATCTGGCTGTTCATCTTGTTCATCTATGTCCTTTGTTATATCCTTTAAAAATTAACTGATAAACATAAGTAAAGTGTTTCCCTTTTGCTAGAGTTCTGTGAGTCACTCTAGCAAATTAATCGAACCTGAGAAGGGAGTTGGGGGAACCCCAATTTATAGCTGGTGGGTCAGAAGCAGAAGTTACAACCTGGTGCTTGCAACTGGTATGTGAAGTGGGGGACAATATTATGGCCCTGAGCCCTTAACCAGTGGGATCTGATGCAATCTCCTGGTAGTGTCAGAATTTATTTCTTGCTAGTAGGGAGAAATCCCACACATTTTGGTGACCAGAGGCAAAGTTACCACCAAATCCAGGTGAAAAAGAACTAGGGCGGAAGATAGTGGCAGAAGAGAAGGGAAAGAAATGATAAGCATGAATAATATTTTAAAAGATTTGGTGACTGAGGTTTGGTCATCTCAGTCAGAGGCAAGGTACTAATCAAGGTAGATTGCTGGGATCACAGTTCGATTGACTGAGTAGATAATGGGTAGAGATTTCCCATCCTTTCTCTGTTTGTTTTACCAGCAGAATCCTTTTCCCAAGTAAAATCTTACATAGAATCCAATATATCAGTTGGACAAAATGAGGCTAATGTGGGTGGAGGACCTGGAGCTCCCTGAGGTTATTAGCAATACTTCTAATGGGAAGTAGGACAAGAGGCATTATTATATGCACATACCCTGAAGAGCTCTTTTTTAAGATTTAACTGTTTCCAGCTTCCCCTGTCCTTGCCCTCAGATATATAGTTGGCAGGGGAAATTTTTGTTACTTTTCCTCCTTAATAAAAGAGTAATAAATGCTCATTAAAAAATACAAAGAAAATGAGAAAATACAAAATCTAGTTCAAATATGCAAGACTAAAACAGTATATTTTATTATTTGTATGTGCAGCTTAAAATAAGGTTATATTCATATTTATTTCTAATATTTTAAAGTTTTGATTAAAAATTTGTTAAATTGTTTGTGGATACGTAACAGATGTGTATACATATATATTTATGGAGTACTTGAGTTATTTTGATATAGCCATACTTTATCAAACGTGTAATAATCACATCATGGTAAATGGAGTATCCATCCCCTCAAGCATTTGTCCTTTGTGATTACAAACAATCCAGTTATACTCTTTTAGTTATTTATAAATGTATAATTAAATTATTGACTGGCTGGGTGCAATAGCATATGCCTGTCATCCCAGCACTTTGGGAGGCAGGCGGATCACTTGGGGTCAGGAGTCTGAGACCAGCCTGGCCAACATGGTGAAACCCTGTCTCTACTAAAAATATAAAAATTAGCCGGGTGTGATGGCACATGCGTGTAATCCCAGCTACTTGGGAGGCTGGGGTGGGAGACTTGCTTGAACCTGAGAGGTAGAGGTTGCATTGAGCTGAGATCACACCACTGTACTCCGGCCTGGGTGACAGAGTGAGACTCTGTCTCAAAAAGAAAAAAAAAAAAACAAATATCAAATATTATTTATTCTTTGTTTTTTTTTTTGTACTCATTAATCACCCTCACTCCCCCTGCCACCCCTGCCACACCACATTTTCCAGCCTCCGATAACCATAGTTTATTTTCTGTCTCCACGTGTTCAATTGTTTTAGTTTTTAGCACCCACAAATAAGTAAGAACATATGAAGTTTATCTTTCCATGCCTCACTTATTTCACTTAATGTAATGACCTCCAGTTCCTTCCATGTTGTGAATGACAGGATCTCTTTTTTTTTAATGGCTGAATAGTACTCCATTGTTTACATGTACCACATTTTCTTTATCTATTTGTCTGTTGATGGACACTTAGGTTGTGTCTAAATTTTGGCTGTTGTGAATAGTGCTGCAACAAACATGGAAATACAGATGTCTCTTCAATATACTAATTTCATTTCTTTTGGGTATATACCTAGCAGTGGGATTGCTGGATCATGTGGTAGTTCAATTTTTAGTTTTTTTAGGAACTCCCAAACTGTTCTCCATGGTGTACTAACTTATATTCCCGCCAACAGCATATAAGGGTTCCCTTCTCTCCACATCCTCACCAACATTTGTTATTCCCTGTCTCTTGGTTAAAAGCCATTTTAGCTGGGGTGAGATGATATCTCATTGTAGTTTTAATTTGCATTTCTCTGATAATCAGTGATTTTTGAGCACTTTTTGTATACCTGTTTGCCATTTATATGTCTTCTTTTGAGAAATGTCCATTCAGATCTTTTGCCCATTTTTTAATTGAATTGTTAACTCTTTTATATTCTGGTTATAAAACTCTTGTCAGATAGGTAGTTTGCAGATGTTTTCTCCCATTCTGTGGGTTGTCTCTCACTTTGTTGATTGTTTCCTTTGCTGTGCAGGAAGTTTTTACTTGATATTTTTGCTTTGGTTGCCTGTGCTTGTGGGGTCCTGCTCAAGAAATTCTTGCGCAGACCAATGCCCTGGAGATTTTCCCCAAGGTTTTCTTGTAGTAGTTTCGTAGATTGAGGTCTTAGATTTAAATATTTAATCCACTTTGATTTGATTTTTGTATGTGGTGAGAGATAGAGGTCTAGTTTCATTCTTTTGCATACGAATATCCAGTTTTCTCAGCACTGTTTATTTAAGAAACTGTCTGTTCTGCAATGTATGTTGTTGGCACCTTTGTGGAAAATGAGTTCACTCTAGGTGTATGGATTTGTTTCTAGGTTCTCTATTCTGTTCCATTGGCCTATGTGTCTGTTTTTTTTTTTTTTTTTTTTTTTTTTTTTTTTTTTTTTTTTTTTTTTTTTTTTGCCAGTACCATGCCATTGTGTTTATTATAGCTCTGTAGTGTAATTTGAAGTCAGGTAATGTAATTCCTACAGTTTTGTTCATTTTGCTCAGGATACCTTTGGCTATTCTGGGTCTGTTGTGGCTCTATATAAATTTTAGGATTGTTTTTCTATTTCTGTGAAGAATGTCATTGGTATTTTGATAGGATTGCATTGCATCTATAGATTGCCTTGGGTACTGTGGACATTTTAACAATATTGATTCTTCTAATCCATGAATATGGAGTATCTTTCCATTTTTTGTGTCCTCTTTGATTTCTTTCATCAGTATTTTATAGTTTTTATTGTAGAGATCTTTCATTTCTTGGACTAATTCCTAGGTATTTAATTTTATTTGTAGCTACTATAAATGGGATTACTTTAAATTACTGTTGCCATATAGAAAGCTACTGATTTTTGTATGTTGATTTGTGTCCTGCAACTTTACTGAATTTGCTTAGCAGTTCTAATAGTTTTTTGGTGGAGTCTAGATTTTTCCAAATATAATATATTATCTGCAAACAGAGATAATTTGACTTCTTCCTTTCCAATTTGAATGGCCCTTTATTTTTATGTCTTGTCTGAATGCATAGCTAGAACTTACAGTACTATATTGAATAACAGTGTTGAAAGTAGGCTTTCTTATTGTGTTCCATATCTTATAGGAAAGGCTTTCAGTTTTTCCCTATCCTGTATTTTACTAGCTGTGGGTCTGTCATGTATGCCTTTTGTTATGTTCAGGTATGTTCCTTCTGTACCCAGTTTTTTGAGGGATTGTATCATGAAGGGATGTTGAATTTTATCAAGTGCTTTTTCAGCATCAGTTGAAATGATTATATTGTTTTTGTCCTTCATTTCATTGATATGATATATTACATTGATTGATTTGCATTCAGTGAGCCATCTTGCATCTCTGGGATACATCCCACTTGGTTATGATCAATGATCTTTTTAATGTGTTGTTGAATATGGTTTGGTAGTATTTCGTTGAGGATTTTTGCATCAGTGTACGTCAGGGATATTTGCCTGTAGTTTTCTTTTTTTTTTTTTGATGTTTCTTTGTCTGGTTTTGGTATCTGGGTGATTTACAAGCCTTGTAGAATGAATTTGGAAGTATTCCTCTTTCCTCTGTTTCAGTGGTCCCCAACCTTTTTGGCCCCAGGGACTGGTTTTATGGAATACAGTTTTTCCATGAACTGGGGTGGAGGGTGAGGTATGGTTTCAGAATGATTCAAGTGTATTGCATTTGTTGTGCACCTTATTTTTAATATTATTACATTGTGATATATAATGAAATAATTATACAGCTCACCATTATGTAGAATCAGTGGGAGCCCTGAGCTTGTTTTCCTGCAATTAGACAGTCCTATCTTGTGGTCAGTGACAGATCATCAGGCATTAGACTCTCACAAGGAGCACACAACCGGGATCCCTCACATGCACAGTTCATAACAGGGTTTGCACTCCTGTGAGACTCTAATGTTGCGGCTAATCTGACAGAGATGGAGACCAGGTGGTAATGCAAGCTATGGGGAGCAGCTGTAAATACAAATGAAGCTTCTTTCACTTGCCTGCCACTCACCTCCTGTGGTGCAGCCTGGTTTCTAACAGGCCATGGACCAGTACCAGTCTGGGGCCCAGGGGTTTGGAACCCCTGCTGTATTTTTTGGAATAGTTTGAGTAAGATTGATATCAGTTCTTCTTTAAATATTTGGTAAGATTTAGCAGTGAAGCTATCAGGTGCTGGGCTTTTCTTTACTGAAAGCCTTTTTATTACTGCTTCAATCTTGTTACTTGTTATTGGTCTGTTCAGGTTTTGGATTACTTTATGGTTCAGTGTTGGTAAGTTGTATGTGTCTGGGAATTTATCCATTTCTTCTAGATTTTCCAATTTATTGGCATATCATAGCCATGTTGCTCCTAGTAGCCACTAATGAATGTCTGTGGTATAAGTTTTAATGTCTCCTTTTTCATCTCCAATTTTATTTATTTGGGTCTTCTCTCTTTTTTTCTTAGTCTGACTAAAGGTTTGTCAATATTATCTTTCAGAAAACCAACTTTTTGTTTCACTGATCTTTTGCATTGTTTCCTGTGTTTCAATTTGGTGTATTTCTGCTCTGATTCTTATTCTTTCTTTTCTTCTACAAATTTTAGGTTTGATTTGCTCTTGCTTTCCTAGCTCTTTAAGATGCAGCATTAGGTTATCTATTTGAAGTTTTTTCACTCTTTTGATGTAAGCACTTATACCACAAACTTCCCTCTTAGTGCTGCTTTCACTATATCCCATAGGTTTTGGTGTGTTATGTTTCTTTTATCATTTGTTTCAAGTAAATTTTACATTTCTTTCTAATTTCTTTTTTGACCCTCTGGTCAATTGGTAGCATATTGTTCAGTTTCCATATGTTTGTACAGTTTCTAGAATTCCTCTTGTTATTGATGTCTAGTTTTATTCCATTGTGGTCAGAGAAGATGTTTCATAATATTTCAAATTTTTTGAATGTTTTAAGACTTGTTTTGTTACCTAACATGGTTTACTCTTGAGAATGATCCATGTGCTGAAGAAAAGAATGTGTATTGTATAGCCATTGGATGAAATGTTTTGTAAATATCTTATTAGGTCCAACTGGTCTATAGCGAAAATAAAGTGTAGTGTTTCCTTGTGGATTTTCTGTTTGGAAGATCTGTTCATTGCTGAAAGTGGGGTGTTGAAGTCTCCAGCTATTATTATATTGGGGGTTTGTCTGTTTAACACTAATATTCGCTTTGTATATCTGCGTGCTCCAGTGTTGGTGCATATATGTTTACAATTGTTATATCCTCTTGCTGAATTGACCCCTTTATCATTATGTAATGACTTTATTTGTTTCTTTATAGTTTTTGTCTTGAAATCTGTTTTATCTGATACAAATACAGCTATATCTGCTCTTTTTTTGGTTTCCATTGTCATGGAATATCTTTTTCCATCTCTTTATATATCTGCGTGTGTCTTTATTGTGTTTCTTGTATGCAACAAGTTGTTGGATCTTGTTTTTTATCCATTCAGCCACTCTGTGTCTTTTGATTGGAGAGTTTAGTCCATTTTCATTCAATGTTATTGTTGATAAGTACGGGTTTACCCCGCCATTTTGTTGTATTCTGGTTGTTTTGTGATGTTCCCTTCCTTCCTTCCTTCCTTCCTTCCTTCCTTCCTTCCTTCCCTCCTTCCCTCCCTCCC
>NW_016804048.1:8887-13592 GCF_001698545.2 Rhinopithecus bieti
ATAGTTCTCCTTGAAGAGGTCCTTTACATCCCTTGTAAGTTGGATTCCTAGGTATTTTATTCTCTTTGAAGCAATTGTGAATGGAAGTTCATTCATGATTTGGCTCTCTGTTTGTCTGTTACTGGTGTATAAGAATGCTTGTGATTTTTGCACATTAATTTTATATCCTGATAACCCATTATTTTTTAAACAGATGACAACTGACCAGGTGCGGTGGCTCATGCCTGTGATCCCAGCACTTTGGGAGGCTGAGGCGGGCAGATCACTTGAGGTCAGGAGTTCGAGACCTGCCTGGCCAACATGGCGAAACCCCATCTCTACTAAAAATACAAGAATTAGCCAGGCATGGTGGTGTGCATCTGTAATCCCAGCTACTTAGGAGGTTGAGGCATGAGAATCACTTGGACCTGGGAGACGGAGGTTGCAGTGAGCTGAGATCATGCCACTGCACTCCAGCCTGGGTGAGAGAGCAAGACTCTATCTCAAAAAAAAAAAAAAGTAAATGAGTTTTGTACCTTCAGATGATTTCTTATGGCTCATTAACATCCTTTTCTTTTAGATTGAAGGACTTTCTTTAGAATTTCTTGTAGAACATGTCTGGTGTTGATGAAATCTCTTCGCTTTTTGTTGTCTGGGAAAGTTTTCATTTCTCCTTCATGTGTGAAGGATATTTTTGCTCAATGTGCTATTCTGGGGCAAAAGGTTTTTTCCTTCAGCACTTTATATATATCACCCACTCTCTCCCTGGACTGTAAAGTTTCCACTGAAAAGTCTGCTGCCAGGTGCTTTGGAGCTCCATTGTATGTTATTTGTTTCTTTTCTCTGGGGCTTTTGGGATTCTTTCTTTATCTTTGACTTTCAGGCATTTTATTAAATGCCTTGAGGTAGTCTTTGGGTTAAGTCAGCTTGGTGTTCTGTAACCTTCTTGTACTTGAATGTTAGTATCTCTCTCTAGGTTTGGGAATTTTGCTGATATTATCTCTTTGAATAAACTTTTTACTCTATCTGTTTCTCTGCCTCCACCTTAAGTTATTAAGGCCAGTAACTTTTAGATTTGCTTTTTTGGAGGCTGTTTTCTAGATCTTGTAGGTGTGCTTCATATGTTTTTATTCTTTTTTCTTTTGTCTCCTCTGATTGTATGTTTTTTGTTTTTGAGATGGAGTCTCGCCCTGTCGCATAGGCTGGAGTGCAGTGAAGCAATCTCGGCTCACTGAAACCTCTGCCTCCTGGGTTCAAGCCATTATCCTGCCTCAGCCTCCTGAGTAGCTGGGATTACAGGTGCCCACCACCATGCCCAGCTAATTTTTGTATTTTTAGTAGAGACAGGGCTTCACCATGTTGGCCAGGCTGGGACTGTGTATTTTCAAATAGCCTGTCTTCAAGCTCACTAATTCTTTCTTCTGCTTGATCAATTCTGCCATTAGAAGACTCATGCATTTTCAGTATGTCAGTTGCATTTTCAACTCTAGAATTTTGTTTGATTCTTTTTAGTTATTTCAATCTCTTTGTTAAATTTATCTGATAGAATTCTGAATTCCTTCTCTGTGTTATCTTGAATTGCTTTGAGTTGCCTCAAAACAGCAATTTTGAATTCTCTGTCTGAAAGGTCACATACCTCTTTCTTCTGGGATTGGTTACTGGTGTCTTACTTAGTTCATTTGTTGAGGTCTTGTTTTCCTGGATTGTCTTGATGCTTGTGGATGTTCATCGATGTATGAACATTGATGAGTTATATACTTATTGTAGTCTTTGGTGTCTGGGCTTGTCTGTACCTGTGCTTCTTGGGAAGGCTTTCTAGGTATTCTAAGGGACTTGGGTGTTGTGATTCAAGTTTTTAGTCATAGCAGCTCTATCTGCATTAGGGGGTACCTTAAACCCAGTAATGCTGTGATTCTTGCAGACTTGTAGAGGTGCCATCTTTGTAGTCTTGGATAAGAACTAGGAGAATTTTCTGGTTTGCCAGGCAGAAACTCTGATTATCTTTCCTTACTTTTTCCCAAACAGAGTGTCTGTGTCTGTGTTGAGCTGCCTGGAGGTGGGGGAGGGGTTACATAAGTATCCCTGTGGCCACCACCACTGGGACTGCACTTGTTCAGACCTGAAGCCAGCACAATACTGGGTCTTGCTCAAGGCCCTGGGGCTCTACAATCAGCAGGTGATGAAGCCAGCTAGGTTTGTGTTCTTCCCTTCAGGGCAGCTTGTTCTCCTGGGCCCCATGCGGGTGGAGAGATGCCATCTGGGAGTCAGGGCCCAGAGTCGGAAACCTTAGAAATCTACCTGGATCTCTATTCTGCTATGGCTGAGCTGGCACCCAGACCACAAGACAAAGTCCTTCCCACTCTTCTCTCCCCTTTCCACAGGCAGAGGAGTCTTTCCCCTGGCCACCACCACAGGTCCATGGAAAGTACTGAGAGGCTACTGCCAGGGTGTACTTAAGGCCCAAGGGCTTTTCAGCCAGCTTGTGGTGAATGCTGCCAGGCCTGGGACTCACCCTCTCTCAGCCAGAGCAGGTCCAGAAATGCTGTCAAAGAGCCCAGGCTTGGAATCAGGGACCCTAAGAACCTACTTGGTACTCTACCTCAGCTGGTGGCTTAGCTGGTACCTAAGCTGTGAGACCTAAGCTTTGTTTCTCCCTCTGCTTTTCTCAAACAGAAGGAGTGTCTCATATGACCCAGCTTGGAGTGTTCTGGGTCATACGTGAAGCCAGCATGTCTCAGAGTCTCACCCAAGGCCCATGAAGTATACTGCCTGGCTACTACTACTGATTATTCAGGGCCCAAGAGCTCTTCGGTCAGCAGGTTATGAATCCTGCCAGGAATGGGTTCTTCCCTTCAAGGCAGTAGGTTCCCTTCTGGCCCATGGTGTGTCTAGAAGTATCTTCTGGGAGCTAGGGCTTAGAATGGGCTCGTGATTCTGCCAGGTGCCCTATTCTACTGTGGCTGAGCTGGTATCCTAATTGCAATTCAAAGTCCTCTTTACTCTTCCTTCTCCACTCCTCAAGCAGAAGGAAGCAGTGTCTTTGGAGGCTGGAACTGTGAAGACTGATGTTGGGATAGGGGTGGCACAAGCACTCCCTTAGCCACCCCTGTTGATGTCTCACTAGGTTGTGTGCCCCCGATGTCCACTGGCTCTGAGCCCAGCACAGCACTAGGACTTGCTGAGGAGTTGCAGTCCTTTTGGCCTAGACTGCCTTTTAGGTTTGTTTAGGACCCCAGAGCTCTGCCTGTGGTGGAGTGCTCTGCCTGTGGTGGCAAAGCTTGCCAGAACTCATGTTCTGACTACTGGGATGGACGATTCCTTCTGTCTAGAGCTGTTCTATATGTTTCCTCTGTGGCTATCAGCTGAGTTCTGCCCTGTGTTAACAGCACTGAGTTCCAATGCAGAGTCCCACAGTCACTGAGCTCTCCCTTGCCCAGGGGCATAGATTCTGTCTTTTTGCCATATGGCTGCTGCCAGGGAATGGGGGAGGGGTGGAGTTGGTCATTCAAGACTCTCTTTCCCACCCTCTTTGGTGCCTCTTTCAGCAATATGAAGTTAAAACCAGGTATTATGATCGCTCCCTATGTTTGGTTCTTACAAAGGTGCTTTTTTGTGTAGATAGTGGTTAAATTTGGTGTTCCTGTACATGGAGGGACCATGGGTAGAGGCTTCTATTTGGCCATCTTGCTCCATTCCCTAGCTAATATTTTCAAGTTTGAGAAACATTTTGTGACAACTGAAAAAACTGCACACAGAACTACTTGTTAAGTCATAATCTTAGAATGTTGATTGAGGAACATATTGTTAAGCTAATATTACTTCATTAACACTTCAAAATGAATTTGTGTTTTACTAGTCACAACCTCATCTATGTATATAGGCAAGATCCTTTGCAATAAATCTAAGATTCAAGATTGAAACCACTATCACATTATTTCTATGTTTCATTTTTTTCATCTTGCCTTAAACTTGAAACATTTCTTCCATTTTATTTATAGCTGCATCAAAATATTTTAATAGTCATATGCCATTCCATTAAGTGAATATATTACAATTTACATATCCATTCCCCCACTGTCAGACACTTAGATCGTCTCCATCTGAATTACTTTCTGGTTCTGCTTCTGGTATGGGTATTTTAGCTTCTATTGGACCAAACCTATTGCAGATAACAACTAGAAATTCTAGATAAAACTTTATTTATTTATTTATTTATTTATTCATTTATTTATTTTGAGACAGAGTCTCACTCTGTTGCCCAGGATGGAGTACAGTGGCATGATCTCAGCTCAGTGCAACTTCTGTCTCCTGGGTTCAAGTGATTCTCCTGCCTCAGCCTCCCAGGTAGCTGGGATTACAGGTATGCACCACCATGCCCAACTAATTTTTGTATTTTTAGTAGAGACAGTGTTTTACCATGTTGACCAGGCTGGTCTCAAACTCCTGACCTCAGGTGATCCGCCCACCTTGGCCTCCCGAAATGCTGGGATTACAGGCGTGAGCCACCACGCCCAGGTAAACCTTTTTTCTTTTTTTTTTTTTTTTTTTTTTTGGAGGCAGGTTCTGGCTCTGTTGCCCAGGCTGGAGTGCAGTGACATGATCACGTCTCACTGCAACTTTGACCTCCTGAGCTCAAGCAATCCTTTCATTTCAGCCTCCTGAGTAGCTGGGACTACAGACTACAGATATGCACCACCACATCGGCTAATTTTTTTTTTTTTTTTTT
>NW_016804048.1:17207-25441 GCF_001698545.2 Rhinopithecus bieti
AAAAAAAAAAAAAAAAAAAAAAAACCAATATCTCAGAGCTAAATGAGCTCATTGCTACTGGAGTGGTGCCTTTCTTTTGAATCACTGTTTTATCCTTTTGTCTGTGATACTACATTTTTTTAGTCTTTCATAGAAGGTGGTACAGTGTAGTAGTTAAGAACAGGAGCACTGGAGGACTAAAATGTAATCTTGATTCCATTTCTTACACCCAACCAAATGTGTGATCTTGAGCAAGGTGATCTTTCTAAACTACAATGTCCACATCTGTAATGATACATATTATAATAGTAGGTTGCTCATAGAATGTGTAAGGATTCAATGAGCAACTGCACATAAAGTTCTTAGTTCAGTGCCTAGCACATAGTAAGCATTCATTCTGTGCTTACTTCTTTTTCTCCTGTTTATAATATTTTCACCTTCCTTTTTGGCTGTTCCCTGACAGTCTACTCTATTAGATTTCCTTTGTCTTCTAAATGCTTAGTATTCCATGATCTTAGGTTTTCTTCTCACCTTGTGTATTCTCCCCAGGCGATTTCACCTATTCTTATAGCTTTAGTTGTCATCTGTTTTGTATATGTATGATTCCCTATACCTGTGGCCCAAATATTTGTCTTAAGATTTTGTATATCTGACAGCCTTTTGGACACTTTCATTTGAATAACTTTAATGCACCTCAGACTCAGTCTGTCCAGAATTAAAGTAATTTTTTTACCCTCCCAAAATCTGCTATCCCCCTTTTCCTGATCTGATTGATTGATAGTACCACCTGCCCTTTATCCCAGCCAGAAACAGAGGTATCATCTTTAATTCCTTTCTGTTTCTCTCTACTCGTGGTCAAATCCCTTACAAGGCTTGTTGATTCCACTTAACTCTCTCAGCCTTCCTCACCCATTTTCTCTGCCTTCTCTGCTGCTGTAGTAGGTCAGACCTAGTATAAACCATTTCCTGGATTACTGCAGCTGATTTTCTGTTTCATTCTCTGTAATGTAGCTGCATACTTTTTCTCAAACACAGATCTGCACACATCTTTTCATGTTATAAAACATTTTAATAGTTCCTTATTGCCCTCAAGATAAAGTCCAAACTCCAATTTAAATGATCCTTTATGGCCGGGTGCAGTGGCTCACGCCTGTATTCTCTGCACTTTGGGAGACCAATGCAGGTGGCTCAGTTGAGGTCAGGAATTCAAGACCAGCCTGGCCATCATGGTGAAACCCCATCTCTACTAAAAATATAAATAATTAGCCGGGCGTGGTGGTTTGCACCTGTAATCCCAGGTATTAGGGGGGCTGAGGCAGGAGAATTGCTTGAACCCAGGAGGCAGAGCTTGCAGTAAGCCAAGATCCAGCCACTACACTCCAGCCTGGGTGACAGAGCAATACTCCATCGACCCCCCCCAAAAAAAGAAAAAATTACTTTAAGATAATGGTTCTTGTTTTCATTTTTACTCGTATCCCAACCACCTATCCTTCTGCCACATTGAACTGCTTTTAGTTCCCTGTTCTGTCTTCTCTGTCCCATTTAGTCTTTCTATATGCTCCTCTCTGGGCCTGGAATTTTATGCTTCCTTGACACCATCTTTCATGCCACTCCTGCTATGTTTATACATATCACCTAGCTAATTCCTGTTCGTCCCTTACATCTAAGCTTAGGTCTTATTTCCACTGGCCCATAAGCCTCTCAAATAAAAATATTTAAAACTCCTAAGTGGAAAGAAGATTAAAAATAATGGAAATGGCCAATGATGTATCAGGAGCAAGAACATAATATTAAATTAAATAAAAAAAATACTTCAAACCTCAAGGTATTAAAGGAATGAAGAGGAATATTATATAATGATGAAAGAAATAACAAGAGCTAACTAGGTCGATGACACCAAACGCAAGACGCCGGGCCTATCGCAGGAGCCTGAGGGAAGCCATGCATTCCGTTCCAAGGCATCCGTGAGCCCGCAGACTATACGCCATGAGCAAAGCTCACCCTCCCGAGTTGAAAAAATTTATGGACAAGAAGTTATCATTGAAATTAAATGGTGGCAGACATGTCCAAGGAATATTATGGGGATTTGATCCCTTTATGAACCTTGTGATAGATGAATGTGTGGAGATGGCGACTAGTGGGCAACAGAGCAATATTGGAATGGTGGTAATATGAGGAAATAATATCATCATGTTAGAAGCCTTGAAACGAGTATAAATAATGGCTGTTCAGCAGAGAAACCCATGTCCTCTCTCCATAGGGCCTGTTTCACTATGATGTAAAAATAAAAATTAGGTCGGTCCGGGCCGCCGGTGGCTAAAGCCTGGTAATCCCAGCACTTTGGGAGGCCGAGACGGGCGGATCACGTAGGTCAAGGAGATCAAGACCATCTTGGCTAACCCGGTGAAACTCCACTCTATCCTAATAGCAAATACAAAAACTAAGCCAGCGCGAGGTGGCGGGTGCCTGTAGTCCCAGCCTACTCGGGAGGCTGAGGCAGGAGAATGGTGTGAACCTCAGGAGCAGAGCTGCAGTGAGCTGAGATCTGGCCCACTGCAACTCCAGATGGGTGACAGAGCGAGACTCTGTCTTAAAAAAAAAAAAAAAAATTAGGTCATATACATTTTCATATTAGACTTTTGTTAAATAAACTTTTGTAATCGTCAAAATGCTTTCTCAGATGTTCTGAATATAGAATATTAACTCTCATTACAATTTTTTCTAACATGAATTTTCCTGGTTGACACTGATTTCAAAGGGTTTTATGCATTAAAATGGAAGAATCTTATTAAATGCGGGAAAAAAAAGAAATAATCAAAACAACAGTCCGATTTTCAAAAAATGGACAAAACTTGTGAACAGAAGGTTCACAGAAATGAAAATATTAACAGTTCTTAGACATATATAAAGGTACTCAACCTCATTCATAAGGCATATGTAATTTAAAATTACACTGAGGGCTGGGCACAGTGGCTCCTGCCTGTAGTCCTAGCACTTAATGAGGCCAAGGCCGGAGAACTACTTGAGCCCAAAGTTCAAGACCAGCCTGGGCAGCATAGGGAGGCATTGCCTCTACAAAAAATAAAAATTAAATTAGCCAGGCTTGGTGGCATGCACCTGTAGTCCCAGCTGTTTGGGAGGCTGAGGCAGGAGGATTGCTTGAGGCTGGGAGGTGTAGGCTACAGTGAGCCAGCTGTGTTCGTGCCATTGTACTTGTACTCCAGCCTGGGTGACCCTGTCTCAAAAAAATAAATAAAAACATTGATGTATCGTATTTCACACTATAAGATTGGTGAGTATTAAGCAGTTTGTGCAAGATTGAAAAAAAGGAAGTTTGGGCCAGGTGTGGTGGCTCACGCCTATAATCCCAGCACTTTGGGAGGCTGAGGTGGGCAGATTACTTGAGGCCAGGAGTTTGAGACCAGCCTGACC
Source organism: Rhinopithecus bieti (assembly GCF_001698545.2). Taxonomy (NCBI): domain Eukaryota; kingdom Metazoa; phylum Chordata; class Mammalia; order Primates; family Cercopithecidae; genus Rhinopithecus; species Rhinopithecus bieti. The sequence goes on from NW_016804048.1 coordinate 20,619, forward strand.
AACATGGCGAAACCCCATCTCTACTAAAAATACAAAAATTAGCTGGGCGTGGTGGCACATGCCTGTAGTCCCAGCTGAGGCAGGAGAATCGCTTGAACCCAGGAGGCAGAGGTTGCAGTGAGTTGAGATAGCACCATTGCACTTCCAGCATGGGTAACGAGTTAAACTCCATCTAAAAAAAAAGAAAAAGAAAAAATGTTTGATAAAAACACTTTTGTCAAGGGCGTAAGGTAACATGCTTTCCTATACTACTGGTGGGAACATAAATTAGTACAACCTTTATGAGAGGGAATTTACAATATTTATTAATTTAACATTAACATATCTTACGATTTAGTAGTCTCAATTCTAGGGATTTATTTTATTGCTAGGCTCACAAATTCAGGAAATAAAAGTTAATCTTTACAGTATAATATGTAATAGTAAAGTATTGGAAACAATGTAAATCCATCAGTAGGAGCTAGTTAAATAAATTGTGTTCAGTACATATAATGGAATGCTATGCAGATGTAAAATTGGGAATGAGAAAGCCTACGTACAAATATGGAATGATCTAGAAGACACATTGAATTAACAAAAGAAGCCGGGCGTGGTGGCTCATGCCTGTAATCCCAGCACTTTCGGAGGCCAAGGCGGGTGGATCAGAAGGTTAGGAGTTTGAGACCAGCCCGGCCAACATGGTGAAACCTCGTCTCTACTAAAAATACAAAAGTTAGCCGGGCATGGTGGTTTGCGCCTGTAATCCCAGCTAGTCAGGAGACTGAGGTAGGAGAATCACTTGAACCCAGGAGGCGGAGGTTGCAGTGAGCCAACATTGTGCCACTGCACTTTAGCCTGGGCGACAGAGCAAGACTGTATCTCAAACAAAAAAAGGAAAAGAAAAGAAAAGTCAAAACAGTGATCTGGGTATATAATTATTTGTTTAAAGACGTGAGGAACAGGCCTGGCGTGGTGGCTCACACTGATAATCCTAGCGCTTTGGTAGGCTGAGGCGGACAGATCCCTTGAGTCCAGGAATTTGAGACCAGCCTGGGCAACATGGTGAAACCCTGTCTCTACGAAAAATTAGCTGGGGGTGGTAGTGTGTACCTGTAGTCCCAGCTACTCAGGAGACTGAGGTGGGAGGATTGCTTGAGCCCAGGAGGTAGGGGTTGCAATGAGCTGAGGTTGTGCCACTGCACTCCAGCCAGCCTGGGTGACAGAGTGAGACCCTTTCCATAAAAAAAAAAAAAAAAGAGAAATAATGACACAGCATACAAACTTGAAAACATATAATGTCTCTTGTAATACACAGAAACTGTTGACATTGCTTATCTGGTAGTGGAGAAACAGTGCCTTTCATAGAGGAGAAATTTTAATTTTAATGAAGTCCAACATGAATTTTCTTTCATGGATCATGCTTTTGCTATTGTATCTAAAATGTAATTGCCAAAACGAAGCTCGTATAGATTTTCTTTTTTATTGTCTTCTAGGAGTTTTATAATTTTGTATTTTATGTTTTAAGTCTAGAATCCATTTTGGATTTTTATAACAGGTGTGAAGAATCTGTGTCTAGATTCATTTCTTTACATGTAGATACCAGTTCATTCGGCCTCATTTATTGAAAAGACTCTCTTTTCTCCATTAAATTGCCTTTGCCCATTTTGTCAGAGATTAGTTGACCATATTTTTATGGTTCTGTTTCAGGGCTGTTTATCGTGTTCTGTTGATCTATTTTGCTGTTCTTTTGCCAGTGCCACACTGTCTTGATTACTGTGGCTTTATAGTTATAGTCTTCTTTTTTCTTTTCTTTTCCTTTTTTTTTTTTTTTTTGAGCTAGAGTCTTATTCTGTCTCTCAAGATGGAGTGCAGTGGCACAATTACAGCTTGCTGCTGCCTTGACCTCCTGGGCTCAGGTAACACTCCCCACCTCAGCTTCCCAAGTACCTGGGACTACAGGCATGTGCCACTATGCCCAGTTAATTTTTTAATTTTTTGATAGAGATAGGGTCTCACGTTGCCTAGGCTGGTCTTGAACTTCTAGGCTCAAGCTGTCTTCCTGCCTCGGTCTCCCAAAGTGCTGAGATTACAGGCATGAGCCACCATGCCCGACCTATAGTCAGTCTTAAAGTTGGATAATGTTAGTCTTCCAGCTTTTCTTTACTATTGTGTTGACTGTTCTGAGTCTTTTACCTTGTCATTTAAATTTTAGAGTCAGTTTTTTGATAACTACAAAGTAACTTGCAGGATTTTTATTGAGATTGCAATGAATCTGTATATCAAGTTGAGAATAACTGAAATCTTGATAATATTGATTCTTCCTACTTATGAGCATGGGATAGCTCTACATTAATTAGATCTTCTTTGATTTCTTTTATCAGAGTTTTATAGTTTTCCCCCAGAGATCTTATATTTATGTGTATATATATGTGTATATATATGTGTGTGTGTATATATGTGTATATGTATACATATATATGTGTATATATATACATATGTGTATATATATTTGTGTATATATATTTATTGGATTTATACCTAAGTATTTCATTTTTGGTGCTAATGTAAATGGTCTTGTTTTTTAATTTCAAATATTATTTGTTCATTGCTGGTATATAAGAAGGCAATTAATTGTATGTTAAACTTTATATTCTGTAACCTTGCTATAATTGCTTATCAGTTGCAGGAGAGTTTTTGATTGTAAGTGGTATTTTAATTTTCAATTTCCAGTTCTTCTTTGCTAACATATAGAGATATAATTGCTTTCTAATTTCACTGGTTAGGACTTTCAGCACAAGGTTTGATAGAAATGGTGGCAGCAGAAATCCTTGCCTTGTTCCCCATATTAGGAGGAAAGTGTTAAGTCTTTTATTTTTAGGTATTATTTTAGCTGTAGATTTTTTAATAGCTACCCTTTATCAGGTTGAGTAAGTTTTCCTTCTGTTCTTGGTTTTCTGGGAGTTTTATACATGAGTGGTTTTTGGATCTTATTAAATGCTTTTTCTGCCCCTGTTGCAATGATTACACGGTGGAGTATTTTTAGCTTGTTAATATGGTATATTATTACATTGATTGATTTTTATATGTCAAATCAGCCTTGGATTTCCTGGATAAACCTCAGTTATGAGAGAAGTACACAAATTCTCCATTTGGAGAGTATTGGTGATTAGATCCTGTTTTGTATTATTTTTAATCCTTTATAATCTTAGAGATGATTCTGGGGATCCCTGGGTCACAGTAAGGAACCAGCTGAAGATGATCCCAGCAGATAGATGATCCCCAACTTAACGATGATTTGACAAAATTTTTTGACTTTATGATGGTGCAAAAGTTGATACACATTCAGTAGAAACCATACTTTCAAGTACCCATACCACTATTCTGTTTTTCACTTTCAATTCAGTATTCAATGAATTACATGAGCTATTCAACACTTTATTATAAAATAGGCTTTGTGGTAGATGACTTTGCCTAATTGTAGGCTAATGTAAGTATTCTGAGCACCTTAAGGTAGGCTGAGCTGAGCTATAATGTTAGATAGGTTAGGTGTGTTAAATGAATTTTCAACTTACAATATTTTAATCTTACAGTGGGTTTATCAGGATGTAACCGCATCATACATACCTTCATAGCATCTATACATACATTTATAGTGGCACCAATTGTTTCAGGTTTTATAACATTTTTGAACAAATCTTCACAACCTGGGAACAGGAATAAAAGACGCATATTGTGGGGAAATCATTAGGTAGCAGAAGGAATTCAGAGTTCTACTGAAAGAGTTGCTGGAATGGCTTTCTGTAGGGACCATAATAATGCTTTTCTTCTGAGATGCAAATGTGAGAACTGTGCTTTTCTTGATGAGAGTAAGATAAAAGGGAGTTGGAAAGGTAAAAGAGTAGAGAATTGGTATTAGAAATTACTTCAGTGTTCAAATCCTTAAAAATTCAGTAGCTTATATGTTTTAAGAGTTTCATGTTTACTTAAGCTGCTAACTTTTACCCACATTACTTTTTTGGATTTTACTTCACAAATTTAAGCCCCAAAATATCTAGTAAACCTCTGTTTTATTTTGTATTACTTTGAGTAATAGGTATAAGCAACATTTGGTTGCTATTTCAATAAAAATTCTTTGGCCCGTGTCTGAATCCCAGCGCTTTGGGAGGCTGAGACAGGCAGATCACTGAGGTCAGAAGTTCAAGACCAGCCTGGCCATCGTGACGAAACCCCATCTTTACTAAAAAATACAAAAAATTAGCCAGGTATGGAGGTGTGCACCTATAGTCCCAGCTACTCAGGAGGCTGAGGTGGGAGCATCGCTTGAACCTGGGAGGCAGAGGTTGCAGTGAGCCAAAATTGTGCCACTCTACTCCATCCTAGGCAACAGAGTAAGACTCTGTCTCAAACACACGCGCGCACACACACACACACACACACACACACACAATGAATGGTTCTAACTTTCCTCTTTGACTCTGGGTTTGGTTTCAGGATAACTAAAATTACACACCTGTAATTCCAGCACTTCGGGAGGCTGAGGCGGGTAGATCACTGGAGTTCAGGACTTTGAGACCAGCCTGGGCAACATAAAACCCGATTTCTACAAAAGTACAAAATTAACCAGGCATGGTAGCCTGTGCTTGTGCAGTGCCAGCTCCTTGTTCCTTGGGTGACTGAACTGGGACGATTGCTTGAGCCTGGGAGGCAGAGGTTGCAGTGAGCTGAGAACACATCATTGCACTCTAGCTTGGGTGACAGAGTGAGACTCTTGTCTCAAAAAAAAAAAAAAAAAAAAAAAAAAAAAAAAAAAAAAAAAAAAAAAAAAAAAAAAGAGAAAATATAAA
>NW_016804048.1:25664-50188 GCF_001698545.2 Rhinopithecus bieti
AAAAAAAAAAAAAAAAAAAAAAACTTAATGATCTGAAAATAGAATTCCATTCTGCAAATAATTTTATTTATTGACCAGTTCATCCCAGTGGGTTGCTTTACCTGAAAAACCTTTGCCATCTGATCCTTTTTCTTGTTTGTATTTTTCCTGTTTATCTTCAGATACATTTTATTTAAATTAATAGTGGTTAGTTTGTTACCATATTAAATAATTAGATACTAGAATTCAATAAGAACTACCTTTTAAAATGAAAATCAGCGGAGTTCCTGATTTAAAACAAAAAAATAAAATATTAAAGTGTTTTAAAGAAACTAAGGTTACCACATCTTTTATCTTCCTGTTAACTACTTTTGCAACATATATTGTTGTGATTAGGTAGAATTATATAACTTTGCTCTGTTTCTTTGATTACGTTTTGGAAACTCTTACTATCCCATTTTTCAGTGACATTGTTTTACATTGGATAACATCCAGTGACATCCTGTGTATTCTTTACATCCTCTAGTGAGTCCATTTGGGACCCACTTACATATGAAAAGCAGCGTGACTGACATTGCAGACATGTAAATCACAAATCTAAAGGAAGTAGAGGAGAAGATGAAAACATTATTTATCAATAAGGTCCTCAGTCTCCCAAATGAACAAAGTAGGCACTTGAGTAATAATTTGAAAAAAGTGATTCATCTTTTTTCTATTCCCTGATTAATAAAGGTGATATTTTCCTAGTATGCTTGGAGGTTGGGAATACTGTAAGTCAGTAGTTCTCATATTTTATCAAGCATGAGAGTCACCTAGAGGGCATGTTATAAAGATTACCAGGCATCACCTCCAGAGTTCTGATACAGTAGGTCTGGGGTGGGACCTGAAAATTGGTATTGCTAACAAGTTCTTGGGAGAAGCTGATGTTTACTAGCACTGGACCATACTTTAAACACTACTGATAGCCGGGCATGGTCATCTCAGCCTTTGGGAGGCCGAGGTGCATAGATCACTTGAGCCCAGGAGTTCGAGACCAGCCTGGTCAACATGGTGAAACCCATGTCTATAAAAATAGAAAAATTACCCAAATGTGGTGGCACGGGCCTGTAGTCCCAGCTACTTGGGTAGCTGAGGCACAAGAATCATTTGAACTCAGGAGGCAAAGGTTGCAGTGACCCGAGATTGCACCACTGCACTCCAGCGTGGGTGACAGAGTAAGACTGTTTCAAAACAAGAAAAACAACAACAACAACAACAACAACAAACAAACAAAAAAATCTACTGGTACATGGTAGGGTATATGAAAGTGGGGATTGAGCAACAAGTAGGATCAGCCTGATTTTCCTGCCTAAGGTTTTCATTCAATTCAGAAATTTTCATTCAATTCAGAATTTTTTTTTTTTTAGTACCTGCTGTGTGTCTAATACTACGATGTCATCAAGCTTTACATGTCTTAGACTTTTTGACAATGGATCTTTTGGTTTATTGAGAGGCTTCACCAACTAAGGAGGACTGTCTAAAATAAAAGACTAGTAAAGAAAGAAATAAAAGTTATCCATTTGGTTGCTTTTCAACCCTCTGTTTTATGCTAGGCAGTATTTTAGCCTTTACCAATTTTAATGTGCAAACACTATTTCTGGCAGTTCCACCTCTAGGTAGCTGTCCTAAGGAAATAACTTTCAACATGTGATTAATGTAGACAGACAGAGATGTTTATTATAAAGAGCAGAAAAGTAGCTCCTACATTGAAGTCTGTGGTTTTGCAATTACTAAATAAATTGTGTATGTATGTATATGATAGCTAATTTGGTAGCTGTAAAGTTTTGCTTATGAAGAGAAGCATTTTAAAGTTAAAAATGCTTGATATACAAGAATTATTTTGTGTAAGCATATTTTAATAAAATTTAACAGCTCAGATTTAAGTAAAATTGTATTTTAGGTTCTTAACTATGTGAGATTTATTTATAGAGAAAATGAGGAAATATAACAAATTACTTTTACAAAGTGTCTTTAGAATGTGAGATTATGATTGACTGTTACTATACATTCTCTTCTGTATTTGTAACATATCTATAACTGAATATTTTATCATTAAAATATTCATGTTTTATATTTACCTATATTATTTCAAGTTTTATTTACACACATTTATTAGTGTACAGCTCAGTGAAGTTTTACAAGCCAGCATTCATATCTAGAAGCAGAATATAACCAGCACCCTAGAAGCATGCTTTGTGCTCTATTTCAAGGATAACTGCTATCATGACTTCTAAAAGCACAGATTATTTTCTCCTGTTTTTGTACTTTATATAAATGTAATCATACAGTATTTATTCTTTTGTGACTGGCTTCTCTTGCTTAAGAAAATGTTGTGAGATCATGCTTAGTAATTGTAGTTCATCCTTTCTCATTGCTATGTAATATTCTATTGTGTGAATAAACTGCTAGTCATTCACTTTCATGTTATTGGGCATTTGGGTAGGTAATTTTAACTTTGGAAATATTATGATTCGTTATGTCATAAATATTTTAGTCCATGCCCTTTGGTGAACACATGTGCATATTTCTACAGGGCATACACCTAGGATTGGAATTGTTTGGTTGGGGTTCAGTTTTAGTAGGTACTCCCAGATGATTTTTCTCAAAGTAGTTATACCAGTTCATACTCCCACTGGCAACAGGTGAGGATTTCTGTTGCTCCACATCCTTGCCAATACCTAACGTGTATTATTAGTCAGGGTTCTCCAAAGAATCAGAACCGCTGTGTCTCCTATTGGTTTTATATTTTTATATATGACTATATATACACACACACATACACACACACATACACATATATGTAGCTGACCCTTGAACAACGCAGTGGTTTGGGGCACTCACCTCCCTGTGCAGTCAAAAATCTGTGTATAATTTTTTACTCTCCCCAAAATTAACTACTAATAGCTCACTGTTGGCCGAAAGCCTTACCGATAACATAAACAGTTAAGTAACCCATATTTTGTATGTTATAGATTGTGTACTGTATTCTTAAAGTAAGCCAGAAAAAGTAAAATGTTATTAAGAAAATCTTAAGGAAGAGAAAATATGTGTACCATTCATTAAGTGTAAGTAGTTTGTCATAAAGGTCTTTATCCTTGTCATGTTATGAAGAGTAGGCTGAAAAGGGGTAGGAAGAAGAGGGATGGATTTTGCTGTCTCAGGGGTGGCAGAGGCAGAAGAAAATCTGTGTATAAGTGGACCTGCACAGTTTGAACCTGTTATTCAAGAATCAGCTGTGTGTGTGTCTGTGTGTGTGTATATGTGTGTGTGTGTGTGGAGAGAGAGAGAGAGAGAGAGAGAGAGAGAGAGAGAACGAGAAATTGATTGATTATAGGGATTGGCTCATACAGTTATGTAGGTCAAGAAGTCCTGTGACCTGCTGTCTGCAACCTGGAGAACCAGGAAAGCTGGTGATGTCATTCAGTCTGAGTCTGAAAGCTGAGAATCACAGGAGCCAGTGGCACAAGTCCCAGCTCAAGTTTGAAGGTCGGAGAACTAGAGGGGCTGATGGTACAAGTCCCAGTTCTAGGCCAGAGGCCTCAGAACCAATGTGCCAATGTTCACAGGCAGGAAAAGATGAATGCCCAGCTCAAACAGAAGCAGATTCTCCCTTCTGTTGCCTTTTTGTTCTATTTGGGCCCTCAACAGGTTGAATGATGCCCCCCTTTACTGGAGAGGGTGGTTTTCTTTATTCACTCTACCGATTCAAATGCTAGTCTCTTCTAGAAACATCTCAGAGACCACCCAGAAACAATGTTTTATCAGCTATCTGGGCATCCTTTAGCTCAGTCAAGTTGACACAAAAATTAACCATCACAGTATTTTTCATCTGTTTTCTTATACCCAGTGTGGTGAGTGTGCAGTGGTAATATATGGTAGCTTTAATTTGTATTTCCTGGATGATTAATGAATTGAGAGCCTTTCCTATATTAATGAATTGAGAGCCAATTTTTGGTTGTAAATTATGCTAAAACGTTGTTGTAGCGTGCACCTCAGTATCAGATATATTTTAGCTTTATTTCAAGGAACTTAATTATAAGAAGTATTTTACAAAATATATCAAAAGATATTATAACTTGATCCAAGGTTATGAGTATGAAACTTAAAAATAGCATACATTTAACTTTTAAAGTAAGTCTCAAGTGTTAATGTCCTGTAATATGATACCTAATGAGATTTAGTTTGAGTTGAATTATGTTTATATTTATAATTGAATGTTATTTTCCTATTGGCTTCAGCTATAAACATTAAAGATGTTCTCATATGAAAATCTTTCAGTGGAATACTATGCAGCCATAAAAAAACGGCGAGTTCATGTCCTTTGTAGGGACATGGATGCAGCTGGAAGCCATCATTCTCAGCAAACTATTGCAAGAACAGAAAACCAAACACTGCATGTTCTCACTCATAGGTGGGAATTGAACAATGAGATTACTTGGACACAGGAAGGGGAACATCACACACCGGCGCCTATTGTGGGGATGGGGGAGGGGAGAGGGATAGCATTAGGAGATATACCTAATGTAAATGACAAGTTAATGGGTGCAGCACACCAACATGGCACATGTATACATATGTAACAAACCTGCATGTTGTGCACATGTACTCTAGAACTTAAAGTATAATAAAAATAAATAAATAAAAGGAAAGTACACAACAACAAAAAATAAATTAAAAAAAAAAGAAAATCCTTCAGTAGACTGAGTTGAAATTTTTTGCCAATGACAAATAAGTAAGTTGATAACCAATCTCTGTTGGCTGTTGTCATCAGGAACACTGCTAGACTCAAGTAAGATAATATTTGTAGAGCACTACCCAGCTGTTTGTGTTACTTTTAGAGCCTTAAAATCTTTGAAATGTTCTTAACATCTTGGTTTTCATTCTGTTTTATCCACTGATACCTTACTCCTAACCCTCCATGTGTAGTTCTCAGAATTTATTCCATTCTTGCTATTGTCTGAGTTTTTAGAACAAGGTGGAAGGCACAGAACAACCCGAAAACTGTCCCCCGCCACAAACACATTTTTATATATTTAAGTATAATTTAAATAAAAAAAAATAGAATGCTGTAACCTCATTGGTATTTTAAGATCATGTTGTAATGGTAGGCTATTGAGACAACGTGGGACTTGTACCTAGCATAGTGCCTGTCTCACAGGAGCTCACTGTGTGTTTGTTGAGTGGATAAGACAATGAAAGAATTCTACTATTGCTTTTTTCTCTTTTTAGGTTTTGTTGGGAGCTTCCGTTTGTTGTCACCTGCCTGCCAGTTTTGGATCTTTAATTTTAAAAAGGGTATTTAAGATGGATATGAGAAAGTTACTATTATGCTGGGCGCAGTGGCTCACACCTATAATCCTAATGCTTTGGGAGGCCGAAGTGGAAGGATCACTTGAGGCAAAGAGTTCAGGAAAGTTGCTATTAGTAAAATTTTCAAAGTGGAACTTTCTCTCGAGGTAACCTCATACAGAAGTCAAAAAGGAGAATGGTAAAATTGTAAAATGACTGGAAAATAAATATACATTTTAGTGATTTTTTTATGTGGTACTTATTTTGGGAGAATCTAATTATTCAAGTACCCATTAAAATGAAAAGCAAAGTTAATGTTATCTTTATATTATTTAAGATATATCCCTGAGATTTAAAAAATTCTGCAATATATATTGGATTACTTATGAACAAAGAGAACTAGAAAAAACATGTTTTAAGAAGAGATAAATAAAAGAAGTTTCAAATAGGAGGAAAGAAAGTTATAGAGGGGCCGGGCACAGTGGCTCAAGCCTGTAATCCCAGCACTTTGGGAGGCTGAGGCAGTCAGATCACCTGAGATCAGGAGTTTGAGAGCAGTCTGGCCAACATGGCAAAATCCCGTCTCTACTAAAAATACAAAAAAAAATTAACTGGGCATGGTGGCCAACGCTGGTAGTCCCAGCTACTTGGGAGGCTGAGGCAGGAGAATTGCTGGAACCTGGGAGGCAGAGATTGCAGTGAGCTGAGATTGCACCACTCCACTCCACCCTAGGCAACAGAGCAAGACTGTGTCAAAGAAAGAAAGGAGAGAGAGAGGGAGAGAGGGAGGCAGGGAGGCAGGAAGGAAGGAAGGAAGGAAGGAAGGAAGGAAGCAAGCAAGCTGGAGAGAACAGTGACACTATATTTCAGTAGCATCTGTTATCCTAGATGATGTTGAAGAGTTTTGTTGAATGCTTTTTTTTTCCACAACTCTCTTCTATTCTGAATTATAAAATGTAATAGTGTGGTATTAGAAAAGACAGCTAATCCTTTAGAAGTTGGTCATATATTATTTTGACCATTGGTCATTGATTATTTTACTGGCCAGTTTGTGAAGCTTTTCTTGATTTTTTTTTTATTATTATTATTCCAGATCTTTAGACTTCACTGTGAAACAACCCACTTGTTAAGAAACATTGATACAGTCATTGGAAAATCTTAACCATATGTAGTAGAATGGCCACAAGCAAATGCATGAGGCTTAGGTCTGAAACTTCAGGGGTTTGATACATATATCAATTTATATAGAATTGATCAAAGCATATATATGACTGCTACTGATTACCATAGAAAAATAGCTGAGTAACTGTTGCTTTATTCTGTAACATCAGTGTGTATAATAAAAAATAAATTTTGTTCATTGTTTCCAGTTCTGGCACACAGTTCCTAAAACCCTTGGAATCTCCAAAGTGATGAGTGTCTTTTGTACTCTAATGAGAAGATTGTTGGCTGGAGTCCCCTAGATAGCTTTAGGTTGGGGGCTGGTGCCAGAAAGACCAAGAATTGGAACTTTCAGCCCCACCTCTGACTTCCAGCAGGGAGAGAGGGCCTGGAGATTTAGATGATTACAAATGGCCATGATTTAATCAATCATGCTTACATAAAGAAACCTCTATAAAACCCCATAAATGACAGTTCGGAGAGCTTCTGGGTTGGTGGACACAGTGAGGTACTGGGAGGGTGGCATGCTTGGAGGTGGCATGGAAGCTCTGTGCACCCACCCTACCCCTGCCCCATTGCCCTGTCCTGTGTTTCTCTTCGATTTGGCTGTTGTCTTCCTGAGTTGTAGTAGCCTTTTAAACAAACCAGTAATAGTAAGTAAAGTGCTTTACTGAGTTCTGTGTCATTCCAGCAAATTATTAAATCTGAGGCGGGGTCATGGGAACCCTCAAATTTGTAGTCTGTAGGCAGAAATGGGAATAGCCTGGGCATGTCGTCTGTGGCTAGCATCTGATGCGGGGGGCAGGGGGCCAGTCTTATGGGACTGAGCTCTTAGTCTGTGAGGTCTGGGCTAGCTCCAGGTAGTTATTATCAGAATTGTATTGAATTGTTGGACACCTAATTGGTGTCTGAAGAATTGGAGAATTGGTTGGTGTGATTTAAAAAAAAAAACCCAAACATTCGGTGTCAGAAGTGTTGTCAGTAAAAACAGTTCATTATCAAGTACTTAAATCCAAAGATGGTCTAGATTTTGATCACTGGGTTCTCTCTTTTAATATCGAGGGTTCGTTATCAAGGTAGTTTTTAAATGACTTGGACATTTTGAAAATAGAATAAAAATACTAATTTACAAAATTTCTAGAAAACAAGGGTTAAATCAGGCTGTATAATCAGTGGAGATATAAGCCCTTTAAGGCAATATCCTTATCTCCGTTTCTGTTAAATTTGAGTTTGGGATCTTCTAAGATAATTGTGACTATTTTGTAGGCCATGAGGAGAAAAGTGACATCTGGTATATCTGAACAATAGACCTTAAAGGATTCTAACCCAAACGCATACCAAGCTTGATTGGTATTGAACTGGCCTGGGGAAAAATATGTCATAATAGCAGAAACTCTGTGATGGCATGGATGGAGAACTTTATAAAGCCAAGGAACTGAATCCAGGCACTGTAGTCAAAGAGGAAAACTTCTAGCATCTCCCTGTAGCCATACATAATTCTGTGGGTATTACCATTCCCCCTCAACTTATTCTGTATTATTAGGGAAATAAAGTCTTTCTCTAACATTTTTCTGTTCTCATAATATGGTTTGAAATGCAGTCACTTTTACTTAAACTTACCTTTTGGAATAAAATAATTTATGGAATTCATAGCACTCAAATTGTTTCACCAGAGTACTTGTAGAAATTCTGGATTAGTTGATTAACCATAGTTCATAGCTTCCCAGTTGCACATTATTCTTAGGTTACAAAAATTCCTTTCTGAGTAAGAGATACAAAACAACCCACCCAGAAACAAATGATTTTCTTGGTTGGCAGAGCAGTATCATTCTTAACACACATGAAATTGAGCTAAGAACCAGAGCTAATCCAAGATTTTAGAGTTGTCTTAGCTCTGCTAATTTTCTTTATTATTTTGCTTGTATTTTCATTTTCACACAATTCTCTCAAGTGATTAAGCTGTAGTTGTGTTTTTTAAAATTTTGTCTTTAAAAAGGTTCTTACTGTTTTGTTTCAGAAAGGACATGCTATAGCTAATACACTTTTTGTAATCTAATGGTGGCCATGGAAATGTGCCATTCAGACCTCCTGCTGGTGGGAGGCACAAATGACTGACAGTCCCAGCTGTGGCCCCTCTGGATCCACCACCTCATCCTTGCTGAGGTCACACTGATGGTGACTCCACATGGCCAGTGAATGAATGAGTGTAGGCCTGTTCATAAAGAACACAGTTCTCTAATCGGCAGGGCATTACTTCCTATTACTGCAAATTATTTCCCTAAAATTTAACAACTTAAACATTCATCTCACATGGTTTCTGAGGATCAGGAATCTGGGAGTGGCTTACGTAGGTATTTCTGCCTCAGGGTCCCTCATGAGGTTGTAGTCAAACAGTTGGCCAGGGCTGTAGTCATCTGTAGGCTGGACTAGGGCTGGAAGATGTTCTTCCAGGATGGCTCTCATATTCATACACGGATATTGGCAAGAGCCTACAGTTCCTTGCTGGCTGCTGTTGGCCTCAGATCCTTGTCACATGGTTATCTCCACAGGGCAACAACTAACATACTTTTTCAGGGTCCAGATTTGTTGGGGACAAGTAAGAGTAGTTTGGTTTTTTGTCTTAGGTATCATTTATTCTGAGATGCTTTTTCTAAACATCACCCCCACCAGGGGTTGCCAGATATAGCAAGTAGAGGACAATATTTGGAACGTACTTTTACTAAAAAATAATTCATTGTTCATCTAAAATTCATATTTAACTGGGTGTCTTATATTTTATCTGATAGCCTTTCTGGGTTTAGTTTGTCTTCTCTGTGCACCTATGATACCCTGTGCTATCCCGTTTGTGTATTTACTGCACTATATTTTAATTGTCTATTTAGTTGCCAGTATCTTCCCACTAGGGTGAAACTTCTCTATTTCTCTATGGGAATAAACTGTGTCTTGTTTTGTTTTGTTTTTATATTCACTGTTACATCCCCAGTGCCAAGCACTGTGCTTGACCTATAATAGGTACTCAGTAGCCAGGCACAGTGGCTCACGCCTGTAATCCCAGCACTTTGGGAGGCCGAGGTAGGCGGATCACGAGGTTAGGAGTTCGAGACCAGCCTGACCAACATGGTGAAACCCCATCTCTACTAAAAATACAAAAATTAGCCAGGCGTGGTGGTGCGTACCTGTAATCCCACCTACTCAGGAGGCTGAGGCAGGAGAATCACTTGAATCCTGGAGGCGGAGGTTGCAGTGAGCTGAGATTGTGCCACTGCACTCCAGCCTGGGTGACAGAGCAAGACTCTGTCTCAAAAAAAAGGGGGTACTCAATAAATTCATGTGGGCTTTCCAAGAATGAAAACACTTGGTCTTATAATGGCATGCACTTTTCTCCTTCACCTTTTTTTCCTCCTCAACATTGATTGTCATGATGAATCTCAGTGGAATGCTAATGCAGCGAAAGGGCTAGTAATTCCAAGATTCAAGAACTTGTGTTATCACTTTATATATAAGCTTCAGGTTCCCTTCTGGTAGCTGGAGATAATATCTGTTTCCTCTTGGAAACAGGAAAAAAAAGATAAAGCCTACTATTTTCTACGATTGTGCTGGCTTCAATAATTAGAAGCTGGGCTTTATGTAATGATAATAGGTTTTAAGTAGCAGTAATAAGGACATAGAATCAAATAGGTCTGAGTTTCAATGTTAGCCTTGTCACATACTAAAGGTGACTTCTTGGGCAAATTTGTCATGTTTCAAAATGTCAATTTTCTTATCTCTAAAATGGGAGTGATCATGCAATTTTATAAGGGCTATTGTGAGGATTAAATTATAAAACAAGTGACCTTGCCTAGCAGAGTGCCTGTTTCTGGTACACTGCAAATCCCTAATGAAGCTTCTTGGGGCTACCATATGTTCCTTGAGTGAGTCTGTCTTTTGATTAATAGACATTTATAATTCCACCAATTGTAGATTCTCATCCAAGCACGTATACCAAATATCTGAACCTATGTTTTATGTCTTACCGAGATGGATTACTATGGCCACAACACACCAGAAGAATAAAATTAACCTGTTTTATGATCATCTAAATAGCTCATTTCTCTTAATATATAGATGAACCATTCAGTGCTTCCTCTCGCAGTGAGAGGAAGAGACTGACTGCATTGTAGGATCAAAAGGGGATGGTTTTATGATTGTTGTCTGCCACAAACTAGTTATCTCTATGGTGATTTTTCCAATATTTCCTGCTTTAAATCCAGATCAGAAAGCTCATGAGGTTCTACTTTCTCAGTCTTTGGCTCTTCTGAAAATCAAGTTCAAGTATAACTTTTGGCCCTTCACATCTCCGGAGGTTTCCGTCCTTAATAGTCTTACATGCATTAGAATTGTTGATTGTACCATCTCTTATGTCCCTAACACTGTCTTTTCCCACTTGATCCATGCTTTTTAGTTTCATGAATAAGAAAAGTGAATCTCATAAAGGTAGAATGACTTACTGCAGACCACACACATAGTCAGCTGGGATTTGAACCTAGGTATGTTGACTTCATTGCAATATGCATACCACATGCCAGTTGTTTTAGTGGATGAGAATTATGAAACCTGTGCATTGATATGCAAACACGAGGTGTTAATATTATGAAGTGCCACCCCGAGATACAAGATAACTCCTATAGCAGAGAGTTTATAATTGATTTAAGGAGAACTGATACATAAATAAATAACAAAAGATAGTGTCAGTGATTCATATAGGCAAAACAAGCTACTAAAATCATAATTGTTTTTAGCCATATAGAATATTTGTTTTTAGCCATATAGAATATTTGTTGATATTAATCTCACTTTGTATCTGGATTCTTGTACTTAGCATAATGTTTTCAAGATTCATTCATGTTGTGTGAATCAGTAGTTCTTTTCTATTACTAAACAGTATTCTATTCTATGATATACCACCATTCGTCTATCCAGTCATGGGTTGATAAACATTTTTGTTTCACTTGTGGACCATTATTAATAAAACTGCTACGAACATTCAAATACAAGCTTATGTGTTGACATAAGTTTTCATCTCTCTAAGGTAAATACCTAGAAGTGGAATTGCTGGGTCATACGGTAAGTGTATATTTAACTTTATAAGCAGTTACCAAACATGTTTCCCAAAGTATTTTTACAAGTTGGTATTCCCATCAGCAATGTGCATAAGAGTTCTAGTGCCCTGTATCCTTGCCAACACTTGGTATGGTCAGTTTTTTTTTTTCCATTTTAGTGATTCAAGTGAGTTTGGTGCTCAGTGTGGTTTTAATTTGTATTTCCCTAATGACTAATGATATTATGAATCTTTTCATATGATTATTTGCCATTAGCATATCTTCTTTGGTTATGTAAGTGTTTAAATCTTTTGCAGATTTTTTATTGAGTTGTCTTGTTATTGTCTTACTCATGTTACAAGTCCTTAATCACATGTATATTTTGCAAACATTCTCCCAGGCTATCATGTGTCTTTTTCTTCTCTTAACTTTTTAAAGACTTCTCCAATATCTCCTGCTTAAAATCCAGATCAGAAAGCTCATGAGGTTCTACTTTCTCAGTTTTAACTTTTTAAAGTTAAGAGATTTCAAAGAGCAGACATGTTTTATATCTTGATACATCAGTCTGTTTATGTTGCTATAAAGGACTCATGAGGCAGGATAATTTATAAAGAAGTTTATTTTGGCTCATGGTTCTGCAGGCTCTACAGGAAGCATGGTGCCAGCATCTACTTCTGGTGAGGGCTTTGGGAAGCCTACAGTCATGGCAGAAGGCAAAGGAGAGTCAGCAAGTCACATGGCAAGAGAGGGAGCAAAAGAGATGGGGAGAGGTACCATACTGTTTTAAACAACCAGATCTCATGTGAATTACTCATTACCATAGAGATGACACCAAGCCATTCATGAGGGATCCTCCCCCATGACCCAAACACCCCCATCAGGTCCCACCTCCAACATTGAGGATTACATTTCAGCATGAGATTTGGAGCAGACAAACATCTAACCTGTATCACTTAATGTGCAATTTTTCAATTAAAAAAGATAGTTTGTGGTTCTTGGTATCCTATTTAAGAAATCTAAACCAGGCAGGGTGACTTGAGCCTAGTAGTTCCAGCTCCTTGGGAGGCCGAAGTGGGAGAATCCCTTGAGCCCAGGAGTTAGAGACCAGCCTTGGCAACATAGTGAAACCCTGTCTCAGAAAAAAAAGAGGAAAGAAAAGAAATTTTTGCCTAAGCCAATAATACTAAGATTTTCTTGCACATTTTCCTATAAGTTTTTACGTTGCTATATTCCTTTATTTTCCTAGAATTTTCCTAGAAGTTTTCTAATTTTAGCTCTTAAATTTAAGTCTATGATAAGTTTGGTTTTTTGTGCTTTTCCAAGACAGCCTTGCTCTGTCACCCAGGCTGGAGTGCAGTAGCACAGTCACAGCTCACTGCAGCCTTGACCTCCTGGGCTCAAGCTATCCTCCCACCTGAGCCTCCCAGGTAGCTGGGACTATAGACCCAGCTAATTTTTAAATTTTTTGTAGAGATGGGGTCTCCTTATGTTGGCTAGGCTGGTCTCGAACTCTTGGGCTCAAGCAGTCCTCCCGCTTCTGCCTCCCAAAGTGCTGGGATTATAAGCATGAGTCACTAAGTCCAGCCTTGTGATAAATTTTGAGTTAATTTTTGTATATGGAATAAGAGGAAAGGTTTATTTTTGTTTCATATGAATATCCAATCATTCCAGCAACAACTAGTGAAAAGATTATAATTTCCCATAGAATTGCTTTGTACCTTTGTCAAATATCAATTGACTATATAATTGAGGATCTGTTTCTAGATTCTTTTCTGTTTCATTGAAGTATGTGTCTATCTTCATGCCAATACCATACTGTCTTGGTAGCTCAGTGGTTCTCAGTGAAGGACAATTTTGCCCCTAGGGGACATTTGGCAATATCTGGAGACCTTTTTCCTTTTTTTTTTTTTTTTTTTTGAGATGGTATCTTACTCTGTCTCCCAGGCTGAAGTACAGTGGTGCAACCTCTGCCTCCGAGGCTTAAGCATTTCTCCCCCATCAGCCTCCCGAGTAGCTGAGATTACAGGTGCATGCCACCACGCCCAGCCAATTTTTGTATTTTTAGTAGAGATGGGATTTCACCACATTTTTGATTGTCACAACTTGGTGGGTAGGCAGGAAGGTTGCCCCTGGGTAGAGGTAGAGGCCAGGGATGGTGCTAAAGATTCTGCAGTGCACATGAGAGTCTTACAGAATACACACTAGGTCCTTTGCATTTTATATAAATTTTAGAATCAACCTTATACACTTCTCCAAAAAATGTCTGCTGAGCTTTGATTAGGATTACATTGACCTGTAGATAAATTTGGGAAGAACTGACATACTAACAATTTTGAATCTTCTGATTGATTGATTGATTGATTTTTGAGATGGAGTCTCGCTCTGTCGTCCATGCTGGAGTGCAGTGGCGTGATCTTGGCTCATTGCAACCTCTGCCTCCCAGATTCAAGCAAGTCTCCTGCCTCAACCTCCCAAGTAACTGGGAGCATATATTTATTTTATTTTTATTTTTTTGAGACAGAGTCTCACTCTGTCGCCCAGGCTGGAGTGCAGTGGCGTGATCTCGGCTCACTGCAAGCTCCACCTCCTGGGTTCACACCATTCTCCTTCCTCAGCCTCCTGAGTAGCTGGGACTACAGGCATGTGCTATCACACCCAGCTAATTTTTTGTGTTTTTAGTGGAGACAGGGTTTCACCATGTTATCCCAGATGGTCTCTGTCTCCTGACCTCGTGATCCGCCTGCCTCGGCCTCCCAAAGTGCTGGGATTACAGGCGTGAGCCACTGTGTCTGGCCACTAGGAGCATATAGAAAGGCTAAAAGAGACAGAGAAGAGAAAACAGGGAACTAAAAGCAGTTCAGTGTCACAGAAGGATAGGTGTCTGGGATAAGAGTAAAGATGAAAACAAGAACCATTATCATAAAGGACCTTTTTTTTTTGAGATGGAGTCTTGCTCTGCCACCCAGGCTGGAGTGCAGTGGCTGGATCTTAGCTCACTGTAAGCTCTGCCTCCTGGGTTCAAGCGATTCTTCTGCCTCAACTTCCCAAGTAGCTGGAATTACAGACGCTTGCCACCACGCCCAGCTAATTTCTATATTTTTAGTAGAGATGGGGTTTTACCATGTTGACCAGGCTTGAACTCCTGACCTCGGCCTGTGATCTGCCCGCCTCGGCCTTCCACAGTGCTAGGATTACAGGCGTGAACCACCACACCCAGCCTGAATCTTCTGATTTATAAACATGTTTTTTCTCTCCATTAATTTGTCTTCTATAGTTTCAGCAATATATTGCAGTTTTCATTGTATAGCTCTTGTACATATTTTATTAGATTTATCCCTAAATATTTAATATTTTTATGCTATTGTAAATAATGTTTAAAATTTTTAATATCTGATTTTGTTTTGTTGGTAGAAGATAGAAATACAGTTAGTTTTTGTATATTGACCTTGTTGCCTGTGACCTTGCCAAACTCACTTCTAGTCCATTTTTGTAGATTCTGTAGGATTTTCCATATAGGCCAATATTTTGTTTGTATACAGAAAAGTTTTACATATTCCTTTCTTATTTTATACCTTTCATTTCCTTTCTTGACTTATTACACTGGCTGAGCCCTCTAGTTCATTGTCAAAGTAGTAAAGGTATACATCATTGTCCTGTTCCTGATTTTAGGGGAAAAGCATTCAATTTTTTTTACCATAAGTATGATTTTAGCTATGGGTTTTCTATAGTTTGATTTTTAGCATTTTGAGTAAGTTCCCATCTATTCCTTGTCTGCTGAGAGTTTTTGTCATAAATGGTTGTTGAATTTTGTTAAATGCCTTACCTGCATCTATTGAAGATGATAGTGTAGTTTTTCTTTTTTATTCTGATGATATGGGGAATTATATTGATTGATTTCCCAATGTTAAACCAACCTTCTATCATTCATGGGTTAAACTCCACTTAGGCATATGTTGTCCTTTTTATATATTCTAGAATTCAGTTAGCTAAAATTTCATTTAGAATTTTCGTGAGTGTTCATGAGGGATATTGGGCTGTAGTTTACTTATAATGGTTTTGTTTTGTTATTTTCTTTGTATGCCTTTTCTAAAGTACCTTTTAACCTTAGTCACCATCTTACTTTTGCTCACTATTTTCAGAGGATGAACACTTTTTATAAGAAGTCTGTGTTTTGAGTGCTATATGCCAGGAACTACAAGAAGCCCTTCATATTCATTATTTCATATAATCCTCAGAACCTTCTTGCAAGATAGGTGCTATTATCATACCCATTTTAGAGGTGGAAAAAATGGAGACTCGGAGCAGTTAATTAATTTCCCAAGTGATAGAGGCAATTCGAATTAAGTCTTTCAGGCTGGGCACAGTGGCTCATACCTGTAATCCCACCACTCTGGGAGGCTGAGGCAAGAGGATCACGTGAGCCCAGGAGTTTGAGACCAGCCTGAGCAACATAGTACGACCTTATCTCTACAAAAAAATTTAAAAGTTAGCCGGGCATGGTGCCATACTCCTGTAGTCCCAGCTACTGGGGAGGCTGAGGTGGGAGGGTTGCTTGAGCCTGGGAAGTCAAGGTTGTAGTGAGCTGTGATTGTGCCACTGTACTCCAGCCTGGGCAAAAGAGCGAGACCCTATAAAATAAAAAATCAAGTCTTTCAGATCGGAGGTCGAAAACTGCTCTGCATTTATGTCTTTCTCTAGAAATCTTTTATTAATCTGAAATATTATTGACAAAACTAGGAGGAATTTAGAAAACTATACCTCTACTAATCTTTTTTTTAACTTTTTTTCTCTTTTTTTTAATTTTTTTTTCCTTAAGACAGGGTCTCGCTCTGTCATCCAGGCTCTAGTATAGTGGTACAACCTCGGCTCACTGCAATGTCAGTCTCCCAGACTCAAGCAATTCTCCTACTCAGCCTCCTGAGCAGCTGGGATTACGGGTACATGCCACCACGCCCAGCTAATTTTTGTATTTTTAGTAGAGACGAGGTTTCACCACATTGTCCAGGCTGGTCTTGAACTCCTGGGCTCAAGAAATCAGCTCACCTCATCCTCCCAAGGTGCTAGGATTACAGGTGTGAGCCACCACACCCAGCTAATCTCAGAGCACCTCTTTATGCTAATTGGTTTTAATATTCTCTGTGTGCTTATTTTTCAGTTTGAAAGTATCTAATAATTAGCATATTACGGCCAGCAGCAGTGGCTCACACCTGTAATCCCAACACTTTGGGAGGCTTAAGGCAGGTAGATCATCTGAGGTCAGGAGCTCAATTTCAGCCTGGCCAACGTGGTGAAACCCCGTCCCTACTAAAATGCAAAAATTAGCTGGGCATGGTGACAGGCACTTTTAATCCCAGCTACTCGGCAGGCTGAGGCTGGAGAATCACTTGAACCCGGGAGGTGGAGGTTGCAATGAGCTGAGATTGCGCCACTGCACTGGATCCTGGGCAAGAACGAAACTCCCGTCTCAAAAAAAAAAAAAAAAAAAAAAAAGCATATTAGTTCACTAATTTGTAAGTTTTATCAAGCACACATTATTGTGGATTAACTTGAATATTTCTAATTGGATATATCAAACTAAAATGAAGAAATAGAGGCAAGACTAACATAAATGGATAGTTTATTTGGGCCAAGCTTGTCAAGTCGCCCTGAGTATACACTCCTATTAGCAACAGTTACAGATGGAGTTTGAAAGGCAAAATAGGGGGACAGGGAGTGGACTATACAAAGTTGTTAGGAATTCTCACTGGTTTACAGAAATAACATTAATTAGTGATTGACTATACATTGTTAACCTATAAGGTGTGGATTATAGTGTTGTTATAATTCACACCTGCTGTGGATTATTAAGCTAATTTATGGCTACTTGTGGCAATAGTAAGCAGTTTCAACAGATGAATACATAGCTCAAAGGAGGGGAGTAGGCATGATTGTAATCTCATTTTAATGTCTATCTAGGCCTGATATTTAAAAGGACTTGCATTCCTCAGATAAAAGTTATTTTCTCAGTTGCTACAGTGCTTCAGTTTAAACTTCACATCTATTGGAAGTCTTTCAGCTTTGTTAATCTGGATTAGAGGTTCCTTGAGAGAAAATGCCACTTTCTTTTTTAATATCCTGTATTTAATGTGCTCAATAGTATCAGTAGGCATATTTCTGTTTATGTAAGATTGTAGTGTGGCTTAAGGCAGAAGGGGGCAAGAGCACACAAGAAGCTATCTCTTCCACTTACCTGCCTTTCCCAGGTTAAATGTGTGCTAGATTATTTTCAGACCTTTCGGGCTCAAAAAATCAACTGGGAAGCCAGTGTTTAGATGACAGCTAGCTGGTGGGACCCAACTTAATTTTCTCTATTATGCTTCGGTCAAATTTGGGAAAATACACGAAAAAGCAAAGCTACAAACAGAAACTGGCAATACAGATTAAAATGTGACAGGCAACAGGAGGAATTTCGATGAGTACAAATGAAGATAGATTTCTGAGACAAAATAGTGGAACAGGCAGGAAAAAGGTAGATTTCTACCCTTCTCTACTTCATACCTACAAATTTAAGGAAGTGGGATCTTTACCAACCAGAAACTTGGCAGCTTCCCACCAACCCCATGTTGCAACTGCTATCGCAACAACCAGGGCTCTTTTTCTCCCTCCCATCTCTCTTATCATTACCTCTGTACTTCCCTTGGTGACCAGAGCTCTGTAAAGGCAGTGGCAGAAGTGGATTTGTTGGGGTACAT
Source organism: Rhinopithecus bieti (assembly GCF_001698545.2). Lineage (NCBI taxonomy): Eukaryota > Metazoa > Chordata > Mammalia > Primates > Cercopithecidae > Rhinopithecus > Rhinopithecus bieti. The sequence continues at coordinate 43,942 of NW_016804048.1, forward strand.
TTTCAGATATGATGAAGTAGTGATGAGAAGGGGCAAAGAGAAAATCCATGGGAGCAGGATGCCTTTTCTCAAGCCCTACTTTAGACAGACATACAGATTAAGCTTTTTATTATGGAAAATTTCAAATATTTACAAGAGTAAAGAGAACAGTTTAATAAACCAATCACCAGCTTAAACAACTCTTGATTAGGTCCTGTTTTTGACTAGGGAAGAACTATATTCTGTTTCAAAGTATGTAGGATTAGATTGCCAATCACATGCACAGGAACAAGACAACAGGGTCAGAAGATCTTCCTTAGTTTATCAGCGCCATAGTAAATCTGGGATCCATACATTAGATACACAAATTGACTTCAAGTCATGACAAACTGAATTGGTGAGCAAAATTCTGTTATCTAGAGAGTATATAATTTTAATTTGATCATCAAAGGGATCTTTAATCCCCCAAATAGATGAAAGCCTTAGTATTATGTGACTGCTCAATACTAGATCTGGCATGTGTGGATAAAGTTTAAAGTCAGGCCAGGCATGGTGGCTCACACCTGTAATCCCAGCACTTAGGGAGAACCCAAGGTGGGTGGATCACTTGAGATCAGGATTTTGAGACCAGCCTAGCCAACATGGTGAAATCCCATCCCTACTAAAAAAAAAAAAAAAAAAAAATACAAAAAATTAGCCAGGCATGGTGGCATTCGCCTGTAGTCCCAGCCACTTGGGAGGCTGAGGCAGAAGAATCCTTTGAACCCAGGAGGTGGAGGTTGCAGTTATCTGAGATACTGCCACTGCACTCCAGCCTGGGGAACAAAGTGATACTTGGTCTAAAAAAAAAAAAAAAAAAGAAAGAAAAGAAGTCAAATAATACTGAGGTGGACAGATACCACCTAGAATTTACTTTTTTCTTAGCAAACACCAAACCTGGATAGATTTCTCAACTTTCAGATAATTGGCAGAAATTTTTTAAGGCATCATGGGGTTTATTAAGAAATTCTTCAAAACACGACCAGGCGTGATGGCTCACACCTGTAATCCCAGCACTTTGGGAGGCTGAGGCGGGCAGATCATAAGGTCAAGAGATTGAGACCAGCCTGGCTAACATGGTGAAACCCTATCTCTACTAAAATTACAAAAATTAGCTGGGTGTGGTGGTGCACACCTGTAGTCCCAGCTACTTGGGAGGCTGAGGCAGGAGAATCACTTGAACCTGGGAGGCAGAGGTTGCAGTGAGCCGAGATTGCACAACTACATTCCAGACTGGCAACAGAGCATGACTCTGTCTCAAAAAAAAACCCTTTTGCTGCTGCAGCCGCAGCCATGAGTATGCTCAGGCTTCAGAAGAGGCTCACGTCTTCTGTCTTCCGCTGTGGCAGGGAGAAGGTCTGGTTGGACCCCAGTGAGACTAATGAAATCGCCAATGCCAACTCCCCTCAGCAGATCTAGAAGCTGATCAAAGATGGGCTGATCATCGCAAGCCTGTTGACAGTCCATTCCCGGGCTTGATGCGGAAGAACACCTTGGCCCGCCGCCCGCCGGAAGGCAGGCACATGGGCATGGTAAGCGGAAGGGTACAGCCAATGTACATTCAACATACAAGCGCAGAATGCCAGAGAAGGTCGCATGGATTCTGCGCCGGCTGCTTAGAAGATACTGTGAGTCTAAGAAGATTGATCGAGTCTAAGAAGATTGATCGCGGTATGTATCACAGCCTGTACCTGAAGGTGAAGGGAAATGTGTTCAAAAACAAGCGGATTCTCATGGAGCATATCCACAAGCTGAAAACGGACAAGACCCGCAAGAACCTCCTGGCTGACCAGGCTGAGGCCCGCAGGTTTAAGGCCAAGGAAGCAGGCAAGTGCCGTGAAGAGCGCTTGCAGGCCAAAAAGGAGGAGATCAACACTTTGTCCAAGGAGGAAGAGACCAAGAAATAAAAGCTCCCCCTTTGTCTGTACATACTGGCCTCCGTGATTACATAGACCAGCCATTTAAATAAAACAAGCCTTTATCTGCTTGCAAAAATAAATTAGCTGAGCGTGGTGGAGCGTGCTTGTAATCCCCGATACTTGGGAGGCTGAGGCAGGAGGATTGCTTCAACCCAGGAGGGGGAGGTTGCACTGAGCCAAGATCGCACCACTGCACTCCAGCCTGGGCGATAGAGTGAGACTCAGTCTCAATAAATAAATAAATAAATAAACAAATAAATAAACAAATAAGCATTGCCGGGCGTGGTAGCTCACGCCTGTAATCCCAGCACTTTGGGACGCCGAGGCGGTTGGATCACCCGAGGTCGGGAGTTTGAGACCAGCCTTACCAACAAGGAGAAACCCCGTCTGTACTAAAAATACAAAAAAAATTATCCAGGCCTGTTGGCCCATGCTTGTAATCCCAGCTACCCGGGAGGCTGAGGCAGGAGAATTGTTTGAACCTGGGAGGTAGAGGTTGCCGTGAGCCTAGATCGAGCCATTGTACTCCAGCCTAGGCAACAAAAGCGAAACTCAGTCTAAAAAAATAAGTAAACATCTAGGCAAGAAGTAAAAAGAGACTGCTACAAAAAGCTATACATAAAATTCGCGACAGATTTTCTGCTGCACTAATAAATGGTAAACACACACACACACACACACACACACACACACACCGAAAAACACTGGTGAGGCGCAGTGGCTCACGCCTGTAATCCCAGCACTTTGGGAGGCCGAGGCAGGCAGATCTCGAGGTCAAGAGATCAAGACCATCCTGACCAACATGGTGAAACCCTGTCTCTACTAAAAGTACAGAAATTACCTGGGCATGGTGGCAAGTGCCAGAGAAGCTGGCAGTCCCAGCTTCTCAGGAGGCTGTGGCAGGAGAATCGCTTGAACCCAGGAGGTGGAGGTTGCAGTGAGCCAAGATCATGCCACTGTACTCCAGCCTGGCGACAGCAAGACTTCGTCTCAAAAAAAAAAAAAAAAAAGAAACACTATTTACAGTGTTATTAGGAAAAAGAAAATGTCTTACTAGCAAAAGACAAATAATAAGAGATAGTGTTGAGCAGTGAACATAATAGAGTAATAAATATAAGACCACTTTTTAGTAATTAGAATAAAAAGAATATGTTAACATGTAAGTTTAAAAGATAAACTCACGAATTGTCAAAAACCGTATCTAAGACTCACATTACCTGATTTTTGAGGCCTACGATAAAGCTGCAGTAATCAAGATAATGTGTTATTGGCAAAAGAATGGACACATATATCAGTAGAACAGAGTAAACAGCCCAAAAAATAGACTCACCCAAATATAGTCACCTGATCTCTGAAAAAGGAGCAAAGACAGTTTAATGGAGGAAAGGATTTTTTTCAACATATGATGCTGGAACAATCGAAGTCCATATGCAAAAAAATGAACCTAGGCATAGACCTTACACCTTTCACAAAAAATTAGCTCAAAATGGATCATAGACCTAAATGTAAAATATAAAACTATTAAACTTCTGGAAGAAAAATAGAAGAAAATCTATGTAACCTTGGGTTTGGCAATGACTTTTTAGATACAACACCAAAAGCATGATTCATGAAAGAGAAAACTGATGTTGGTGTTCATTAAAATTAAAACTTCTTGTATTAGTCGATTTTCATACTGCTGTGAAGAAATACGTGACACTGGATAATTTATAAAGGAAAGAGGTTTAATGGACTTACAGTTCCACATGGCTGGGGAGGCCTTACAATCATGGCAGAAGGCAAAGGAAGAGCAAAGGCACGTCTTACATGATGGCAGGCAAGAGAGTGTGTGCAGAGGAACTGCCCTTTATAAAACCATCAGATCTTGTAAGACTTATTCACTGTCATGAGAACAGCATGGGAAAAACCTGCCCTCATAATTCATTATCTCCCACCGGCTCCTTCCCATGACACATGGGGATTAAGGGAACCACAGTTCAAGATGAGATTTTGGTGGGGCCACAGCCAAAGGATATAACTTCTACTCTGAGAGAGAAAGATACTGTTAAGAGAATGAAAAGACAGGCCATGGACTGGAAGAAAATACTTTCAAGATACATTTCTGTTAAAGGACTTTGTGATGTTAGTCAGTTGCAAAGTTTTGAAGCAGTGCACAAGTCAGCCCTCACTTATGACATCAGTTGCAAGTTCAGAGGTTTCCAGAACTACATTTAGGATTGATAATTCACTAGGAGAACTGACAGAACTCATTGCAAGCTGTTATACTCACAGTTACGGTTTATTACAGCTGAAGGAGACAGATTAAAATTTGTCAAAAGAAAAGGCACATAGGACAGAGTCCAGGAAAGTACCAAATACAGTTAGAAACCCCACAATACATTTTTAATGGTTGCTTTAGAGTCTTGATTATCTTTTCTTTTTTTGTTTAAAGGTCTTGCTCTGTCATCCAGGCTGCAGTGTAGTGTTGTGATCATGGCTCACTGTAGCCTCAAACTCCTGGGCTCAAGTGATTTTCCTCTCTTAGCCTCCCAAGTAGCTGAGGCTACAAGTGTGAACTAACATACCCAGCTAATTTATTTTTTATTAAAAAAATTTTTAGCCGGGCACGGTGGCTCACACCTTTAATCCCAACATTTTGAGAGGCCAAGTTGGGCGGATCACCTGAGGTCAGGAGTTCAAGACCAGCCTGACCAACATGGAGAAACCCTGTCTCTACTAAAAATGCAAAATTAGCCGGGCGTGATGGTGGTGCCTGCCTGTAATTCCAGCTACTCAGGAGGTTGAGGCAGAAGAATCGCTTGAACCTGGTAGGCGGAGGTTGCGGTGAGTTGCGATTGTGCCATTGCACTCCAGCCTGGGCAACAAGAGCAAGACTCTGTCTCAAAAAAAAATTTTTTTTTGTAGAGATAGGGTTTTGCTGTGTTATTCAGGGTGGTCTCAAACTCCTGGCCTCAGGCAGTTCTTCTGCCTAAGCTTCCCAAAGTGCTGGGATTACAGGCATAAGCCACTGAGCCTACCATAGAATATTAGTATCTTTTGAAGTGATTAAAAAGAGAAAAGATTTTCTTCCAGTCTAATGATGAGAAAAATGAAAGAACAGTTATTTTAAAGCCCCTAACTGATATTTCCAACATCTAGGTCATAAATGAGTCTGGTTCTGTTGATAGCTTTATCTCTTGGTAAAGTGCATGCCTGTGTGTGTGTATGTGTGTTTTATTTTGTGTATGTCTTGTAATTTTTAGTTTAATGGCAAACATCATGTATACAAAAACAGTAGAGACTGAGGTAGATGGTATTTATGTCTGGATATAGGCACACCTCTCCCATCAGGCCAATTGCCTATGACATTGAGTCAACCTAGTTTGGAGTTGAGGTGGATTTGGATTTTGATGTTGGTATCATTATGTTCAGTGTACTTGGGCTGCTGTTACCTTGTACTAGGAGCCTGGGGTACCAGACAGTTTTTCTTCAGTGTTCCTGTTCCACTGTTGGCTTTCCTCAGTCCCATCATGCCTCTATCACAGAGAGGGAGTCTCTGTTCATATCCTTGCCCCTTCACTAGTGGTTGACTGATGCTGCTTGTTACGCAGTGCTAGGCTTACGGTGGTGTCATAGGTGGTTTTCTATTGTCCTGGGTCAGCCTTAGCTTTAGGCAGTCCCTGTTCATTTGAACCTCAGGGGTGGTACTTTAATCTGCCCTTTCCTGAGCAGTAGAAAACCTCTGCTTGGCATCAGAATCCTGGGCCAATGAGGATTCTCTGCTTCTTGCCCAGAAACAAGATGTTTGCTTCTACCTCTTCCCCAGCAGCAGTAGGGTATGTGAGAGGTGGGAGGATTACTTGAACTCAGGAGGTCGAAGCTGCAGTGAGCCATGATAGTGCCACCACACTCCAGCCTGGGTGACAGAGCAAGACCCTGTCTCAAAACAACAACAACCCAAAAAACTGTCAGGGTCATCAGGAACAAAGCATAGCCAATAGCCAAGAAACTGTCACATAACAGAGAAGACTAAGGAAACCTGATGACTAAATGTAATACAAATAAAAAAAGAAATATTGACACTATAAGAAAAAATAGAGGCCAGGTGCGATGGCTCACACCTGTAATCCCAGCACTTTGGGAGGCCGAGGTGAGCGGATCATGAGGTCAGGAGATCGAGACCATCCCGGCTAACCCAGTGAAACCCCGTCTCTACTAAAAAAATACAAAAAACTAGCCGGGCGAGGTGGCGGGCGCCTGTAGTCCCAGCTACTTGGGAGGCTGAGGCAGGAGAATGGTGTGAACCCGGGAGGCGGAGCTTGTAGTGAGCT
>NW_016804048.1:51221-61137 GCF_001698545.2 Rhinopithecus bieti
GCGCCCGCCACCTCGCCCGGCTAGTTTTTTGTATTTTTTTTTTTAGTAGAGACGGGGTTTCACTGTGTTCGCCAGGATGGTCTCGATCTCCTGACCTTGTGATCCGCCCGTCTCGGCCTCCCAAAGTGCTGGGATTACAGGCTTGAGCCACCGCGCCCGGCCGGTATCTTTATTTTATATCCACTTCTTACTCTATGTCTATTTATTGTTATCTTCTTATCTACAGTATTTCTACTTACTCTTTTTTTTTTTTTTTTTTTGAGACGGAGTCTCGCTCTGTCATCCAGACTGGAGTGCAGTGGTGCAAGCTCGGCTCACTGCAAGCTCTGCCTCCCGGGTTCACTCCATTCTCCTGTCTCAGCCTCCCAAGTAGCTGGGACTACAGGCGCCTGCCACTGCACCCGGTTAATTTTTTGTATTTTTAGTAGAGACGGGGTTTCACCGTGTTAGCCAGGATAGTCTCAATCTCCTGACCTCATGATCTGCCTGCCTCAGCCTCCCAAAGTGCTGGGATTACAGGTGTGAGCCACTGCACCTGGCCCTTTTACTTCTTCTTTGTGTCTGCTTCTGTTGGGGATGAAAATCAGCAAAAGCACTCTTGGGAAGCAAATTGGTAATAAATATCAAACCCCTTAAGATAATTTATATTCTTTCACTAAGTAAAAAGGCTTCTGGGGGATCTGTCATTAGAAAAGAATCAGAGATGTGGGTGGAGACATGTTTATGGCATGATGATGTATAACTGCAAAATATGAAGACTGTAAATATCCATTTAAAAGGGAAATAAAGCATGACACAACTGTATAGTGGAATATTATGCATTCATGATAGTATCTACAGAATATTTATTGATGTCTGATAATCTTGCTCCTTAATCTTCTGCTCAGAATGGCATCCATGATTCTGTTTCTTTCCCCCATGTTTTTTACTGTAGTCCCAGATAAGAAAATAAGAACTGAATTCCCTCTTTTATTTTGTATAAACAACCACAACTAGTAAATTACTTTTTCCCCCCCAAAACCATTTCCTTATGTGTATTTGTCTTCCTCAGTTTCAGTTTATTTGCTTTACTTTAATTATGGGTATTATGGGAACCTTTGCACAGTTCTGTTTTTCTGCCTGATCTTCTCCCTGCTTTTACCATGGCTGAGACCTCTTCACCTTCTAAGTTGCAACTTAAATAGTACTCAGAGAGGTCTTCTTGGACCACCTTATCTATAATAAAAGAGCATAAAATGTATTAATAATATCCCTTTCCACCTCTCTAATGCCCACTAGTTTTTTCATTGCCGTTAGCACAGTTGATGATGTTTTTGTATTTATTTGCTTGTTTATAATGTGTCCTCCATTAGACTGTAACTTCCTGAGGCTAGGAAATATATCTTCACAAGTATATTTTTAGGTCCTCTCCTAATGTCTGGCACATGTAAACAGTCAGCAAATATGTGTAGATTGAATGAACAAACTAAATTTTGCAGTTTTGATGGTAGCTTATTGAGAATTTATCATGTAACTTAGTTAAAAGTTTTTATACCAAAGTTATTCTTATAACACATATTTATTTTAGCTATATTGGTTTTGATATTTAATGTATTTTGTGTAGGAATATAGAGGAAGAAGTTAGGTTACACTTGATCGAGGCCATAGAGAGTCTTATAATGAGTTGAAACTACCATTGGATGCTGAGGAGTGTGTAGAATTTGAAGAGACAAAAAAGAGGGGAAAAGACATTTTGAACAAGACTGCCCCATAAGTTTTTTAAGACAGGACAGCAGGAATATGTTAGCATGTTTAGGAAAACATTATAGAGAATCGTAGGTGACTAATGGAGGTAGTTGCTGGTAATTATAAACAGAATGTTACTAGTTACAAAATTTCATCTAGGTCTAATCATAAAGAGCCTGGAAAGAAAGCCAAGGTAGTTGGAATATCTTTTGTATTCAGGGGAGTTCTTTTAACAGATGGGAAGCTACTGAAGGTATTTGATCAAGTGAATGTCGCTTTTCATTTATTTATCTGTTTAACAGATATTTATTGAGTGCATGCTGTCTACTATGTAGTCTTCTAGATGAGGAGGGTACAGAGATGGAATAGGAGGGCTGGAGAGCCAAAAACTGGCTGTGGAGGAACTAACTCACAGACTACAGGAAGTGACAGACATGCAAATTACAAAGGGCTGTGATAAATGTTATAATAAATGTACATCATCAATACTGTGGGAACTCAACATAGGACCAGGTCTATTCAGGTAATTGTGACTATCTTAACCAAGGAGGTGACATTTTCTATGGGTTTTGGAGGATAAGCACTAATTTACCAGGTGAAGAAAATTTTGACCTTAGCAGTAAGGTCATAGACCGTTCAGGGAATGGTAAATAAGTCATGCAGCTGGAATTGTGGGAGATGAGCCTAGAGAAACAGTTATCCTAAAACAGTTATCCATTAAGGACCTTGTATTATCTATTTAATGAGGAACCATCAAAAGTTTTTATATAGAGGACAGCAGTGATCTTTATTTTTTTCCCATCCAGAATAGTTTATTTGGCACAAATGGGCTAGTATATGCCATGGAGAACAATATTAGGCTTTAGTAAGCTTTTTGATTAAAATCTCATTGAATTCATATCTGTAATTAATACCAATAGTAACCAAGTATGTGGACTTTGAGAAGTCAAGAACTTGATTAGTGTATTAGTCCATTTTCACACTGCTGATAAATACATTCCCTAGACCTGGCAATTTACAAAAGAAAGAGGTTTAATTGGACTTACAGTTCCATGTGGCTGAAGCCTCACAATTATGCGGGAAGGCAAGGAATAACAAGTCATGTCTTATGTGTATGGCAGCAGGCAAAGAGAGGAGTGCTTGTGCAGGAAAACTCCCCCTTATAGTAACCAGCAGATCTCGTGAGACTATCACAAGAACAGCACCGGAAAGACCTGCCCCCATGATTCAGTTACCTCCCACCAGGTCCCTCCCACAAGACATGGGAATTCAAGATGAGATTTGAGTGGGGACACACCCAAACCATATCAATTAGAATCTCAGTGTTACCACTTGCTAGCATTTATGCAAGTTATTTGATATTAGTAAGCCTCCATTTTCTCATCTCTCTCAGTGAGGCTTACGAGTGGTTTGTGGGCTCTTTTGACCAAGGAGATGTAATGAGGTTGCTGTTAGATGGGGGAGAGAGTCAAATGAGACTCTTCATTAGACATACTATTGTCTCAGTGTACTCTGAGTACTGAGTGAAGATAGACCTTGAGACAGCCATAAAAAGATAGAAATTTAATCCATAAAGGCAATTAGTTCAAAGTAGGTTTTTGTATGGCATGCTTAAAGATTTGGAGACAGGAACTATTGAAAGTTTTAAACAGCAATCCATATGTTCCACTTTTCCCAAACAGCTTCTAATTATTTATAGTGTGCCCCTTTCAATCCTAATGGTAATTCAGTCAGTCACCTTCTGAAACAACAGTACAGCAAAAGAGATGGCTGTGGTTGAGCCATTTAGAATACAAGTAATAAGAAAAAATAAAGGAACCACTTCACAAGTGTCGGGGTGGAAACAGAGAAGGAATATAGTCTTTATAAAAGCCAAGAGAAGGCTGGGCGTGGTTGCTCATGCCTGTAATCCCAGCACTTTGGGAGGCCGAGGTGGGCTGATCACAAGGTCAGGGGATCGAGACCATCATGGTTAACACGGCAAAACCCTGTCACTACTAAAGGTACAAAAATTAGCCAGGCATGGTCGTGGGTGCCTGTAGTCCCAGCAGCTGCTTGGGAGGCTGATACAGGAGAATGGTGTGAACCTGGGAGGCGGAGCTTGCAGTGAGCTAAGATCACACCACTGCACTCCAGCCTGGGTGGCAGAGCGAGACTCCGTCTCAAAAAAAAAAAAAAAAAAAAAAGCCAAGAGAAGACAGTTGTAATAGTATTAAGAAGATGGGATTTGCAAGATCAGCAAGGCCAGAATACAGCAAGCCTGTGGAGCATAAGCACACATTATTAGATTTTTCAAGGCAGAGCTCATTGTCTACTTTAGATAACACAGTTCATTTGAGCAGTTGGATGGAAGCCAAATTGGATTTTTGGTTTTTTGTTTTGTTTTGTTTTTTGAGGATAAGGACTATGCCTTGTTTGTTTTTGTATCTCTAGTGCCTAACACAGTGGTTACGTCAGAGGTACTTCGTGCATTTTTGAAGATTTAATAATTAATAGTTGGTACAAAAGCTGAGATAGTGGCTATAGATACCACACTAAAAAATTTTGGTGGTTAAAGAGAGATGAGAAGTAGGATGTTTTTAGTTTGGTTAGCAGTTAGAAGGGAACAATCTCTGCATTTGAAATGTTAAGATGAACTCAGTAGAAAGAGAAATATTAAAGTTTCTGAAGAAGGAAGTAAGTTTGAAAGCTAAAGCCCTTGCTGCCTACAAAAGACCCTTTTGCAAAGTGGACCCTCCTGGTTCAGTTATCTCACCCTTTGGGATTCTGTGAGCTGGTTGAGCCAACTAATTCCTTTCACCTTAAACTAGTTTGAGTTCGATTCCGTCCCTTATAACTAAACAAATACTTGAATTTGAATGAAGTATTCTGACTCTAATGCTCATGCTTTCTCCACTATACCATATTTCTTCTCTAAGGCTAAAGGCATTATCTCCAAAATTTTGTTCCTTCCTAACTTGTGAGGTCTTTAGTGAACTATTTCTGTCCTCTCTAGAATCTTTGCTTTCTTTCCCTCCTATAGGTCCCTCTCCACATAGCTTGTGTAGGCCTCTCTTATCTTTGTGAACCCTTCAACTTAATTCTGTGGGCCCCACTAAGCTGTGATAAAGCATGCATAGAGGTTTGGTAGAAGATAAGGTTAACACAGGTAAATTGGGGCTGGGGCTATATTGAGAAAAATTTGGATTACTAATTTAAGTGGTTTGCCATTGATTTCTAGATCAGAGATGTTTAATAGAACTTTCTTCAGTGATGGAAATGTTCTGTATCTACCGTGTTCAATACGGTAGCTGTTAGCCACATGCCGCTCCATAGAGCACTTAACATGTGGCTAGCATGACTGAGAAATCAAATTTTAAATTTAATTTTATTTATCTATTTTTATAAGACAGAGTCTCGCTCAGTCACCCAGGCTGGAGTGCAGCGGTGTAATCTTGACTCACTGCAACCTCCGCCTCCTGGGTTCAAGTGATTCTTCTGCCTCAGCCTCTCAAGTGACTGGGACTACAGGGGCCATGCCCAGCTAATTTTTGTATTTTTAGTAGAGATGGGGTTTTACCATGTTGGCCAGGCCAGTCTTGAACTCCTGACCTCAGGTGATCTACCCGCCTCAGCCTCCCAAAGTGCTGGGATTACAACCATGAGCCACTGTGCCTGGCTGATTTTATTTAATTTTAATCACTTTAAATTTAAATGGCCACATGTGGCTAAGGCTACCATTTTGGATGGTATAGCTGTAGACATCAGAAGTTATATTTCTCATTTTGTTTTTAAACTAGGAGAATGATATATGTTAGAAAAAAATATTGGAAACAATGTGGGCATTTGGGTTGTGAGGATGAGGGAAGAAGAAAATCACTTTCTGTTCTTGATATTAATGCCTTTGACAAGGGTGAGGAACCTAGGAGGATGAGTGGGTTTGGGAAGGTAGACAGGAAGTTCAATACTGCAGAGGCTGAGTTGAGATTATGGGATATATAAACAGAGATGTCCAATAGGCATCTAAATAAGAATTTACAGCAGAACAGAAAAAGCCAGGGCTAGAAGTATAAATTTCTGTGGTCATCTATGTAGAGGTGATAAAGCTATGGAAAATAGGTAACATCCTCTAGAGTGGGAGTGTAGATCTTGAAGAAAAGAGCATCGAGCACAGAACTCAGAAAAATGTGCATATTGAAAAAGTAGAGCTAAGCATGGTAGCTCACACCTGTAATCCCAGCACTTTGGAGGGAGGCAGGAGGATCATTTGAGCCCAGGAGTTCAGCCTGGGCAACATAGCGAAACCCTGTCTCTACAAAAAATACAAAAATTAGCCGGGCATGGTGGTGCACACCTGTGGTCCCAGCTACTTGGGAGGCTGAAGTGGGAGGGATCACCTGAGCCCAGGAGATTGAGGCTACAGTGAGCTGTGATCACACCACTGCATATCAACTCCAGCCTGGGTGACAGAACAAAACGCTCTCTCTCTGAAGAAAAAAAAGAGAGAAAGAAAAAAAGTGGAAAGAGGAAGAGCAGCAGGCAAACATGAAATATGAAATATTTACTATGCAATGTTTTTAAGAAATTGACACCTAACCATGCAAGTGACAGCAGAAAGTTTTTACTTTAGTTGTAGTGCTTGTCAGGAAGATTCGATATTTTACTTGAAAATATGAATATAGGCCGGGCACGGTGGCTCAAGCCTGTAATCCCAGCACTTTGGGAGGCCGAGACGGGTGGATCACGAGGTCAGGAGATCGAGACCATCCTGGCTAACACGGTGAAAACCCGTCTCTACTAAAAACTACAAAAAACTAGCCGGGCGAGGTGGCGGGCGCCTGTAGTCCCAGCTACTCGGGAGGCTGAGGCAGGAGAATGGTGTGAACCTGGAAGGCGGAGCTTGCAGTGAGCTGAGATCCGGCCACAGCACTCCAGCGTGGGTGACAGAGCGAGACTCCGTCTCAAAAAAAAAAAAAAAAAAAAAAAAGAAAATATGAATATAGATGTAACATAGCTAATTTCTACTACTTCATTATGTAGATCTGATAGATAGTTTTTATTTGGCCAATGCCTGCTAGATATACCTATGATTACACTATCACAGTGTCATTTCTGCCTATAGAATCATACATGTGTCTGTTAAATGGGCTTAATATTTGGGCAGATTGCCAATAAATGTTGCAAACTCCAGTCCAAATAAATCAGTTTATAAACCTAGGAGAATGTCTAGCTACCTTTGGTGTCTTCCAGATAATCAATAGTTGTAATTAATGATGCTTAAATGGATTTTCTATATAAGTTTAAGGAGAAATTGTTTGACATGACCTATATAATCTGCATTTTTATCATGTGAGTGGGAAGTCTTATTACTTTCCCCACAGTGTCATATACACTTGCAGAAGAACATAAAAGGTAGTGATTATGCTACCTGCCAAGAAAGGCATCAGAGCAGACTGAAGGGTGTAGTATGAGTAAATAATTTGAGACCAGAGAAAAGGCTTTAGAAAGGAAGGCAAGCATGGAGAGGGAAACTTGGAGAAATAGATAGGCTGAAGTTCAGATCTGTGGAGTAGACAGTAGGTAATAGGTTGCCTAGCTCAGTGCCTGATACATAATAGGTGCTCAGTATTTATTGAAGGAAGGAATGGGAAAAGGAGAATTCATCCTGCAAGAATAGTAGAATCCTGCTTTGGTCCCACCTTATTTTATTTGTCACTTGACCTCAGTTATCACATCTTTCTGACCTTGGATTGCTGTTAGGTTTATTGTTAAAACATACACTAGATAGTTTATATTTTAACTTGTAATATTTTAACATCATCTAGCTGTGGACAATGGGAGGGCAGGGGGATGCTCTTCTATTTGGAGATAGGGGAAATATACTTGAGTACTTGAATGTTTAATTTCCTTTTGTTTTAAGACTATAACAGAGTAAATGTGACCATATCTAGCCCCTGAGTATTCTGGTCTTGGGTGACGTAGGTGAGCACTTCCAGCTGATCTGACAAGTTAGAGGTGTACACTTATTTTCTCTGTAAGAAGGGTCATCTGGTAAGATGATCAAGAATGGTGTGAAGCAGGATGAGGAGTTTAAAATTGTTTCCAAATGTGGAAATATAAATGAATATAAACATGTAAGATTTTAATACACCAAACTGATCAGATTCTGTGTAATTTCCAAGTTTCTTTTTTCTTTCAAAACTCCTCTGAAATCTGACTGTCCACAAAAACTTAGTTTATAGAATTTTATCTAATTTATTTACTCAGATATTGCACTGACCTCACATCCTATAGTCAAAACAGATTTTACTGTAAAATCTGGAAAGATAGAGGGCCATATAGGTTGTATTTTCAGTTTTGTTTATACTAACGTGTTTACAACCCAATTTAATTTACACCCTGTATTGTATTATTGTTGTCATATCTCTGTATGTGTGTAAGTATAATATGTGTTGGCAAAGGAAAATTTTGAATCAGAAAAACTGTCTGATCTATTTGATTCAATATATATTTGAGTGTCTAACAGACGCTGTTTTAGACACTGGTGATACAACACTGAACAGAGCACCAAATACTTTGCAGCGTCTCCTGGAGCTGTTGTCAAGACATACTTTCCAAGGGGAATATTTCAGAATAAGTGATAACTAATCAACGAAGGAAAAGTACCTTAGTCATCTAGGAGAGTTATACTTAGAGTGAACTGAAATAAACTAAGCTCACTAAAGACAGGGATTTTTTGTTCGGCTTTTGTCTGTTGCATTCACTACTGTATCTCCAGGGCCCAAAATAGTGCTCGGCTCATAATAAGTATTCAGCAAATATATGTTGTTGATTGAAGTGTTTGTTTTGAATTTGTGTAATCAAAGACATGTACCTTGGTAAATCATCTTTACCTCTTGCTAGTTGAAAATTTTATCTCAGTTGCTTTGTTTTTAATGTTACCTTGCTCTTTGTTTCTACTTGTGCCATACATCAGGATGCTGGAAAAGCTTATTAATACTGACAGTCATATGGTTATCTGATATAGAAAATAATAGATTTGGAAAGGAACTTAAGAGGTCATCTTTTGTTCAGCTTCCTGCCTAGGAAAACTAAGTAAGATGATTAGGTATGTATATTTAATTAGTCGATTTAAAAAAAACCAGGACAACATAATTGGGTTCCCTCTTGAGAAAATGGAGAAATGTACTTAACCCTAGCTATAAAGGGACTAACCTGGAAATTTTAGAACTTCTGTGTGGGAAAGTGAAAAAAAAAAAAAAAAAGCACAACTAAGCTGCTCTTTGTTGATATCAGAAATGGGCCTGTCATTCATTTTGGCATTGAAGCATAGCCTCCTATCTCAGGGGGCAGGACTGGGACATTTTTTTTCTTCCCACAAGAGCTGGACAGTTATTACAGGTTCAGAAAGCCCCGACCAGTGTTTCAAGAGTTTCTCCTCCTTTTTCCCCCCTGAAACTTGTGCTGCTTTTGCTCTGCTTTCAAGATGCATTAAGTCTCCTGCTTTGTGACTGCTCTGGAGCCAGCAGATACTCTGATATGTATAATTCAAATTATGCAGGTTTCACGAGTAAGTTTAATCTTATTTTTTAAGTTAGTTAAAATGCAAGTGATATTTAGAAAAATGTTAACTTGTAGTTATTTCACCCCTTTTACTTTAAGCATTTTATCACTTCTCAGCCTTTTGCCTAAAATCAAGTGTGTACTTTAAGCATTTTTTAAAATAAAATATCCTTTTAATTTAATAAGAAAGCAAGGTTCTACGTAGAAAAGCCACTTCATCTAAGACCTGCACTTTCAATTTCTTTTAAGATGTCTTTGTTGTAGACAGTATTCATATGTCTTTTGAAAGCCAGTTAACTAAACAGTTTTCTTGAGCATCTTTTTAGTTTTACTGAGAAGTATTTTAAATTCAGCTTTTCTGAGCTCGATTGCTTACGTCTGACACAGTCTCAAGTTTCCACTGAATGGTAACAAAGACTGTAGAGTGTTGTTGGTACTGCAGTGAGAGGCATGCTTCCTTAGACCAGGTAAGAGAGATCAGTTTGTTTCTTACTGCTGGGTGAGTTTTTACAGCGCTTATTTTATATTCTTTAAACAGCAGCAATATTAAATTGGTAAATAGCCAGGAGCACGCTGATTTCAAGACGTCCTTGGTTGTTGCAGACAGAAAACTACAGGGTTATGTATGGGGTTGGGGCAGGCGGGGGCG
>NW_016804048.1:62316-66187 GCF_001698545.2 Rhinopithecus bieti
GTCATAAATCTGACTTAATCAGTGAATAAATAAAATTTAGTCATTTAAAATTTATTATTTTATATTCAGGAATTGAAAGTCATAGAGTAACAATGAATAACATACCCTTTAAAGAGGCATTTTTAAAAAAACTTTAAATATTGCCTGTATAATTAATGAAAATGTGAGAAAATTAATTTTAGTGAATTTCACTTAAGGAAAAATTTATAATTAAATCATTAGACTTTTTTTTAAAGCCTAAGCCATCTAAAATATAGAGGAAACACTTAGTTGCAAAAGTTTATCACTAGACAATAGGGACAAAATCTCAAAATAAAATAAAATGTGAAACATCAGTTACATATGTTGATAGATCATTTTATCTTCTGTGAGAAGCATGAAGCTTATTCCTAAGACCTTTGAATAAGAAATATGGGAGTAATATTTTGGGTTTAATTGAAATGATATGTTGCAGTTTGCCTCAAAAAAGAAAGATAATAAGCTTGGATTGGTTGCTAATCGAAAGAGGAGGATGTTTATCTGCTGGAAACAGTAGGAATGAAGAGTGTGGAAGCATTATGCGTATAATGAAAGCAGTCAAAATTTTGAAAACGGTTTTAAATTTTGGAATTCATAATGAGGAAAGTGAAAACCTTTCTTTTACAAGTAACACAAAGAAGTCCCATGCTGTTGTATAATGTGCATGTATACACATTACAACTTTATTCATTTCTTAAGTTTGCGCTTGAAAATCAGTGCTGAACACCAGCTCTTTCACATATGAGGCACTTATTGAATATTTGTCATACCCTACACTGAGAAATTAATAGTAATTTACAGTAGCCAATAAATTTTTTGAGCTATAGTTTAAAATTTGCATACGGATTAACTATTGTACAGTTTTCTAAATAATTGGCCTAAGGAGAGAGAAGACTGGAAAAGATATCAACATTCAAAGAGATTATTAAAATTCCTCTTGCTCTTAGCTATGATCTGTGGACTTACCTGAAGGTTTTTTTTTTTTTTTTTGAGACGGAGAGTGCAGTGGCGCCATCTCAGCTCACTGCAAGCTCCGCCTCCCGGGTTCACGCCATTTTCCTGCCTCAGCCTCCCGAGTAGCAGGGACTAAGGGACTACAGGCGTCCGCCATCTCGCCCGCCTAATTTTTTGTATTTTCAGTAGAGACGGGGTTTCATCATGTTAGCCAGGATGGTCTCCATCTCCTGACCTCGTGATCCGCCCACCTGGGCCTCCCAAAGTGCTGGGATTACAGGCGTGAGCCACCGCACCCGGCCAGAAGATTTTCTTTTTTTCAAATAATGATAACCAAATTTACAGATTTTGAAGTTTGTTCTTTTCTTTTTTCTTTTTTCTTTTTTTGAAATGGAGTTTCGCTCTTGTTGCCCAGGCTGGAGTGCAATGGTGCGATCTCGGCTCACTGCAACCTCTGCCGCCCGGGTTCAAGCGATTCTCCTTCCTCAGCCTCCCGAGTAGCTGGGATTACATGCATGCACCACCACGCCCGGCCTTTGAAGTTTATTGAATCATTATTTCAATTAAGATTCAGATTCTAAAATTTCTCTGTGTACATTTTGCTTATCTTAAGGAATAGCAACACGTAGTGGTTGAGTTTTTTCTCTCTAAAATAAGTAAAACAATTTACATGGACTTTAAAATGGATTTACAAACTATAGATTTGCCTAAATAACATTTTTTTACAATTCTGATCAAAGAATAGAAATTTTGATGAAATAGACAGCCTTAAAAAAAAGTTGGTCACTCCACATGTAATTCGTAACTGTGATAGCATCATAGATTGTGATTATAAAAAATGTGTGTCACTTACAATTATAAATGTAGACATGACAATAAGTTACTTAACAAGGAAAACAGTATCAACAACAGCAACAAGGAAGTAGTTTGGACTCCTAGCCCTTCAAATTGAGAAATGAAGAACAAAATCAATTGAATGATTTTAAGATGAATTCCCACTGCCTCTGTATGTGTAAATTATCTTGGAATTATTGAATGTGTGTTCAAATTATGGTTGAGAAGAGCGCATTAGTTTTAGCATATATAGAGTATAGAACATAGAGAGTATAATTTTCTATTGTATTGTAGATTTATACTCTATATATGAGAAACCAAACCATTCAAGTTTGTTACCTAGAAATTGGTGGGGAGTGTCTGAAGGGAAAAACAAACAAAAAAAACTTTTCTAATTCATCTGCCATCTAGAGGTAATTCCTTATTTGTCTTTAATTTCTAATAAAGACTTCCACTCATAATCAATTTAAAGTTAAGTCTTTTTTTTTTTTTTTTTTTTTTAAGACAGAGTCTCGCTGTTGTCGCCAGGGCTGGAGTGCAGTGGTGCAATCTCAGCTCGCTGCAACCTCTGCTTCCCGGGTTCGAGCAATTCTCCTGCCTCAGCCTCCCGCATAACTGAGATTACAGGGCCCGCCACCACGCCTGGCTAATTTTTGTATTTTTAGTAGAGACTTGGTTTCACCATGTTGGCCAGGCTGGTCTCGAACTCCTGACATCAGGTGATCTGCCTGCATATGCCTCCCAAAGTGCTGGGATTAGAGGCATGAGCAATCGCACCCGGCCTTAAATTAAATCTTTAAAATATATACTGAAAGGAGACTTCAAGAGTGAAGTACCTGTGGTTCTTGCTTTTTGTATGAACTCTTTAGCACAAAACTGAGGTCTTAGAGGAACCTGAGCCTTACCTGTTTATTGTAACCCCATTCAGAATACCCAGAGAATCAATGATTTAGCCTTTTTTTTCTGCCTTACACATACATATGCAACTAGGAGTAACAGCCACTTTGAAATTTTCTCATCTCTGGAGTGGAGTAAGAGGGGAGATGTGCCTGATGCCTATATTTCTCTGAAGAGAAAACGTTTTACATTGTTTAGGAGCAGGTAGACCAGTATGAGTACGGTGCTTTGAGTATATTATGAATTAACTATGTTTTGTGAACTGATCCAGGAACCTGTCATGTAATTATGTTGTTTCTTTCTACCAAGTTTCAAGAAACCAATTTTCAAATGAATGTTTGTTTACATGATAACTCTAAAGCTGGAGGCTATTAACCAGGGACTTTGGTTTTCCACTTTGCTCACTGGTGGTGAAAATTTGGCAACTCTTGGCAATTTCTCTGACATAAAAATGAACAGACCACTAAGTGAGCACTTTCTATGTGCCAGGTAGACACAGTAGAACTTATTTATAAAAGTTTTGAAAAATCTTTTAATGGGCTGGGCATGGTGGCACATGCCTGTAATCCCAGCACTTGGAGAGGCCGAGGTAGGTAGATCACTTTAACGCAGGAGTTCAAGACCACCCTGGGCACATGACAAAATCCTGTCTCTACAAAAAATACAAAACTTAACTGGGCATGGTGGCACACACGTGTGGTCCCAGCTACTCGGGAGGATGAGGTGGGAGGAAACCTTGAGCCCAGGTCAAGGCTGCAGTGAGTGGAGATCATGCCACTGTGCTCCAGCCTAGGCAACAGAGCGAGACCCTGTCTCCAAAAAAAATTTAAAAATCTTTAATGGATAAATTTTTAATACAAAGAGATTTTGTTGACATTGATGTCTAACTTTAAGATTTCTTGCATTTCATAATGTGATTTAAATGTAGCTTCAGTAATAGCCCTCAAGTAGAATATATTGTTGAAATTATAATATCAGTAAGTTACTGCAGTTTTGAATGAGCTACTTAGTGCATGGTATTATAAAGCAACGATCCCCTTTTTTATTTGCTAAGGAGAAGAACTGCTTTGGAACTCTTAATTCATGGGTGGTGCTTGGGCCCTTTGAATTTGTATCCTAAAGTTTTACATTTATTTTAAGAAACCCCCAGCCGGGCGTGGTTGTTCAC
>NW_016804048.1:68146-90446 GCF_001698545.2 Rhinopithecus bieti
AAAAAAAAAAAAAAAAAAAAAAATTATTCATTTAGAAATATGACCATAGAGCTATAAATACACTTCTTATGATGGTCATTTCAAGGATCCTTTGGAAAGATTCTGGTTAGGTGATCCATTTGGGTGAATCCCGAAAGTTTTCTGTGTTCTGACAGCTGCAGAAACTTTCACACTTTTCCTTCCATGTATGTGATATGTAGGAATGTGCGTGTCAGATCTTGTGTCCTTATCTTTGCACAATGGAATACCTGATCTCCTTTTAGAACCAAATAGAGAGAGGAAGGTTCCAGAGGACACTTTAACTATTATACTTTGGAGATATTATGAACTTTTTTGTCTTCTCTTTGTCACCCATCCCAATTATAGTGATGTTGAGGTCATTCAGTTAAAAAGTTTTGTAATGGTAATTACCTTTGGATTTAATCTTAGTAACTTTGGCGAACATGGTTCAGTACAAATGCATCAAAATAAAACATAACAGTGGTGTAATATGCATGTGCAGATAGGTAATACTAGTTAGTAAATAAAGTGAAAACTTTTTTTTTTTTTTTTTTTGGAGACAGGGTCTTGCTTTGTCACCTAGATAGGAGTCCAGTGGCATGAACATAGCTCACTGCAGCCTCGACTTCCTGGGCTCAGGAGATCCTCTTGCCTCAACCTCCCATGTAGCTGGGACCATAAGTGTGTGCCACTATACCTGGGTAATTTTATTTTTTTGTAGAGACGAGGCCTTACTATGTTGCCCAGGCTGGTCTTGAATTCCTGGACTCAAGCAATCCTCCTGCCTCAGCCTCCCAAAGTGCTGGGACTATAGGCATGAGCCATCACACCTGGCCTGAAAACTTTTTTTTTTTTTTTTTTTAAAGAAAAGGCATATGAGTATATTTAAACATAAAATGAAGGAAGTCAGAGTAACTGCAAAGTTTGTCTTTGTTTTTATTTCATTTACATAGATGTTGACCTACAGAGCCTGAGTTATTTTCTTCTTCTTTCTTTCTTCCCCTCCACCCCACGCCCGCCCCCCCGAGATGGAGTCTTGCTCTGTCGCCCAGGCTGGAGTGCAGTGGCACCGTCTTGGCTCACTGCAACCTCCACCTCCCCCTCCCGAGTTCAAGCAATTCTCCTACCTCAGCCACCTGAGCAGCTGGGATTACAGGCGCACACCACCACTGCTGGCTAATTTTTTGTATTTTTAGTAGAGACGGGGTTTCACCATGTTGGCCAGGCTGGTCTCGAACTCCTGACCTCGTGATCCTCCCACCTTGGCCTCCCAAAGTGCTGGGATTACAGACATGAGCCACCGTCCCTGGCCCAAGAGTTATTTTTGAAATACAGGTGATAGATATCCCCTGAGTCATCCATATCCTTTCTCCCTAGTCTACTTTGTTTTCAGTTACATATATTGCTTTCTAGATGGCTGGCTAAAATTAGAAATACAGTCTTAAGGTTGTGAAATCATTTCTCTTTGCAAAACAAATTGCCTGTTCTAGAATTGACCTGTGACTTGACCTCTTCAGTACTGTAGTTGAAGCTAATTGATAGTCTTTTACAGTAGTTATTAACAAATAGTTAAAAGGTAGTACAGGAAGGAAGGAAATGCTCTGACACTACTTTCTTTTTCGAACTCAGCTTATTCTTTTGTGAAACTGTTAATCATGAATGAAACAAAACCATGGGGAACTGGCATATGAAGAGGCAGATCAGTGGAGCAGAATAGAAAATCAATAAATTGACCCAAATAAGTAAACTCAAGGTTGCATTTCATATCAGCATGGAGGAAAGTGAGTGGATTATTCATTAAAAGTGGTGAACCTGGGAGGCGGAGCTTGCAGTGAGCTGAGATGCGGCCACTGCACTCCAGCCTGGGCGACAGAGCGAGACTCCGTCTCAAAAAAAAAAAAAAAAAAAGTGGCTAACTGGGAGGGAAAACTTTGGATCTGTCACTTATATCAGATAAATTCCAGGTGGATCAAGGATTTATAATTTAAAATGAAGGCTTTAAAATTGTATAAGAAAACGGGGGGGTGTTTAATATAATCTTAGTATACATTCTAACTGCTGATAATTAATTTGTAAGAACAGCATATCCAACTGGAGATATAAAACTTGTACAATAAGTAAAACACAGCATGTTTAAAGTGCATGTATAAAGTGCACTTCCAGGGAGCAAAGGTAAATTTAGGAAAACCCTGGCAATTAGCCTCACTTCCTTCATTTTTATATTTAAACACACACAGGCCTTTTAAAGTTTGACACAAAAGTCATTTAAAATTACAAAATTGACTACATTCTTAAAATGTGCAAAGAATAATATATGAAAGCAAACACTGTTCCATTGGGGAAATATTTGCAGCAAGTATAATAGAATAAACGTATTCCTTCAATATTTAAAGACATTCTAGCAAAAAAAGGAACATTTACATAACTTTTAAACAAAAGATGCTCATCTGTACTCATAACAATATATTAAAACCAAAATAAGACCAAAATGAGTTACTATACTTAATTTTAAATGTAAAAGTTGTCAAAGAAAATAAAATTTAAAAACACGTTGCCTGGGCGTGGTGGCTCACACCTATAGTCCCACTTTGGGAGGCTGAGGTTGGAGGATTGCTTGAGCCCAGGAGTTCAAGAATAGCCTGGGCAACATGGTGAGACCCTGTCTCTACAAAAAAGTTTAAAAATTAGCTAGACGTGGTGGCATACTCAGGAGACTGAGAGGGAGGATGGCTTGAACCGTGGAGTTTGAGGCTGTAGTGAGCTTTGATTGTTCCACTACACTCTAGTCTGGGTGACAGAAGGAAACCCCATCTCTTAAAAAATAATAAAATAAAAAACTAGATTAATGAGGATATATGTAAATGGACACTTCTTGCATTTCTAAAGGGAGAAATGCACAATTGATACAAGTAATGTGGGTAAAGACATATGTATAGTCATTGCAGTAGTATATGTAATACTAAAAGCTTTTCCATTATTTAGGAGCTCAATAAATAGACTGTTAGAGCCATAAAAGAGAAAACTATGTAGCTAATAAAATAAACATTGAGGCTGGGCATGGTGGCTTATGCCTGTAATCCTAGCACTTTGGGAGGCCAAGGCAGGTGGATCATCTGACGTCATGAGTTCGAGACCAGCCTGGCCAGCATGGTGAGATCCCCGTCTCTACTAAAAGTACAAAAATTAGCCAAGCGTGGTGATGGGTGACTGTAATCCCAGCTCTTCAGGAGGCTGAGGCGGGAGAATCACTTGAACCCAGGAGGTGGAGGTTGCAGTGAGCCGAGATCGCGCCACTGCACTCCAGCCTGGATGACAAGAGTGGGACTCCATCTCATAAATAAATAAATAATAAATAAATAAATAAATAAATAAATATTGAGGCAACACTACATCTACAGATATGGAAAGACATCTGAGATAGATCTAAAAGCAACACTCAGACTGATAGAAAAAAAGGATTTTTTTTTGACTGGGCGCGGTGACTCACGCCCGTCATGCCAGCACTTTGGGAGGCCAAAGTGGGTGGATCACGAGGTCAGGAGTTCAAAACCAGCCTGACCAACATGGTGAAACACCGTCTCTACTAAAAATACAAAAATTAACCAGGCATGGTGGCATGTCCTGTGATCCCAGCTACTCAGGAGGCTGAGTTGAGACAGGAGAATCGCTTGAACCTGGCAGGCAGAGGTTGCAGTGAGCCAAGATCATGCCATTGCACTCCAGCCTAGGTGACAGAGCGAGACTCCGTCTCAAAAAAAAAAAAAAAAAAAAAAAGATATTTTGCATATGTGTTTGTATATGCCTAGGATATTTTTGGAAGCTTATCGACAAACTGGCACCACAGCTGTCACTAAGGAAGGGAATATTTTGGTGGTGATTCGGGATGGCAGGAGACTCAGTTTTCACTGTATACTGTAGTTTTATGAATTTGTATATATGCTTGCATGTAGACATTCATGTGCTTATCAATTTATTCATCCAACAAATATTTATCAAGCTCTGCTTATGCTAGGTGCTGGAGACACCTAGCTGGAGCAACGAATGAGATGGCAAAGCCCCTATTGTTGTAGAACTTAACATTCTGAGAGTGACAAGACACTGAGTAATTACATAAGTAAATATCAATATGTAATGTGTCATATAGAGGTAAGTACTATGGTGGAAAAATAAAGTATAGTAAATTAGGAAGTGCTGATACAGGGTGGTAGATATCTCTGCCGCCGTGTCGACTGAGCAGACTTGAAGGAAACGGGAATAAGACACGTAGGATATCTGGGGGAGGATTCCAGGCAGAGGAGACTTGAAGGACAAAGGCCATGAAGTAGAAATTTGGTTGGCATGGGTTGAAGAACAGCAAAGAGATCAGTGTGAATGTAGAGAAATGAAGTAGGGAGAGACTGACAGGTGACAAGGTCAGAAAGAGGACTGCAGATGATACAGGGCTTTGTAAACCCTCATTAAGGACTCAAGCTAACTGAGATGTGATGCCAGTTGGAGAGTTTTGAAGAGGACTCCTCCATGTAGTGGGATCACTCTGAGTGCTGTGTGAAGGATAAACCAGTTGGGTTTACTGATATAATGTAATTCACTTATGTAATTGCAAATTTTCTAGTAGCAACATTTTAATAGTATGAAGAGACAGGTGAAATGTATTTTAATGATGGATTTTATTGAACCCAAACATTATTAAAACATTATACAGACATTTACTAAAACTTACCATCCGGCCAGGTGTGGTGGCTCATGCCTGTAATCCCAGCACTTAGGGACGCCAAGGCAGGTGGATCACTTGAGGTCAGGAGTTCGAGACCAGCCTGGCCAACATTGCAAAACCCCATCTCTACTAAAAATACAAAACAGTGCCGGGTGCGGTCGCCATGCCTGTAATCCCAGCACTTTGGGAGACTGAGGCGGGCGGATCAGGAGGTCAGGAGATTGAGATCATCCTGGCTAACACAGTGAAACCCCGTCTCTATTAAAAATACAAAAAATTAGCCGGGCATGGTGGCGGGCACCTGTAGTCCCAGCTACTCGGGAGGCTGAGAGAGGAGAATGGCGTGAACCCGGGAGGTGGAGCTTGCAGTGAGCCCAGATCGCGCCACTGCACTCCAGCCTGGGTGACAGAGCAAGACTCCGTCTCAAAAAAAAAAAAAAAAAAGCCAAGCGTGATGGCGGGCACCTGTAGTCCCAGCTACTCAGGAGGCTGAGGCAGGAGAATTCCTTGAACCCAGGAAGTGGAAGTTGTAGTGAGCTGAGATCGCACCACTGCACTTTAGCTTGGCTGACAGAGTGAGACTGTCTTTAAAAAAAAAAAAAAAAAAAAAATGTTGCCAGGCTTGGTGGCTCACGCCTGTAATCCCAGCACTTTAGGAGGCCAAGGTGGGTGGATCACGAGGTCAGGAGTTCGAGACCAGCCTGGCCAACATAGCAAAAACTCTGTCTCTGTAAAAACTAGCTGGGCGTGGTGGCGGGCCCCTGTAATCCCAGCTACTCGGGAGACTGAGGCAGGAGAATTGCTCAAACCCAGGAGATGGAGGTTGCAATGAGCTGAGATCGCACCACTACACTCCAGCCTGGGTGACAGAGCAAGACTCCATCTCTCCTTAGAGAGAAAATAAAATTAAAAAGTTAAAAACATTATCAGCCAACATATCAATATAAACATTAGTCAGATGTTTTATAGTTTTTCGTGCTAAGTCTTCAAAATCTGATGTGTATTTTATAACTAGAGCACATCTCAGTTTAGATGCTAAATTTTCAACAATTGAAGTGAAATATAGCCCTATCAAAATGATAAAGTTGTGTTTAATGGGAAAATACTTCATTTGCTTTAGTTTTTAAATATGTTAATTAAAATTAAATAAACTTAAAATCCAGGTCTGACCACATTTCAAGTGCTCAAGTAGCCACCTGTGTCTAGCGACTACTGTATTAGAGAGCATGGAAATAGAGTTGTGGGGTAGGGTGGGCAGCAGCATGGAGCTGCATCTGGAAGCTATTGCAGTAATTCAAGCCAAGATGTTGTCCTGGACCAGAGTGATAGCAGAGGAGAAGGTGAGAAGTGGTTGTATTCAAGCTGTATTTTAAAGATCCAGCTTGCAGGATTTATGAATGAATTGAGCGTGGGATATCAGAGAAATCAAGGTCTCAACGGTAATCTTTTCAGTCTGAGCAGTTGAAGAGTTTTCATTTACTGAGATGAAGAAGGAGGTTTCTGGGTGGGGTGGGGGCAGTCCAGAGTTAGATTTTGGATATGTTAAGTTTGGATATGATGTGTCATATGAGATACATATGACACATCAAATGGAGATAATGAGAAGATAGTGGATATGTAAATCCAAAGTTGGAGGGATAAATTTAATCCGGAGAAATATGCACCAGAGTCATCAGCATATTTAAAGCCAGGAGACTAAGATGGGATCATCTCATGAGGAAGGGCTCACAGCCGAGAGGTTGGAGGACCGAGCTAAGGGGCTCCCAAATGTTTAGAGAGAAAGGAGCCAGCAACTAAGGCTGAGAAGGAGCGGCCAGTAGATTGGGAGGAGAACCAGGAGAAAATGGTGACTTGGATGTCAAGTGGAGAAAGTGTTTCTAAAGAAAGTGTTTCTAAAGTGTGATTTTAAAAAGTGTCAGAGTATGGCCGGGCCGCGGTGGCTTAAGCCTGTAATCCCAGCGCTTTGGGAGGCCGAGACGGGCGGATCACGAGGTCAGAAGATCGAGACCATCCTGGCTAACATGGTGAAACCCCGTCTCTACTAAAAAATACAAAAAACTAGCCGGGTGAGGTGGCGGGTGCCTGTAGTCCCAGCTACTCGGGAGGCTGAGGCAGGAGAATGGCGTAAACCCGGGAGGCGGAGCTTGCAGTGAGCTGAGATCCGGCCACTGCACTCCAGCCCGGGCGACAGAGCGAGACTCCGTCTCAAAAAAAAAAAAAAAAAAGTGTCAGAGTACATGGAAGGTTAAAATAAATTGAAGGCCAAGAATTTCAGTGGAATTGTGGGGGAAAATTGGGAAGAGAGGGTTCAAAAGAAACAGATATGGAAGAAGTGGAAACAGCAAATGCTGGCAGATTTTGTGAGTAGTTTTGCTGTAGAGGGCAACAAATTAGTTGGTAACTGGAGGACTGTGGATGGTCAAGAAAAGTTGGTTTGTTTTTTGTTTTTGAGGTGGAAGAAATTATGCATGTTTATGTACTGATGTGAATGATCTGGCAGAGAGGGAAAGATTGTGATGATGCAGGAGACTTAAAAGGAACAGTAGCTGAAGGGATGTTTTTTAGACAAGAAGATGAACTACCTGTATTTTTTTTTAAGAGCCAGTTGAGGTGACAGAAGAGGAAAAGCAGAGGATGGTATAATCTATAATTAGCATCTTACTAATTAATATGAACTCGCCCATGTTACATTTTTCCATCATTTTATTAAGGTATAATTGGGACTTCAGCAAACACATACACCACCACAATCTAGGTCATTTTAACTTACTTATGCTGGGTGTGGTGGCTTATGCCTGTAATCCCAGTGCTTTGGCAAGGTGGGAGGATGGCTTCAGCTCAAGAGTTTGAGACCAGCCCGGGCAATATAGTGAGACCCCCTACCTACAAAAAAATAAAAATTAAAAAAAAATAGCTGGGCATGGTGGTGCACACCAGTTGTTCCAGCTCATTGGAAAGCTGAGGCAGGAGGATAACTTGAGCCAGGAGTTTGAGGCCGCGGTGAACTCTGATAGTGTCACTGCTCTCCAGGCTGAATGATAGAGCAAGAATCCTGTCTCAAAACAAACCAGAAACTTTTATTTTAGGTTATAGGTTAGCTTGTCCTGTGAAGTTGGACCCTGTATATATGGTCTATACCATTGCTTCTACTTTAAGACATTTATAAACCCACAAAAAAGATGTATTCTTTCCTATAGTAAGTTACCAATTTGGTTCTTGTAGGAGGATGTGATGTAGGCTTGGGTGAAGACGGTTTTTCCTAAAGCTAATTCAAGCAAAGAAAGTTTTTTTCAGAAAGTCTATGCCATGGAAAAAAATTTATATAAGCATCATGTAAACTAACCACAATTATGTAACTGGATTTTTTTTTCATTTTAATTGGACATATTGAAGGTGATTAATTGTAACTGGAACCCCCTAAAGAATTATGAGTGGAAAAAAAATCTATGGTGTCTAGACAATTCTAGTGGAAAACAAAAATATTACTCAATAAATTGAAATAATATTTGAGCCAAAATCTTGTGCCTGAGCCAACATCTGGCATAAGTTTTTAGTTCTGTTTCTTAGCCACTTCCCTAGGTGATTGATCTCATTTAGTTAATTGAGGGAATTGCCAGAACCAAAATCCAGGCAACTTTAAAAATTGTTGTTTTTAATACACTGAGTCCCAGGAATCAGCTTCTGGACAGTGTCAAGCTCCTATTGCCAAGGAGCTATGAACTTAGGCCACGCACTTAGGAAAAACTGTTTAGACTTTATTTACTTCTCTCAGCCTGGCTGAAATTTTGGTTGACTGAATCTTTATAATCTATTTAAAGGTGTCTTTTTGAGTCAAAATATATATATATATTTCTGCTGCTGAACTTAGTTGATTTGATGAAAGTAAGTTTTGTCTAAACATGTGGCTTTTATTTCTGGGTATTGCAGCTATTGGAATTCTAATGGAGTCCTTTTAACTACTTTTAAAGCAAATTTCATTTTTACTACTTATGAGACAATCATTTCTAGATCTTCAACTTGTTTTAGTAGCTATGGCTGATTCATTCTCTCTGTCTTTCAGAATGATAGTAACCTATTTATTTATTTATTTATTTATTTATTTATTTATAAGACGGAGTCTCGCTTTGTCACCCAGCCTGGAGTACAGTGGTGCGATCTTGGCTCACTGCAACCTCCACCTCCCAGGTTCAAGCGATTCTCCTGCCTCAGCCTCCTAAGTAGTTGGGATTACAGACACACACCACCACACCTGGCTAATTTTTGTATTTTTAGTAGAGACGGGGTTTCACCATGTTGATCAGGCTGGTCTCAAACTCCTGGCCTCGTGATCCTCCTGCCTTGGCCTGCCAAAGAGCTGGGATTACAAGCGTGAGCCACCACACCTGGCGACAGTAGCTTTTAAAATTATAAAACACGTGCATGCATGTTCATAAAATGTTTTTTTCAAATAATAAAAAGTATAAAACAATGCTTTCTCCGTGCTACTCATCAGAGCTAACCACTATTAAATTTGTGGTTTCTCTTGGCAGACTTTTATGAATATATAAAAAAAATGTGAAAATATACGTATATGTAGTTTTCAGGTAAATGTAATCGTGTTCTTTTATAATAGGACATTTTTCCATGGCAATACATGCTTGTATTTTTAGGGACTATATAATATTCCATCATGCACATGTACTAGAAGATGTTTAAACACTTAAATTGTTTGTAGGCCTTAGCTTTTCTCCACCGTGCTCCAATCCCAGGACACGTACAATTGTTCTTATCTGCCTAGTTTATTATATTTCCACCAGAGGAATTGCTAGTCAGAGGGTATGCCCGTTGTCAATCATGATGTCACAGAAGCCAGACATTAGCTTACCACTTAGGCAACAGAGGGTATTTGTTGAGATGGAAAAAAGCTTTAAAATTTGTAGAATTATAGGCCGGGCATGGTGGCTTACGCCTGTAATCCAGCACTTTGGGAGGACGAGGCAGGCGGATCATGAGGTCAGGAGATCAAGAAACCCCGTCTCTACTAAAAATCCAAAACAATAGCTGGGCGTGGTGGTGGGCACCTGTAGTCCCAGCTACTGGGGAGGCTGAGGGAGAAGAATGGTGTGAACCCGGGAGGCAGAGCTTGCAGTGAGCCGAGGTCGCACCACTGCACTCCAGCCTGAGGGACAGAGTGAGACTCCGTCTCAAAAAAAAAAAGTGTAGAATTCTTTTTAAAGTATTTATGTAGAATTTTGTATTCTAACACATGGTCAGTTTATTCCTTTCTAATTAAAATCAACACATCAACACATCATCAGAACCTCCAGAAAGGTTCTACAGTATTCCCTTCACTAACAGAGTATGTTAGTCCCTTGAGTGCAGGGAACAATGTTGCTTGTTCACTGAATATCCTAATGCTTAGCCTTAGTTCTTGACATAGATTAGTAGGTGCCAAGTCAATATTTTTAAAATGTGCCTTTTTTGCCACATCCTTACCAACTCAGTGCATTATCAGACTTGTTAATTTTTTATCAGTCTAGTATGCAAAAAAAATTTTTTTTTTTTTTTTTTTTTTTTGAGACAGAGTCTTACTCTGTCACCCAGGCTGGAGTGCAATGGCATGATTTTGGCTCACTGCAACCTCTGCCTCCCAAGTTCAAGCAATTCTCTTGCCTCAGCCCCCCAAGTAGCTGGGATTACAGGCACATGCCACCATGCCCAGCTAATTTTGTATTTTAGTAGAGATGGGGTTTCACCATGTTGGCCAGGCTGGTCTTGAACTCTTGACCTTGTGATCCGCCCACCTTGGCCTCCCAGAGTGCTGGGGTTACAGGTGTGAGCCACCGCGCCTGGCCCAAAAGTTAGTTTTTTAATTATTAAAATCAAGCATCTTTTCATGTGATCAATGGCATCTGTATTTCTTCATATACCGGATCTATTTTTATATTGGGATATTGCCTTTTTCTTATTAATTCATAACAGTAGGTTAAATAAACAAAATTTTTTTAAGAATGGTAATCAAATGACCTGTGCATTGCACATTTGTTTACCAGCCTGACGTTTGTCTTGTAAATATATTAAGTCTTGCTATAGAGAAAGTTTTGATTTTTAAGTAGTCAGATCCATCAGTCTTTTCACTTAAGATATCTGAATTCTGTAACACGGTGAGGAGGGCCTTCCTCATTCCAGGATTATAAAAATATTATTGTATTTTTTCTTAAGTTTTAATTTTATGTTTAAATATTTGATTTTCTGAAATTTGTTTTGTTCAGTGTGATAAATTGAAATCTAAAATTTCTTTTATCCAAATGGATAGTCTCTTGTCTCAACATCATTGGTTTGAAATACTACCTTTATCACGTACAAAACTTTCGTATATAGGTGAAATTATTTCTGGACTGTAAATTTTTGTTTTGTCAATTTATTGTTCTTTTTTCTTTTTTTGAGACAGTCTTGCTCTTTTGCCCAGGCTGGAGTGCAGTGGCGCTATCTCGGCTCTCTGCAACCTCCACCTCCTCGGTTCAAGTGATTTTCATGCCTCAGTCTCCCAAGTAGCTGGGATTATGGGTGTGCACCACCACGCCTGGCTAACTTTTGTATTTTTAGTAGAGACAGCGTTTCGCCATGTTGGCCAGGCTGGTTTCGAACTCTTGACCTCAGGTGATCTGCCCTGCTTGGCTTCCCAAAGTGCTGGGATTACAGGCGTGAGCCACTGTCCGGCCACATTTTGTTTTAAGAAAATCAGTTGCACAATTGCAAGGTAGGGAAACTTTATTTGATAATACCAGTTCAGTCATGTTAAAAGCGAAATAAACAAAGGACCTGCTGTTTAAATTGATTTCAAACTCAGTATGAGTTATGATCTTGGTTGGAAAAATAACAAGGGTTGTAATTTAAGCTGTATTGCAGGAAGTTTGGCATCCAGATTAGGAAAGGTAATACTTTCAATCTTGGCTGATCAAACGGTTTTTATCATTTGTGCACCTGTTTTGTTCCAAGGACTAAACTAGGTGCTAGGATACAAAGCTGAGAGACGTAGCCCATTTATAATAGAATTACAAGTAAGTGATAACAGGTTTTATGAGAAGCCAGAAGAGGAATATCCAGAATTTAGACCACAGGGGATGGGACAGCTTTTAAGAAGGAGGAGATGCATAGAGCAGAGGCTTTGGAGGTGGAGATATCGGCTTCACTACCATGGGACCTTGTATTTAATTTCAATCTCAATTTCTTAATATATAAAATAGGGTCATTAATAATCTATTTCACACTGTTATCCTAAGCATCGATGAGGAAAAAAGTATACACACATACATATATACATACACATAAAATGTGTGTGTGTGTGTGTGTGTGTATATACTTTTTTCCTCATCGATGCTTAGGACAAGAGTGTGTGTGTGTGCGCGCGCGCATATATATGTGTATATATACACTTTATATGTGTGTGTATATTTATATGTACATACATGTATGTGTGTATATTTATATGTACATACATATATGTATGTATATATAGGAAACCTCTGGAACAGACTCTGGGGACATAATAATTGCTCAGAAAATGGTGTGGAAGCCATCCATTTTGAAGTGCTAGTAGGTAGGAGTTGGCTCAGTAGAGAAGGGCCTTCTCAACAGATGGAAAGGTGTATGCCAAAGCCAGTTAGTTGAATTGCAGCCTCTCTGGAAATGTAAAGTATTTAATCTGTTGGATTGCGGGGTACATGTGGAGGGAGCAACTGAAGATGAAGCTGTGAAAGGAGGCAGGGGTGAGATGTCCACTGCGAGCTTTTGTGCCATGTTGAGGAGTCTGAGAGGCTTTTAGGAAGTGTTGTGGAGTCCTTAAAAACCATAATTAGGGGAGTATTCAAAGCAATTTTGCCAGTTGAAAGACTGGTTTGTTATAGATGCATGGAGTGGCTAGGAAAGCTGTTAGAGGTAGGATATCTAGTAAGAGCGATGGTGCTCAGCCCTAGCCGCACATTGGAACTGTCTGGAGAATGTTTAATGGCCCAATGCCCAGGTTCACCCCAGATCAATTATATCGGCAGCTCTAGGATCCTAGGCATTGGTATTGTTCATTGTTCCCCAGGCGATTCCATTGGACAGCCAGTATTGTCAGTCAACTGAGTTAGAGGGTAACTGTATTCAAACCAGATATGAAGTTGCAAATTAAATGAGTGCCAGCAGCATAGTGCAGGGATCCCCAATCGGGCCACCAGGTACCAGTCCGTGACCTGTTAGGAACTGGGCCACACAGCAGGAAGTGAGTGGCAGGCAGGCAAGCCAGTGAGTGAGCAAAGCTTCATCTGTATTTACAACCACTCCCCATCGCTCACATCACCGCCTGAGCTCCGCCTCCTGTCAGATCAGCAGCGGCATTAGATCATCATAGGAGCACAAACCCTATTGTGAACTGTGCATGTGAGGGATCTAAATTGCACACTTCTTATGAGAATCTAATGCCTGATGATCTGTCACTGTCTCCATCCCTCCCCGATGGAACTTTCTAGTAGCAGGAAAACAAGCCCAAGGCTCCCACTGATTCCGCATTGTGATGATTTGTATAACTAATTCATTATATACTACAATGTAATAATAATAGAAATAAAGTGCACGATAAATGTAATGTTCTTGAATCATTGCAAAACCATACCTCCCTTCACCCCCGTCTGTGGAGAAACTGTCTTCCACGAAACCAGTCCCTGGTGCTAAAAAGGTTGGGGACTGCTGGCATAAAGGAACTAGAATAAGGAAATAACAAATACGGTGGTCAGTTGAATGAGGAGGAGATGGAGTGAAGATCTGAAGATTATTTCTAGATTGGATCATTGGGTGGATTCAATGATCATATACGAGGGCTCAGTCATATATCAAGAGTGAGAACAGGAAGTAGAAGCAGATTTGGGTACTTGGACTTGCTGAGTGGATACAATAAATATAATTTGATTTTATTTGTGGAATTAGGGGGAAAATGAACTCTACAAAAACTGAAGGGAAAGGGCCAATGGAATAGTTGAAAGTTCAGGAGACAGAGTAGATAATTAATGGGTGAGATCCCTGAAGAGGCAGAAAGTGCAGAGCAGAGATGAAAGAAGCCATTTTGGGCCAGGCACGGTGGGTCACGCCTGTAATCCCAGAACTTTGAGAGGCTGAGGCAGGCGGATTACCCAAGGTCAGGAGTTCGAGACCAGCCTGGCCAATATGGTGAAACCCCGTCTTTACTAAAACTCAAAAATTAGCCGGGCATGATGGCGGGTGCCTGGAATCCCAGCTACCCAGGAGGCTGAGATGGGAGAACCACTTGAACCTGGGAGGCAGAGGTTGCAGTGAGCCAAGATCGCGCCACTGAACTCCAGCCTCGGCAACAGAGTGAGACTCTCAAAAAAAGAAAAAGAAAAAGAAAAAAGAAGTCATTTGGGCTGGGTGCCATGGCTCAAGTCTTTAATCCCAGCACTTTGGGAGGCTAAGGGGGAGAACTGCTTGAAGCGCAGGAGTTTGAGACCAGGCTGGGCAACATGGCAAGACCCCATCTCTACAAAATAAAAAAAAATTAGCCAGGTGTGGTGACGCATGCCTGTGGTGTCAGCCACTTTGGAGGCTGAGGTAGGAGGATCACTTGAGCCCTGGAGTTTGAGGCTATAGTGACCTGTCATTGCATCACTGCCCTCTAGCCTGGGTGTCAGAGAGAGACCCCCATCTCAAAAAAAAAAAAAATAGTAAGGGGATTAAAGAGTGTGGTCAAGTTTTGGAAGACGGGGGTCATCTGAGGAAGGCAACTAAGAAGGAAATGTCTTTGTTGTCCAAACCTTAAATGTTGTTTGTCCCCGGGTTTTAGTGTTGGCCTTTCACATACTTCCTGGATGATCTCCTTTGATATATTTTGTTACACTGTTATCTTCTAAGAGAAGCATTGATAAGCTGAAGTTTGTCGGGGGAATTAAGTAGTTGATGTTATAGTTCAGAAAATAATAGGTTGGCTTTTCCTTCAGGGGGGAGTTTTCTTGGTAGCAGTTTGCTATGTTAATGTGAAATTTAAAGTACTGAGATCACTTGAAAACACGGTACAGATCCCACTGTTTCTAGTATTAATAACTAGTTAGCACCATGTTTTTTCTCTAGTATTATAAAACCCTAAAGCATTATCAATTTGACAGTTTGAAAATATGTTAGCTTTTAGTCTCGATGTTTTGTACTATAAAGAAATTTAAATAGTTATTTTACTTTTCATGTTATGTTTCATCATCAGATATATTATTTGTTCCGTCTTGTCTATTAAAGATCTCTTTCTCAATTCTGATATAAACTGTGATTTGCATTATATATTCTCTAAATATTTTTTCCTCTAAAAGACCAACTGAAAGTTTCTTAGTTAATTGTCAAATAATTGGAACTATTTATTTTATAGACTTTCAGTAAAATATAAGTAAGATTAGTTATGCAGCAAAGTTAATTGTATTCCTTACAACAAAGCAATAATTAGTATGGCTTTTCAGTAAGGTGTGTTTTGTTCATAATGTGCTTCCTAAGATATTTATAAATTACCTCAACAAAATGAATTAGGACCATGGGTGTATATAGCTAGAAAATGGCCTTGGTATTGCAGAATACTAACTTAATGTTTTGATATCATTTCAGGCAACATTTCATTTGTTGCATTTCCAGTTTCCAATACCAACTCACCTACAAAGATTTTACCAAAAACCTTAGGACCAATAAATGTGAATGTTGGACCCCAAATGGTAAGAAAATTATCAAATCTTAGAATTGAAACTTTGTTTAGCGAAGACTAATTTAAAGGATAATTGCATTAAATATGTTTGATCAGATATTCCAGTTAAACCAGGAGTGGTAGGTGTCTCACGCCTGTAATCCCAACACTTCGGGAAGCCGAGGCAGGTGGATCACTTGAGCCCAGGAGTTCAAGACCAGCCTGAGCAACATGGTGAAACCCTGTCTCAACAAAAAACAGCTGGGCACTGTGGCACATGCCTGAAGTCCCAGCTACTTGGAGGACTGAGGCGGGAGGATTGCTTGAGCCCAAGAGGTCAAGGTCACAGTGAACTGTGTTTGCACCACTGCACTCCAACCTGGGTGATAAAGCAAGACCCTGTCTCAAAAAGAAAAAAACAAAATTACAATTAATTTCAGTTATCTGAGTAACTTTTAAAAAACATTCTGTTTTTATCTGAGTGTATCTGGTCAAGTCTTGAGCTTGAGAAAAAGAAAGTCATTGTGCTCTTTAATATTTAATTTTCACATATTTGAATCTGTGGATTCTGGATGTGTAGTTTTAAGTCTTTTGCTCTCTGTATGAGGTTTCTCTTGTATTTAGTTGTTTAAATTGATTTGAAATGTATTATGCTTTGTGTCCTCCTCCTCTTTTCTTTTTCTTATAAAATAACCTTTACTGCTCTGAACTATGTAGTCTCACATAAATGGAATCTGAGACCCAACAGTTAATTTACATCTGGAGCTATTAATTTAAAACTCCTTTCATTAAAGGCTTCTGGAGAAAAAACAATATACCAATTTATTTTAATCTTTAGTGGTAGAAATAATGAATGAAAAATGGAAAACAACTGTTTCTGTAAAGTCATTCATTAATTATGCTAGAGCGTGAAGTGTGTAGCACTTTCAGCAGACTTATTTATAAACAAGGTTGCATTCCACTACTCTGAAACTAAGTCTAATTTAAATGGCCTTACCCACCATTAGTAAAAGTACTCAAACATTTAAGCAATAACTCTTTGTTACCAGTGTTTCCATCTTTTCATCTGTAGAGCAATAAGAATAAATTTCGCCCACAGTGTACTGTGGACTATGTTAAATGCAAAATTATTTAGATAAAAATATCTTTTAACATACCTAATGGTTTCAGAAAGTCTCTAAGACTTTAGGACACATTCTTGACATGACATTTTCCTTAGTTAGTTGAGGACTGTTTATCATCTGCAGAAATCAAGCTAAAGATCCAACACAATTTACTGTAAGTATGTGAAGAATGTAGTCTAGCTCCAAACCTCATGGAGATTTAAGCTCAAATAAGAGCCCTCATTTCAAGGTAGCTCAGGTTATATTTTCAGACATTTGCTAAGCATTTGCCCGTCCTCAGCCACTACTATACGTGCAAATGAGATAAACACTCAACTTTAAAATTTGCATTTTGAAATGTGATTATATTAGCACCAAAATTAAACATACTCAAATTTTTATGAGTCTTGCCCTTACAATACTCTTCTGTTTTGAGAGATTATTTTCTATTATTTTTTGTTTGTTTAATGCTGCTATACCCCAAGGTGAATTTATCCTTTGGAAGCATATATAATTTTTCTCCCATTGTCAGTTTGAACTAACATGCATGTTAGTCCTTACATGGTCCAGTTCTGTTAATAATAAGTAGTGATGTGTGGTACTAACTCAGTTACTGTAAATCTCAGGATCAGCAGAACAAAGGTCACAAGAAGGAGAGGAGATTTGGAACTCTACCTTCAACTGGGCCATCCCAAGTACTTAATTTGTCCACCTACTTCTGAGGTCCTTTTTTCAGTTCTGAGTTCTTTTTTTTTTTTTTTGAGACGGAGTCTCCCTCTGCCGCCCAGGCTGGAGTGCAGTGGCCGGATCTCAGCTCACTGCAAGCTCCGCCTCCCGGGTTTACGCCATTCTCCTGCCTCAGCCTCCCGAGTAGCTGGGACTACAGGCGCCCGCCACGTCGCCCGGCTAGTTTTTTGTATTTTTTAGTAGAGACGGGGTTTCACCGTGTTAGTCAGGATGGTCTCGATCTCCTAACCTCGTGATCCGCCCGTCTTGGCCTCCCAAAGTGCTGGGATTACAGGCTTGAGCCACCGCGCCCGGCCTTAGTTCTGAGTTCTTAGACAGGAATCAGAATTTCGTTTTTGGTTTCCTAATTGTTGTAAGACCCCATTGCTATCTCTTGAATGTGTCCCTCCAAAATTCATGTTGAAGCTTAATCCCTATTGTCATGGTATTAAGGGGTGGGACCTTTGGGGAAGTGATTAAGCTATGAGGGCTTCATTCTCATGGAGGGGATTAGTGACTTTATAAAAGAAGTTGAGGCTGGGTGCGGTGGCTCAGGCCAGTAATCCCAGCACTTTGGGAGGCCGAGGTGGGCAGGTCATGAGATCAAGAGACCGAGACCATCCTGGTCAACATGGTGAAACCCATCTCTACTAAAAATACAAAAATTGCTGAGTGTGGTGGCTCACGGCTATAATCCCAGCACTTGGGGAGGCCGAGCAGGTGGATCACGAGGTCAGGAGATCGAGACCATCCTGGCTAACACAGTGAAACCCCATCTCTACTAAAATACAAAAAATTAGCCGAGCATGGTGACACACATGTAGTCCTAGCTACTCGGGAGGCTAAGGCAGGAGAATCACTTGAACCCGGGAGGCAGAGGTTGCAGTGAGCAGAGATCGTGCCACTGTACTCCAGTCTGGGCAATAGAGCAAGACTCCGTCTAAAAAAATAATAATAATAAAATAAAAAACAAACAGTTGAAGGGAGCTCTTTGCCCCACTTCCTGTAGTGAAGACACTACAAGAAGGTACCATCTATGAAGCAGAGAGTGAGCCTTCACTAGACACCGAATTTGCTAGCTTGATCCTGGACTTCCCAGCCACCAGAACTTCAAGAAATACATTTCTATCGTTTATAAATTACCTATGCTAAGGTATTTTGTTATAGCAGACTAAGACAAAAATTAGTACCAAGAACTGGGGTGCTGCCATAACAAACACCTAAAACTGTGGAAATGGCTTTAGAACTGGGTAATGGGCAGAGGCTGGAAGAGTTCAGAGGAACAGCCTGGAAAAAGCCTCTTGAGATGAATGGACCATTAAGGGTGATTATGATGAGGAATCAGAAGAGGAGGAGAGCTGTAGAGAAAGACTCACTCTTCTTAGAGAGTACCTCCGTGGTCATAAACAGAATGTTGGCACAAATATGGATGGTAAAGGCCATTATAATGAGGTCCCAGACAGGAGTGAAGGACATGTTATTGGAAACTGGAGGAAAAGCCATCCTTGTTACAGAGTAGCAAAAGGCTGGGCGCAGTGGCTCATTCCTGTAATACCATCATTTTGTGAGGCCAAGGCAGAAGGATGTCTTGAGCCCAGGAGTTCAAGACCAGCCTGGGCAACATAGTGAGACTTCATCTCTACTAAAAAAAAACTAAAAATAAAAAATTAGCTAGGCCGGGTGCAGTGGTTCATACCTGTAATCCTAGCACTTTGGGAGGCCGAGGCTGGTGGATCACTTGAGGTCAGGAGTTCAAGACCAGCCTGGCCCACGTGGTGAAACCCTGTCTCTACTAAAAATACAAAAATTAGCCGGACATGGTGGTGGGTGCCTATAATCCCAACTACTTGGGAGGCTGAGGCAGGAAGATCACTTGAACCTGGGAGCCTGAGGTTGCAGTGAGCAAAGATTGCACCATTGCACTCCAGCCTGGGCAACAGAGCGAGACTGTCTCAGAAAACAAACAAACAAACAAAAACCCAGGCATGGTGGCACCTATAGTCCTTGCCACTCAGAAGACTAAGGAGAGAGGATCACTTGGGCCCAAGAGTCCAAGGCTGTAGTGACCCTGACAGAGGGGTCACTATAAGACGACCAAACAACAACCACCGAAAAAGTGGCAAGGGACTTCACTGAATTGTTTTCCTGTTTTAATGTTTTGTGGAAGGAGGAACTTAGGATCAGTGAAATTGGATAGTTGGCCAAAGAAATTTCTAAGCAAAGTGTTTAAGGATCAACGTGACTTCTCTTGGCTGTTTATAGTAAAATGTGAGAAGAGAGAAGTGAATTAAAGATGTAATTTATAATCAGAAGTGAAGATTTGGGAAATTCTCAGCTTGGCCATGTAAAGAATAAAAAAGCATGTTCTGGAGAGAACACCAAAAGAGTGGCCTAGTCACCTTTTCATAAAGAAGACTAGTGTGCATGGGTGGAAGCTTGGTGCTGTTCATCAAAACAATGGAAGAATAAAACCACAGCATTTCAGTGATTATCGGTGCTGCTCCTCCCATCACAGGCCCAGAGTGCCAAGACATGGGGGACAGAACTATCAAAAGAGGGGCTTCAGGCGCTAATGAAACCCTGGCAATCCCTTCCTGGCACTGTGTCAAGTCTGCTCCCCAAATTTTGGCGCAGTGCTCCTTAGCCATTCCAGGTGTGGCTCCGGTAGGCCCAAATATAGTGCAAGTATGTATGTGGCTGCTCCTCTAGAGGGCACAGGTGGTGAACCTTGGCATTGTCTGAGTGATGCCATCTCCAATGGGTACAGAGTGCACAAGCTGCGGGATATGATAACTTCCACCTAGATTTCAAAAGATGCCCTGGAGAGCCTTAACAGATCCTGGCAGAGAATTGCTACAGAGGTGAGGCCACCACTGGGAACCCTCGCCAGGGCAAAGCTTAGTGGAGCTGAGAGGGGCGGGGTCGCTCCCTGAGGCCCTAGTCTAGTAGACCTTCCAGCATGCAACTGCAGCCTGGGAGAGCCACATGCAGAAGACTCAAGCTCTAACCTGGGAGAACTGAGCATGGGCTGCCCCCAGTAAAGTCATGGGGATGGGGGCCCCTGGTACCCTGGGGGCCCAACTCCTGCTCCAGTGTGTCCAGAAGGCAGGATATCAAGTCAAAGATTATTCTGAAGCCTTAAAAGTTAATGTTTGCCCTGTTGGGTTTTGGATTGGTTGGGACCTATTATCCCTTTCTTCTTTTCTATTTTCTCCCTTTTGGAATGGGAATGCATGTTCTGTGCCTGTCCCATTTTTGTATTTTGGAAACAGGTTGGATTTCACAGACTCACAGCTGGAGGGGAATTTGCCTCAGGATGAATTGCACCTTTGAGTCTTACCCATATCTGATTTGGGGAAGGAGTTAGGACTTGTGAGACTATGGAATGAAATGAATGTATTTGCCTGTGAAATAGGAATGTTAGAGGGCCAGGAACTGAATGCTCTGGTCTGAATGGGTTCCTCCAAAATTCATGTTGAAACCTAATCCCTACTATGGTGGTATTAAGAGGCAGAGCCTTTGGGGAAGTGATGAAGTCATGAGGGCTTCACCCTCATGAATGGAATTAGTGCCCTTATAAAAGAGGTTGAAGGGAGCACCCTGGACCCTTTCTGCTATTAGGATGCAACCAGAAGGCATCATCTCTGAAGCAGAGAATAAACCCTCACCAGGCACTGAATCTGCCAGCACTTTAATTTTGGACCTCTCAGCAACCTCCAGAACAGTGAGCAATAAATTTCTATGGTTTGTAAATTACCCAGTTTTGTACTCCTTGCAGAAGACTTTAAAGAAAATTAGTTAATTACCCAGTCTAAGGTGGTTTGTTATAGTAGCCTGAATGGACTAAGACACCCAGTTAGCGCCATTATTGGTTCTCCTCTAACTCCCTCATCCATGATTTTTAAAAAAGTTTTTGTTTAGTTAAAGAATTCTTGGATAAAAACTCACCGATTTGCTTCTTAGCCTTCTGTTTCTGCTTGCCCTTTGAACTTCACGTGTCTTTTGGAAGCCAAATCTTAATGGTAGATAGAAATTTCAAAAGGCCCCATGAAAAGTTTTCATTTGTTTTCTGTAGTTATGAAAACTAGTTTAGCAGTACCTATTTCAGTTGAAGATACTTGCCCTTTTCTTACAGGCTCTCTTATGGTTATATGTTATAGATCTTATGATAATACAGTTGACCTTTGAACAATGCAAGGGATAAGGGCACAGCCCCTGTGCAGTCACAAATCCATGGATAGCTTTTGACTCCCCCAAAATTTAACTGTTAATACCTTCTTATTGACTAGAAGCCTTACTATAACATAAATAGTCAAATAACACATTTTATGTTATATTAATGTTATTTTGTATGTTAATATGTATTGTATACTGTATTCTTACAATAAAGTAAGCTAGGGAAAAAATATTACTAAGAAAATCATTAGAAAAATACATTTATAATTCATTAAGTGGAAGTGGATTATCATAAAAGTCTTCATCCTCGATGCCTTCACGTTGAGTAGGCTGCGGAGGAGAAAGAGGAGGAGTTGATCTGGCTGTCTCAGGGGTGGCAGAAGTGAAAGAAAATCCATGTATAAGTGGACCTGCCCAGTTCAAGCCCATGTTATTCAAGAGTCAACTGTATAAGATAATCTCATGACTGTCTTATTTTAGAAGAGTGAAAACTGCATGTTTCTTACAGTGAAAACCAAAATTCCATCAAATAGTGAAATCTCTTAATATACCACTTTATAATTTTGTAATTTTTTTCCCTTTGGAATACATATGCTCTCTTGGCTTTTTAAACTGTAGATGGCAGTAGCACATAAAATATGTTGATTGAAGGCAGGAAAATGTTCAGAATAATGTTCAATTGCTATCTGATTTTCCCAGTGTAACTAATTCTATTGTCAGAGAAACTACATAACATTTAAATTAAGGATGTCTGGATTTTTGGTAAGAGGACTCTGAAATTTAAAACTCCATTTTCCTTAGCATATCAAGTGAATATTAAAAGTATATTTTTACCTCCAACTTTAATACTTCAGTTTGGGATTTCAATTTTTTTTTTTTTTTTTTTTTTTT
>NW_016804048.1:90711-95277 GCF_001698545.2 Rhinopithecus bieti
TTTTTTTTTTTTTTTGCAGAGTCTCGCTCTGTCGCCTAGGCTGGAGTGCAGTGGCACAATCTCAGCTCACCACAGCCTCCGCTTCCCAGGTTCAAGCGATTCTTCTGCTTCAGCCTCCTGAGTAGCTGGGATTACCGGCGTGTGCCACAACACCCAGCTGATTTTGTTTGTATTTTTGGTAGAGATGGGGTTTCACCATTTTGGCCAGGCAGGTCTCAAACTCCTGACCTCAAATGATCCCCCCGCCTCAGCCTCCCAAAGGGCGGGGATTTTAGGAGTGAACCACTGTGCCTAGCCTGGGATTTCAAAATTAAGGTTCAGGGTTAGAAAGCATGACTGACTCATCACCCTGTAAACCAATTTTCTTATATTCTGTGGCTGGTCAAGTCTCACTGACTTTCCTTTTGTTTTATTTCTTACGTTTCACTCTCATTATCCTAGTTTAGTAACTTATTGTATCTCACATACTCTTAGACCTTATCTTTCCTGTTCAAGTGTGTCATCTCTCTAATTTGTTCATGCAGGAAATGTTTATTAAGGAATTGCTGTGTACCAGGCCCTGTGCTAAGAGAAAGGAGCAGAGTGTTGCTAATCACTCTCCAATCAGCAAAGAATATCAGCTAACAATCTGACAATGAGGGAGGGAAAAAAAGAAAATGTAAACTAGAATTCACTTTCAAAGTCATTTTCATAAAGATAGCCAGTTTCTCTCTATGTCCTCTTTCCCTTCCTCCTTCCTTTCTTTTTTCTTTTCTTTCTTTCTTTTTTTTTTTTTTGAGATAGAGTCTCACTCTGTCACCCAGGATGGAGTACAGTGGCACCATCCCTGGTTACTGTAACCTCCGTCTCCTGGGTTCAAGTGATTCTCCTGCCTCAGCCTTCCAAGTAGCTGGGATTATAGGTGCCCACCCCCACGCCCAGCTAATTTTTATATTTTTAATAGAGTAGGGATTTCGCCATGTTGGCCAGGCTGATCATGAACTCCTGACCTCAAATGATCCGCCTGCCTTTGCCTCTCAGAAAGTGCTAGGATTACAGGCATGAGCCACCATGCCCAGCTTTTTTTTTTTTCTACAAAGCCCTGTAAATCATCAAAACCAAGCATGTAGGCTGCTAATACCATATAAAAAAAGATCTCCTTAGTAATAATACTGCAGTAGTAATGCAATGCATTTCAAGGGTAAATTGGAATGCTTAGAATAGCTTTGTAGACATTGCTGTTCAAGGAGTAGAGTCGACCAGAGGGTAATCAAATAACTCACATTTTTCTTCATAAGCTGTCCATACCCAAGGTCAGCATGATAGAGAATGTGATGT
The DNA here is from genome assembly GCF_001698545.2 of Rhinopithecus bieti. Taxonomy (NCBI): domain Eukaryota; kingdom Metazoa; phylum Chordata; class Mammalia; order Primates; family Cercopithecidae; genus Rhinopithecus; species Rhinopithecus bieti. The sequence continues at coordinate 92,029 of NW_016804048.1, forward strand.
AGTGATTGGTGGAAACTATGCTGTATTTTTTTAGTGGATTTTATATAATCCTTTTAGCATATCAATAAATGAAGTTACTTTTTTTCCCTATTATTTTAAAAGTTGAGTATTTTATCCCAGTTAGTAAATATTTATTGTGCCTTTCCTATGAGCATCCCCTACCACTGTGTTAAACCCTGCAAAGGACATAGTTTAGCAGGTTACTCTCCACCCCTAAAGATCCTGCACTGAAATGAAAGTGGGGATGTGGGACCAGACGTGTGGAGTGGGAAGTGCAAGCATACTTGGAATGCAAGGCAGAATTCATTGAGAGGTATAGACACATTTTCTGTTTTTATGTTTTCGCACGAGGCACACTTCTGAGTGCCTTATTTAATACCCTTGGTGTATTGTACATAATCAGAACTCTCCAGACATCTGTCACTATTATTAACTTTTGTTTTTATTTTTTTTAACTATAGAATGAACTTACTAAAACTATTTCGTAAACAATTGTAGGTACTAACATCTTCCTAGCCCCAAACTAACATAGTCAAACATAAACAGAAGCTAGCTAAGATTCTTAAATACTTGGTAAATGAATACATGTTGACTAGACTTTAATAACTAGCTCTGAACTATTTTTATCAGAGGTTATTGTTTGACTCTTTCCTTCAAATGCAAATGAAGAGCTTGAAATGCTTATTAATCCTTCCCTTTAGTTATGTATGGAGCAACTTAACAATGAATTTAATGATTCACCCTGGCTGCAGAAACATGTTTCATTTGGTCAGGGAGATAAAAATTAATTAGCATTTTGTCTTGCATAAGGCAGTAGAATAGAACTATTTCTCTTGTTTGAGGACTTATTAACAATTACATGTAGTCCCTGTAAATATTTTTCTCTCTGAATTGGGACTTAAAACTTACTATCATGAACACTTTCAAAACTTTACAAAAATAGAACTATATACCCAACAGTTGCTTCAATAATTATCCAACAGGGTCCAATCATGTTTCATTAATATCCCCATTCACTGGAGCGTGCCTCTTCCCCTTTTTTTTAACATGAAAATATTTCTTTTCTTTTTTTTGAGATGGAGTCTCGCTCTGTCGCCCGGGCTGGAGTGCAGTGGCCGGATCTCAGCTCACTGCAAGCTCCGCCTCCCAGGTTTATGCCATTCTCCTGCCCCAGCCTCCCGAGTAGCTGGGACTACAGGCGCCAGCCACCTCACCCAGCTAGCTTTTTGTATTTTTTAGTAGAGACGGGGTTTCACCGTGTTAGCCAGGATGGTCTTGAACTCCTGACCTCGTGATCCGCCCATCTCGGCCTCCCAAAGTGCTGGGATTACAGGCTTGAGCCACCGCGCCCGGCCTACATGAAAATATTTCTAAAGCTATTACTAGGCTGCTCGGTTTTTTGTATTAATTATTATAAATGTCTTTGGGAAGAACATGTTTTGTTTTTTAACCAGTGAAAATTTTAAGACCTGGAAAGGAATTTGGTAACACATATAAGGTACCTTTCTAAAAAAGTCTTTAGGGGTTCCATTAATCCCCTTTCTGGAGTCTAGCCTTAGGAAATAGAAATTAAGGGCGAGGTCTTTGTAAAAAAATGTTTATCACAGCATTCTTTATAATAATGAACAATTAAAAATCCATATATATCTAATAGAGAATAATAAATCCACATGGTAGAATGTTTTATGGTCTTTAAAATGTCTTCAAAGAGTATTTAATAACATGAAATACTCTTTTTTTTTTTTGAGATGGAGTTTTGCTTTTTTTGCCCAGGCTGGAGTGCAATGGTGCCATCTCCGCTCACTGCAACTTCCGCCTTCTGGGTTCAAGTGATTCTCCTGCCTCAGCCTCTCGTGTAGCTGGGATTACAGGCACACAACACCATACCTGGCTAATTTTGTATTTTTAGTAGAGATGGGTTTTCACCATCTTGGCCAGGCTGGTCTTGAACTCCTGACCTCAGGTGATCCTCCCACCTCGGCCTCCCAAAGTGCTGGGTTTACAGCGCGAGCCACCGCTCCCTGTCCAATACTTTTTTTAAAAAAAAGGATAAAATTACATCTACATAATTATCCAAGCTGGATAGTATCTTTGTGTATACTGTATGATGGACTGTGGAAGTCTGATTTGCTCTTACCCTGGTTCTAGTAAATCAAGCTGTACTGCAATTCATTTCCTCAGTTTCAAAGAAAGCTTTTCATTTTTCTGATTTTTGAAGCATTGTCAGTTCTCTACTTAATCCTTCCAAATTGCCATTCATTTGCTGAAACCTGAATTGTGACCTCATGTCAGTATTCAGGATACTTGTGCGTTAAGATCCTAGGATATAAGTAAATCAAAGGCATTGCTTATATTCTTAGATGACTGACATTAAGTACCTTTTATTTCCTCATATGTAGGTTAGCAATCAACATTATTTTCTGCCTGTAGGCTTTTCTTAATAATTAAGAATATCATATTCTTTGTTCCTGACTTTACAGATTATAAGCACACCACAGAGACTAACCAGTTCAGGAAGTGTTCTGATTGGGAGTCCATATACCCCTGCACCAGCAATGGTTACTCAAACACACATATCAGAAGCTACTGGCTGGGTCCCTGGGTAAGAGTGTTACAAGTTACTCTTTTTAAAACCTTAAAAAAGAAGTTTAGACATTTTTTTCTCATTATCTTGTCTTCTGTTCTTGTTTTATTTTAGTTTAGTTCTTAAAAGCAAATGTTTTTCCTTTAAAATCACCTATTTTATTTCACTTTATATCTTAGATATAAATCATCTCTGGAACAACTATTTTAAACAGAAAAAAACAGTACAATAACTCATAACTGAACGCCGTGACTTTTCAAGTCTGGAATAGGACTACTTTCATTATAACATTTAACTGTTTTGGAAATATAAAACTATATTTTATATATTTTAACTCACATAAAAAAGGAGTTAAATATTAAGTGTTGGCTATACTCAGAATTTCCCCTATGAATTATTTCCTTAAAAACTAGAAAAGGGTAGGAAAAGAGGCCAAATAAATTTTTTAATTAAATTTCCTCTTCTTTTTAAACACTGAACAATTGAATCAATATCTCTTCTATGTTACTAATTTGTCACTTTTAGTACAAACTTCTATATGTTTCATCTTTGCCTATAGAATACTTATACCTTTCTCCACTCTTTATCATTTTAGTACCTCATACTTCCATAAAAGAAAAATAAATAAGATAAATTACTGAAAACCTCGTTTTGTTACTTGAGAT
>NW_016804048.1:98889-122617 GCF_001698545.2 Rhinopithecus bieti
CTCCACTCTTTATCATTTTAGTACTCATACTTCCATAAAAGAAAATAAATAAGATAAATTACTGAAAACCTCGTTTTGTTACTTGAGATGTTTTGTTACTTTAGAAGTTATTTACATGGTGGAATACTGCATTGGTGATTCTGTCATATGTGAGTTTGAGCAAGCAGATGGTAAATCTTAGTGCAGTAAGAATCTCCTTGCTTCAAGGATATTAAATGAATTAATAATCCTGGCAAAGTGCTTTAAGATGTATACATATTAATATACATAAATACATGCCTACACACACGTACAAATACATTAAAGACAGAAGAGTTTTGTATATGCATACTTTTCCATGATCAAATGAGCTGAAATGACAGAATTACCTGTAATCCTGTGGGCATTACTCAATCCTCATGAACATTCTTGTGTAGATCTAAGGTTACCCTGGATTTCTATATAGCCTTGAAAGATTATAACGTGAAAGCCAAGCCTGTGCCAGCAGTGTTGGCCCACTTTGGAAACGACCAGGGTCTGGATATTTTCAGCCCCATTTGTGCTTTGTATTGGAGGTGGCAGGATTGTCTGGTGTTTTTATAGTCAGTATTTCACAGAGTGAAGAAGATTTTTCTCTGTCTTGTTTGCAGGTCTGCAGTGTTTTCCTCCCTAACTATTCATTGAACTCTTTTCAACCTATGATTATTATGTTGTGATATCTTGTTCACATGATACAATTAAGATTTATTTTATGTACCTATCTTTTGTATTTGTTAGTTTTAGTCTTCGAATATATTCAGTGTATAATTAGACAAGTTATAATAAAGTATTAATGAAATTAAATTGTATTTAAGTATGTGTTGTTTTTATGCTATCTTTTTTCCTTTTTAGTGATAGAAAACGGGCTAGAAAATTTATAGACTCTGATTTTTCAGAAAGGTGAGTATAAGTCTAACTATTTTGTTTGGAAGATTCTATATAGAGAGGTTGTTGGCGTTGCGACTACTCTGGTTTAATGCGATGTTTCTCTTCATGTAACTTTAACTTCTTTCAGTTTTTGCCATTATTTCATTCTGCATCGAGTGCCCCAGTTCACTCATAGTATCTGTATGGTTTCAGCAGAAATTACCCTATGAGCAGATTGACTATTGGTGGTATGTCCTTTAGTATTACCTCCCCTCTTTCCATCTGGGAAATGAAGAGTTCTATCAAAGTGAATGCTCCACATTATCCTAACATGCCCAAACTTTAACAAGTTTTTCTTTTTTCTTTTTTTTTTTTTGAGATGGAGTCTTGCTCCGTCACCCAGGCTGGAGTGCAGTAGCACGATCTTGGCTCACTGCAACCTCTGCCTCCCAGGTTCAAGCGATTCTCCTGCCTCAGCCTCCTGAATAGCTGGGATTACAGGAGCACACCACCCTGCCTGGCTAATTTTTGTATTTTTAGTAGAGACGGGGTTTCACCATGTTGGCCAAGCTGGTCTCGAACTCCTGACCTCATGATCCGCCTGCCTCAGCCTCCCAAAGTGCTAGGATTACAGGCGTGAGCCACCACACCCGGCTAAGTTTTTCTTAAAACATTTATAAATCATAACAATCTCTCACTTGATCTTAAGCAATATGTTGGGCATAAGGAAAGTTCACGTTATCTTAGAATATTAGGACAGTGGCTTCTCCATTCTGACTGTGCATCAGAATCACTTGTAGTCAGTTAAGTAAAAAATAACTGCCACGTCAGAAACTCCTACATTTTCTAATTTGCTATCTCTGATTTGCTGTACCCTGAGAAACTAGATGGCTAAATGTGTTAGAATTCAATCTAAAATGAAAATGACTAGGCTCTGAGTGAGAACTGTGGGAATATGTATAAAGGATGTGTGTTTTCTTGCCCTGACACTAGTGCTGTTTCAGTTCCTTGGTGGCTTTTGTTGCTTGCTTCTTGGTCCTAATTGTTTTCAACAGATACAATCACATCTGAGGAGCTGCTGTATCATAGAAATGAAATGTTCTTTACTCTCTAATGTCAAGTCCTCTTTCCAACTCAAACTGGTCTTTACTGGTGTTTATCCTTGGAAAGGGCAACAGAACAAGTTCTTGCAGATGTATTTAGCAATGTTTAGGGCATTAAAATGGAACTATTTGTCAGTTATGATGGGTGACACCTCTGCACTGCAAACAGTACAAAAACCAAGATTCTCTTTATTGTCCTTTGTAAGTGAGAATTCTAAAGATCTATAAGTGAGAATACATAAAAGTGTTAGATTAAATGTATTAGTATAGCCATTGGTTCAACTTTCTCTTTCTACATTTGGTTCAGTGGCTTTTTTCCCTAGCATTTTTTTTTATCATTCTTTAAAAAGTTTTGAATGTAACTTTTCTGTAATGTATCCCCACCACCCATCTGTCAAACCGCAAAGATTTGATATGTGTTTTTCTTTATTCCTTCTTCTAAATTAGTAAGATTCAGCACAGTGGTGTTGCATTTTTTTCTGTATGATTCTTTTTTTTTTTTTTTTTTTTTTGAGATGGAGTCTTCCTCTCTCTCCCAGGCTGGAGTGCAATGGCTTGATCTCAGCTCACTGCAACCTCTACCTTCTGGGTTCAAGCGATTCTCCTGTCTCAGCCTCCCGAGTAGCTGGGATTACAGACATGCACCACCACGCCCAGCAAGTTTTTGTATTTTTGTAGAAGCAGGCTTTCACCATGTTGGCCAGGCTAGTCTCAAACTCTTGACCTCAAGGGATCTGCCTGCCTTGGCCTCCCAAATTGCTGGGATTACAGGCATGATCCACTATGCCCAGCCTCTTTTGTTTTTAAGACACGGTGTCACTCTGTTGCCCAGGCTGGAGTGCAGTAGTGCGATCTTGGCTCACTGCAACCTCTCCCTCCCAAGTAGCTGGGACTACAGGCGTGTGCCACCACACCCAGCTAATTTTTGTATTTTTAGTAGAGATGGGGTTTCACCATGTTGGCCAGGCTGGTCTTGAACTCCTCACCTCAAATGATCCACCTGCCTTGGCCTCCCAAAGTGCTGAGATTATAGGCATGAGCCACCACACCTGGCCTTTTTTTTATTTTTTACTTTTTTGCTAATTAAGTCAAGGTTTAATTTTATAAACATGACTGAAATATTTTGTTGATTTAAATATTCTGGTTGACTCTTTTTTTAACAAGAACTGAAACTTTTACTATATATTTTATATAGCTCCTTATTTAAATGAAATACATTTATTGCAATTTATACTTGAGATACAATACTATAAATTTAAATTGTATATTACTTTTGTAAACCATAAAAAATTTATTGGGAAAATGTCAAGAGATGGTTTGTAGATTCTAGTTACGTGCCTGGAAAGAAAGAAAAATACTTTTTTATTCTTTGGGTGTAATTCTTTTGAATACTTAAAAGGAAATAATTAATAAACTGTAACATGCTTTTCAAACCACAGTATATTAGTGGAGTTTATTTGTTTGTTTGTTTGTTTTTCGAGATGGAGTCTCGCCCTGTTGCCCAAAATGGAGTGCAGTGGCGCGATCTCTGCTCACTACAGCCTCTGCCTCCTGGGTTCAAGCAGTTCTCTTGCCTCAGCCTCCTGAGTAGCTGGGATTACAGGCACCCACCACTATGCCCAGCAAATTTTTGAATTTTTAGTAGAGACAAGTTTCACCATATTGGCCAGCTAGTCTCGAACGCCTGACCTACCTCAGCCTCTCAAAGTACTGAGATTATAGGGGTGAGCCACCGTGCCCAGTCTGTGGTTTTATTTTCTTATTTAGGTTTTAGTTTCTTAATTTAGTTCCTTTGATAAAGAATGCTTCCTCCTGGTTTCTTTGTTTGGTTTATGAATTAATAGAGTGTTTACATCCTGTGGCCAAATATTGATGTTATTTGGAAAGAGAGGGTCTTGGTGTTTGAAAGAGCTCAGGCTCTTAAAAAAATGTGTAAACCCTATATATTTAAGATTTAAAAGATTTAAATAGAGAGCTTCCAATTTAAGATGATGGACTGGGCTGGGCGCGGTGGCTCATGCATGTAATCCTGATACTTTGGGAGGCCGAGGTGGGCAGATTACAAGGTCAGGAGATCGAGACCATCCTGGGTAACACGGTGCAACCTCATCTCTACTAAAAATACAAAAAACTAGCCAGGCATGGTGGCACACGCCTGTAATCCCAGCTAGTTGGGAGGCTGAAGCAGGAGAATCACTTGAGCCCAGGAAGCGGAAGTTGCAGTGAGCCGAGATCATGCCACTGCACTCCAGTTTGGGCAATAGAGAGAGACTCCATCGCAAAAAAAAAAAAAGATGGACTGATTACTCATGTTTACTTCCTACCTTCCTCATGCTCACTGCTAAGATATTATTGAAATTTTAGTATAAAAAATAATTAAAGGGGCCGGGCGCGGTGGCTCAAGCCTGTAATCCCAGCACTTTGGGAGGCCAAGACGGGTGGATCACGAGGTCAGGAGATCGAGACCATCCTGGCTAACACGGTGAAACCCCGTCTCTACTAAAACTACAAAAAAATAGCCGGGCGACGTGGCGGCGCCTGTAGTCCCAGCTACCCGGGAGGCTGAGACAGGAGAATGGCGTGAACCCGGGAGGCGGAGCTTGCAGTGAGCTGAGATCCGGCCACAGCACTCCAGCCTGGGTGACAGAGCGAGACTCCGTCTCAAAAAAAAAAACAATAATAATAATAATAATAATAATAATAAAAAGGGATTGGGCACAGTGAGTGGTTCACGCCTGTAATCCCAGCACTTTGGGAGGCCAAGGTGGCCATATCACTTGAGGTCAGGAGTTCAAGACCAGCCTAGCCAACCTCATGAAACCCCATCTCTACTGAAAATACAAAAATTAGTCAGGCATGGTGGCACATGCCTTTAATCCCAGCTGCTTAGGAGGCTGAGGTGCAAGAATCGCTTGAACCCAGGAGGCAGAGGTTGCAGTGAGCTGAGTTCGTGCCACTGCACTCCAGCCCTGGCAACCGAGTTAGACTCTGTCTCAAAAAAAATAATAATCATCATAATCATAATAATTAAAGTAAATCTGCAAAAGTGCTGTAAAAAATGATAGGGATATAGATTTCCCAGCTATAAAATGAAGGCTAGTGTTATGATGAAAAGTGAAAGTAGAGAAATCTACATCGCACAATATGCGTGGAAAAAGTCAGCATCAGAAATGGTAGCCATTGTACCCTACGTTGTCACAGAGAGGCTCCAGGCTTAAAGTTGACTTCTGTAGAAAGCAAGAATGAATTGTTGAAGGAAGTAAGGAGAGTGATTAAATAAAGACTTTGAGCAGCTGGGCCGGCTGAACCATCCCAACCCTTCAAATCCCCTTGTACCTCTTATCCCACCTCCATACACAGAGCAGTTGCACCAAACACGTTTCTCCCCCAGGGCTGAAACTTGGAGAATTGATCCTAGGGAAACAACTGCCTGCCTCAGTTGGGTTTAAGAATTTTAGTATGCCGCCGGGCGCGGTGGCTCACGCCTGTAATCCCAGCACTTTGGGAGGCCAAGGCGGGCGGATCACGAAGTCAGGAGATCGAGCCCATCCTGGCTAACACGGTGAAACCCCATCTCTACTAAAAATACAAAAAATTAGCCGGGCATGGTGGTGGGCGCCTGTAGTCCCAGCTACCTGGGAGGCTGAGGCAGGAGAATCGCTTGAACACAGGAGGCCAGAGATTGCAGTGAGACAAGACTGCGCCACTGCATTCCAGCCTGGGCGAAGGAGCAAGACTCCGTCTCAAAAAAAAAAAAAAAAAAAAAAAAAAATTTTAGTATGCCCAGAACAGGTTTTCCCCATACTGGCATTTGTATTTGTGGGGAAGAGAGAGAGACCAGACTGGCTGCCTGCTTGCCTGCTTAGCAGCAAACACAACCTGAAGTTAAGCTTGTTGCCAGCATGACCCACTCACATCCACAGAAGTTGTAGTTAGCCCTCCACAAGTGAGGAGAACCGTCTTAGGAAAACAAGCCTGCATACAAGAAGCTCATATAAACTCTATATGTTGAAAACTTGAATTCAACATTTGTGAATATGAAAGAACAGGACATTTTGGGAAAACTATCATGAAAGAAAAGGAACAAGATGAATAAACAAAAGTTACGACCCAAGAGGATGTAGAACAGTAAGATAAAAAAGAACAATAAAATAAAGTTGTAATTATCACCCTTTGAGAGGTCTGAAGGTTCCTAAGAAGCGATAATGCCCATGAAAGAAAAAGAAGATCCTATGGAAAAGAAGCAAAGAAGAAAAACATTCTGTGAAGTTTAAAACATGATTGCCGGCCGGGCATGGTGGCTCACGCCTGTAATCCCAGCACTTTGGGAGACTGAGGCAGGTGGATCATCTGAGGTCAGGAGTTCAAGACCATCCTGGCCTACCTGGTGAAACCCTGTCTCTACTAAGAATACAAAATTTAGCTGGGCGTGGTGGCACGTGCCTGTAACTACTCGGGAGGCTGAGGCAGGAGAATCGCTTGAACCCAGGAGGCAGAGATTGCAGTGAGCCGAGATTGCACCATTGCACTGCAGCCTGGCGACAGAGTGAGACTCCGTATCAAAAAAAGAAAAGGTTGCTAAAAACAGTTCTTCCAGATATTAAAACATGAAAACAGAATTTTTGTTTTAATGAAATAACTTGGCAGCAGTCTAGTGTGGCTGCAAAGAATAGCTGGGATCATCTTATTTGAAGATATCAGAAATCTACTGAGGCAGTGAGAACTGGAGGGGCTAAAACTAGAGCAGGAAGAACCTCAGAAAGATGAGGGACTTCCACAGTAGCTTTTAGATATGGAGTTGTTTGCCGTTTGTGGGCAGGAGCCTGAGAATCTAGGGTTTTGTACAAAATGAGAAAAATTTTATGATCAATTGATACAGAAAACACTTGACTTGATTAAACTTTACTCATTATGGTAAGTGTCAAACTAGTAATAGAAGGGAACTTAGTATGTTAAAGACAATTGGCAAAAACTAACAGCAGGCCCAGGCACGGCGGCTCACGCCTAGCATCCCAGCACTTTGGGAGGCCAACACAGGCAATTCTCTTGCACTCAGTAATTCAAGACCAGCCTGAGCAACATGGGAAAACCCCATCTCTAGAAAAAATACAAATACCGTGCCCAGCCGAGAAGAATGTCTTAAAAAAAATAATAAAAAATAAAAAAAAAACACAGGCCAGGTGCAGTGGCTCATGCCTGTAATCCCAACACTTTGGGAGGCTGAGGTGGGTGGATCACCTGAGCTCAGGAGTTCGACACCAGCCTGGGCAACACGGTGAAACCCCGTCTCTACTAAAAATACAAAAAATTAGCCAGGTGTGGCAGGACGCTCCTGTAGTCCCAGCTCTCGGGAGACTGAGGCAGGAGAATCGCCGGAACCTGGAGGCAAAGGCTGCAGTGAGCCGAGATCGCACCACTGTACTCCAACCTGGGTGACAGAGCGAGACTCTGGCTAAACACACACACACACACGCGAGACTCTGGCTAAACGCACACACACACCTGACAGCAAGCATTACATTTAGTAGTGAATAAAAAGTTTTCAACTTGGCATAAGAAACAAGGAGGATCCCTAGTTAATCACCACTTCTATTCAGTATTGTAGTGGAAATTCTTGCTAGTGCCGTAAGCCAAGAAACAAAATGGAAAGCCTTAATAAAAGAATTGTAAATGAAGAAATAAAATGGCACCATTTGCAGATGATGTGATTGTATCCCAAGAAAAACCAAAAGAATCTACAGACAAATGATGAGAAAAATGAATTTAGCAAGGTTGCTGGATATAAGAGCATATAAAAATGAACAATTTTTTTATTCTAGCAAAAAATACAAACAGGCCAGTAAACATTGAAAAGTGTTTATCAGCATTAATCATTAGAAAAATGCAAATGAAAACCACAATGCAATACCACTTTATATCCATCAGAATGGCTACAATGAAAAGGATAGACAGTGCTAAGTTTGGCAAGGATATGAAGCATCTAGAATGCTCATACACTGCTGATGGCAGGTTAAATTGGTACAGTCATTTTGGGAGTTAGCAGTATCTGCTGAAGTTGAATATAAACATACCCTGTAACTCATCAATTCTGTTCTTTGCATGTACTCAACAGAAATTTGTGCACGCATTCACCAAAAACGTGTACAAGACAGTTTATAGAAGCACTGTTAGCCTCCAACTAGAAACAAACCAAATGCCCATCTGCAGAATGGATGAATGAATTGCAATGTATTCATACAATGAAATGAATGAAATACAGTCCCATGAAAAGTGTGATGAATCTCTTAGTGTCAGATACAAAAGAATACATACGGCCGGGCGCGGTGGCTCAAGCCTGTAATCCCAGCACTTTGCCGCCAGCACCCTTTGCGGCGCCGCCCGAGAGCGGGGCCACACGACAGCGTCGGCCAACACGATTCGGACCACTCCCCTGGGGCTCAACACGGTGAAACCCGTCTCTCAACTAAAAATACAATAGCGCCGACCGGGTGGCGCCCGCGCTGTAAGTGGCCCCGCCAGCTACTCGCCCCGACACGGCTGAGGCAGGAAATTGGCTAAACCCCGGAGGTCGGAGCCCGTTTGCAGGAGCCTGAGAGCCGCCACGGACTCAGCCTGGGGCGCAGAGCGAGACTCTTGTCTCAGCAAAAAAAAAAAAAAAAAAACAAAAAAAAAAAAAATACATACTATATGATTTTTATTTAAAGTTCAAAATAGGTAAAACTATAATAGAAGTCATGGTAACAGATATTCTTGAGGTGTTGGGTTTGGGTGGAACTATAACTACAAAGAGACACTTAACACAGATGGTTTGTGTACTTTATGTGTTATATATGTCAATGAAAAACTCAGGGAGAAGTTAAACACTGTAGCCAGGTAACTCTCAACATCTAGACTGTAAGCCACTAGATGATGGGACAGGACTACATAAGAAGAAAAGGAAAGTTTTCTTCCTTATGTTGTGGGCTCCTGCAGTGTTTTCCTACCCATCTTTTATAGACTAAGCTCAATCACAATAATCAGTTTTACAGCAGTGATTTCAACCCTGTCAAACCCAGGATCCTCTCTTTTTTTTCTTTGAGACAGAGTCTTGCTGTGTTGCCCAAGCTGGAATGCAGTGGTGCCATCTTGGCTCACTGCAACCTCTGCTGCCTGGGCTCAAGCGATTCTTGTACCTCAGCCTCCCTAGTGGCTGGGATTACAAGCACATGCCACCACACCTGGCTAAGTTTTTTTTTGTGTGTGTGTGTATATATATATTTGTTATATATATTTATATGTGTGTGTATATATATATTTTGAGATGGAGTTTCGCTCTTGTTACCCAAGCTGAAGTGCAATGGTGCAATCTCGGCTCACTGCAACCTCTGCCTCCCGGGTTCAAGCAATTCTACTGCCTCAGCCTCCCAAGTAGCTGGGATTACAGGTGTATGCCACCACACCCGGCTAATTTTTTGTATTTTTAGTAGAAACGGGGTTTCACACCATGTTAGCCAGGCTGGTCTCAAACTCCTGACCTCAGGTGATCCGCCCGCCTCAGCCTCCCAAAGTGCTGGGCTTACAAGCGTGAGTCACTGCACCCGGCTTTTGTATTTTTAGTAGAGACGGGGTTTCACCATGTTGCCCAAGCTGGTTTTGAACTCCTAACTTACGCTCACCTCAGCCTCCCAAAGTGCTGGTGTTACAGGTGTGAGCCACCATGCCCAGCCCAGGATCCCTTTCTATATAAAATACTTTATAATGTTTCTTTTATTACCTAAATGAAATTATAGGTAAAAATATAACTTACCTATATGCTTAATTTTTTTTTAAGTCTAATGTCTTAAGTATATAGAAAGGAAAAACAAAAGGAGAGTAGTCCTAAGCAGAAATACATAGATGTGGTTGGTATACTGTTAGTGGTCCAGAACTCTTTGTTCCTAGTCCACCTTACAGAAATTGAAGTCCAGACACCTTTATAGCAATTTGATGTTGATTTAAGCACGATGGATAGAAATTTTGATGAAATTTTTGTTAAAATTTAAATTTTATCTATTTAAAAGTTCTGAGTTTTAAAATTTAGCTAGAATTTTAGCTCTGTCGGCTGGGCATGGTGGCTTACACGGTGAAACCCCATCTCTACAAAAATTAGCCTGGCAGGATGGTGTTGGCAGGTGCTTGTAATTCTAGCTACTCGGGAGACTGAGCCAGGAGAATTGCTTGAACCTGGGAGGCAGACGTTGCAGTGAGCGGAGATTGCGCCATTGCACTCCAGCCTGGGCGACAGAGCCAGTCTCTGTCTCAAAAAAAAAAAAAAGAATGTTAGCGCAGTCAAACTAACATGGTAAGCTCTCTGTGGTACAAACAGTTCACTAGTGATGCACAGGAGGACCATATTACAGCATGTGACTATTTTTCTGCAGCTTTGTCGATATATAATTCATATACTATACAATTCATTCATTCAAAATGTACAACTCATTGGCTAGGCATATTAACAGAATTGTGCAACCATCACAACAATCAATTTTAGAACATTTTCATCACCCCTGAGAAAAAAACCTGGCACCTTTTAGCTACAACCTCCCAAACCCCTCATCCCTCCCACTCTTAGACAACCACTACTCTACTTTCTGTCTGTAGATTTGCCTATTCTGAATATTTCATATAAATGGAAACATACAATATGTGGTCCTTTATGACTGGCTTCTTTTAGTAAGCATGTTTTAAGGTTTATCTGTGTTGTGACATAGGCATTCCTTTTATTCCTAAATAATATTCTATTGTATGAATGTGCCACATTTTACTTATTTGTGCACTAATTGATGGACAATTGGGTTGTTTTCACTTTTGCCTATTATGAATGATGCTGCTGTGAACATTTGTTAGGGTTTTGTATGGATGTAAGTTTTCATTTCCCTTGGGTGTATACCTAGGAGTGGAATTGCTGGGTCATACAATTACTCTTTGTTTATCCCTTTTGAGTATGGCTAGACTGTTTTCCAAAGTGGCTGTACGGTTTTACATTCCCATAAGCAATGTATGAGTATTCCAGTTTCTCTATGTTTTGCTAACACTTCTTGTGAAATGGTACCTCATTAATAAAATTAACTCAAAGCATTTTGATTTGCATTCTTTGTATATTCTAGATAGAAATCCCTTATTAAATACGTGATTTGCAGAGTTTTCTCCTATCTGTGAATTGACCTTTCACATTCTTAATGGTGTCTTTTGAGGCACAAATGTTTTGATTTTGATGTTTAATTTATTTATTTTTTTCTTGTGTTACTTATGCTTTTGGTGTCATATATCTAAAACATCTTTGCCTAATCCAAGGTCACAAAGACTTAACATCTATGTTTTCTTCTAAGTGTTTGATAGGTTTAGCTCCTACATTTAGGTCTTTGCTTTAATTTTATTAAGGTTAATTTATCAAATGTAACCCAGAAGCATACAGAAAATCTATGAAGAAAAAATAGGTGGTTTTTTGTTTTTTTGGTTTTGTTTTTTTTTTTTTTGAGACAGCATCTTGCTCTGTCACCCAAGCTGAAGTGCAGTGGCTCAACTATGGCTCACTACAGCCTCAACCACCTAGGCACAAGCAATCCTTCCGCCTCAGCCTCCTGAGTAGCTGGCATACACCACCACACCTGGCTAATTTTACATTTTGGTAGAGATGAGGTCTCACTGTTGCCCAGGCTGGTCTTGAACTGCTGGGCTCAGGCGATCTGCCTGTCTCGGCTTCCCAAAGTGCTTAGATCATAGGCATGAGCCACTGTGCTTGGCCAGAATAGGGATTTTGACATTTATTTTATAACATTTTACACTTATTTTCATTTTCAAACAAGCCTGGGTTTATTATTTAAAATTATTAGCTAAATTAAAAAAGTAAACTTTTATTTTAATCCTCATTTTCTAATGGTGAAATAAGCATCCTGAACTATTTTTTTCAAGAAAAAGCATACCTTTTCTGAAGGTGGCAGCAGTAGTAGTTAACCAGATGTGACAATGGAAGTAATTTAAAGAATGAAGGGGCCGGGCGCGGTGGCTCAAGCCTGTAATCCCAGCACTTTGGGAGGCCGAGACGGGTGGATCACGAGGTCAGGAGATCGAGACCATCCTGACCTACACGGTGAAACCCCGTCTCTACTAAAAAATACAAAAAACCAGCCGGGCGAGATGGCGGGTGCCTGTAGTCCCAGCTACTCGGGAGGCTGAGGCAGGAGAATGGCGTAAACCCGGGAGGCGNAGGACCATATTACAGCATGTGACTATTTTTCTGCAGCTTTGTCGATATATAATTCATATACTATACAATTCATTCATTCAAAATGTACAACTCATTGGCTAGGCATATTAACAGAATTGTGCAACCATCACAACAATCAATTTTAGAACATTTTCATCACCCCTGAGAAAAAAACCTGGCACCTTTTAGCTACAACCTCCCAAACCCCTCATCCCTCCCACTCTTAGACAACCACTACTCTACTTTCTGTCTGTAGATTTGCCTATTCTGAATATTTCATATAAATGGAAACATACAATATGTGGTCCTTTATGACTGGCTTCTTTTAGTAAGCATGTTTTTAAGGTTTATCTGTGTTGTGACATAGGCATTCCTTTTTATTCCTAAATAATATTCTATTGTATGAATGTGCCACATTTTACTTATTTGTGCACTAATTGATGGACAATTGGGTTGTTTTCACTTTTTGCCTATTATGAATGATGCTGCTGTGAACATTTGTTAGGGTTTTGTATGGATGTAAGTTTTCATTTCCCTTGGGTGTATACCTAGGAGTGGAATTGCTGGGTCATACAATTACTCTTTGTTTATCCCTTTTGAGTATGGCTAGACTGTTTTCCAAAGTGGCTGTACGGTTTTACATTCCCATAAGCAATGTATGAGTATTCCAGTTTCTCTATGTTTTTGCTAACACTTCTTGTGAAATGGTACCTCATTAATAAAATTAACTCAAAGCATTTTGATTTGCATTCTTTGTATATTCTAGATAGAAATCCCTTATTAAATACGTGATTTGCAGAGTTTTTCTCCTATCTGTGAATTGACCTTTCACATTCTTAATGGTGTCTTTTGAGGCACAAATGTTTTTGATTTTGATGTTTAATTTATTTATTTTTTTCTTGTGTTACTTATGCTTTTGGTGTCATATATCTAAAACATCTTTGCCTAATCCAAGGTCACAAAGACTTAACATCTATGTTTTCTTCTAAGTGTTTGATAGGTTTAGCTCCTACATTTAGGTCTTTGCTTTAATTTTTATTAAGGTTAATTTATCAAATGTAACCCAGAAGCATACAGAAAATCTATGAAGAAAAAATAGGTGGTTTTTTGTTTTTTTGGTTTTGTTTTTTTTTTTTTTTGAGACAGCATCTTGCTCTGTCACCCAAGCTGAAGTGCAGTGGCTCAACTATGGCTCACTACAGCCTCAACCACCTAGGCACAAGCAATCCTTCCGCCTCAGCCTCCTGAGTAGCTGGCATACACCACCACACCTGGCTAATTTTTACATTTTTGGTAGAGATGAGGTCTCACTGTTGCCCAGGCTGGTCTTGAACTGCTGGGCTCAGGCGATCTGCCTGTCTCGGCTTCCCAAAGTGCTTAGATCATAGGCATGAGCCACTGTGCTTGGCCAGAATAGGGATTTTTGACATTTATTTTTATAACATTTTTACACTTATTTTCATTTTTCAAACAAGCCTGGGTTTATTATTTAAAATTATTAGCTAAATTAAAAAAGTAAACTTTTATTTTAATCCTCATTTTCTAATGGTGAAATAAGCATCCTGAACTATTTTTTTCAAGAAAAAGCATACCTTTTCTGAAGGTGGCAGCAGTAGTAGTTAACCAGATGTGACAATGGAAGTAATTTAAAGAATGAAGGGGCCGGGCGCGGTGGCTCAAGCCTGTAATCCCAGCACTTTGGGAGGCCGAGACGGGTGGATCACGAGGTCAGGAGATCGAGACCATCCTGACCTACACGGTGAAACCCCGTCTCTACTAAAAAATACAAAAAACCAGCCGGGCGAGATGGCGGGTGCCTGTAGTCCCAGCTACTCGGGAGGCTGAGGCAGGAGAATGGCGTAAACCCGGGAGGCGGAGCTTGCAGTGAGCTGAGATCCGGCCACTGCACTTCCGCCCGGGCGACAGAGCGAGACTCCGTCTAAAAAAAAAAAAAAAAAGAAGAAGAAGAACAGGCCACTCTGGGCACATTACCTATGGGGTAGTCCTGCTCCACAAGGAGCAATGTAAAAAAAAAAAAAAAAAAAAAAAAAAAAAAAAAAAAAAAAAGAACAGTAAGATGAATACAATAGAGTTTGTATTAGTTTTGCTCAGAAACATGACCCCCTCTCATATTGAATTTGGTTTTGTAGCCATAATTGATGATGAAATACGTAACATAATGCATAAACTACAGCATCTTATTTGCAGAAATATACTGGCTAATGAAGCCATGAAATCAAAACTTAAGCATAAAAGACAGCTAAACAAGTCAGTTCAAAAGCAAAAGAACTATGGAGAAATAATAAATTATTGGGCAACTGTCACCACTATCCATCTCCAGAACTTTTTCATCATCCTGTATTGAAACTCTGTCCCCATGAAGCAACAACACTACATTTCCCACTCTCCCATAGTCCCTCTGTTCTTCTTTCTGACTATGATTTTGACTATAATTTGATTTCATATAAGTGGAATCATACAATATATATATATTTTTTGAGACGGAGTCTCGCTCTGTCACCAGGCCTGTACAGTGGCATGTTCTTGGCTCACTACAACCTCCACCTCCCAGGTTCAAGTGATTCTCCTGCCTCAGCCTCCCAAGTAGCTGAGACTACAGGCACGCACGACGACGCCAGCTAATTTTTGTATTTTTGGTAAACGGGGTTTCACCACATTGGCCAGGATGGTCTTGATCTCTTGACCTTGTGATCCGCCTGCCTCGGCCTCCCAAAGTGCTGAGATTACAGGTGTGAGCCACCATGCCCAGGCAATATTTATCTTCTTATGTCTGGCTTATGTCACTTATGTCTTCACGGTTCATCTGTAGTGTAGCATATATTAGAATTTTATTCCTTTTTAAGGCTGAATGTATTTCATTATATGTAAATACCACATTTTATCTGTTTATCCATTGGTGGGCAGTTGGGTTGCTTCCACATTTTAACTCTTGTGAATAATGGTGCTATGAACATGGGTGTACAAATATCTGTTGAGTTCCTGCTTTCAGATTCATCTGGGTATATACCCAGAAGTGGAATTACTGGATCATATGGTAATTCTATGTTTCCTTTTTTGAGAAATTGCTGTATTGTTTTCCACAGTGGCTGTATCATTTTGTATTTCCACCAGCAGTGCATAATGGATGCAATTTCTCTACATCCTCTCCAACACTTTCTCATTTTCAGTTTTTGGTTTTTTAATAGCCATTCTAATGGGTACGAAGTAGCATCTCATTTTTGTTTTGATTTACATTTCTCTAATGATGAGTGATGTTGAGCATCTTTTCATGTACTTTTTGGTCATTTGTATATCTTCTTTGGGTAAATGACTATTAAGTCTTTTGGCCTTTTTTTTTTCTTCTTGAGACAGAGTCTCACTCCCAGGCTGGAGTGCAGTGGCATGGACTGCAACTTCCGCCTCCCAGGTGCAAGTGATTCTCATGCCACAGCCTCCTGTGTAGCTGGGATTACAGATGTGTACCACCACGCCCAGCTAATTTTTTTTTTTTTTTTTTTTTTTGTGTGTGGAGATGGGGTTTCACCATGTTGGCCAGGCAGGTCACAAACTCCTGACCTCAAGTGATCCACTTGCCTTGGCCTCCCAAAGTGCTGGGATTACAGGCATGAGCCACTGCACCTGGCCCTTTGCCCATTTTCAAATTGAGTTGTTCGGTTTTTTGTTGTTGTAGTTCTTTATATAGCCTTTTGCCTTTTAGTGTTCTTTAACTAGAGACATCTTTTGCTTAACTTTCAAAGTGGCTTACTGGATTGGTTGCAGGACCAAATCTCTCATCTGTGTATGGCAGGTGTTGACTCTTCTAACCTCCTTTGTTGAATTTTAATGTTGATGTTAATTGAGTTTTGGCATGATATTCTATTAACCTTCCAAATAATAAGCTTAATTTATTGATTCAGCCATTGTTGAATAGTGCCCTTTGGTTTTATATTGCTTATGAAAATTCTGGCAGCTCATGAAGGGGATAAAATCACTTGTAGTGTACCATATGTTATATGCATTTCATTCTCACAACTTATGAGATGGGTATTCTGCATTTTTCAGATGAAGGACTGTGGATAAGAGTTAAATGGAGTAAACTGCTCAAAATATGTATCTGATAGTTTACTAATGTTGATATTTAACTAAGTTTTCTTCAAGTTTATTATTAATTTATGCACTGAACTGATTTTATAAAACTCTCACATGTAGGCTTGTATCTACTTTTCAAGAGTATAGCCATCACCATTTCATAATAGTTTTTAAAATTGTAGTTGTTCCTACTCAAGGACTATGTTTAGTTTCTTCCTTTAAATATTATCCAGATATGACTACAAATATTATCCAGGTTATGACTATAGAGAGCCAATTAGCCAAGTGATTGCCTGAAATCACCTTATCTTATTGCTGCCTTTAACATAGCTGTATAATCCCATACACAACATTATTGCTGCCCAATAGAAATTTTCAAAGAAAATAAATATTTGAAGTTAATTTTAATATTTTTAATTTAATCCAGTATATCCAAAATATTGTATTTCAGTGTGTAATTAAACATAAAAATCACTAGTGAGGTATTTTACATTCATTCCTTATATTAAGTATTTAAAATCCAGTGTGTTAAACTTACGACACATCTCAATTCACCGTTCCCACATTTCAAGTACTCAGTAGCCACATGTGAGTTGTGCCTAGGGGTATTAGACAGTGTTGATTAGGAGGTTTAAAATGCAACTCATAAATTTAATTCATCTCTTTGATCTCAGTAAATTACCCTTCTTTCTAGAGGTCATTGTACTATTCCTCTCTTCCTTACCCTCCACTTCAGACAATTTTATTGATTTTTGTCTTTTAAATTTTGTAAATCCATCTTTTTGTCTCCTGCCCTACCACTACCTCAGTTTGGGGATTCATATTCTCTTACCTGGACTATTGCAGTACCCTCTCAATTGGTCTTGCTATCTCTGCTTGTGCCTCATAAATTTCACTTCTACTGTTATTAATTCTGATCCCAAAATCTTCTGCTTTGCAGTGAGAATGTCTGCCTAACTGAAAATCTCACCATTCTACTCCCCTACTTAATACCTTTCAGTATATTTTAGTGATTTCACATTATTTCAAATAAGTAGTTTGTGAGGTAAGATACCTATACCATCCTATACTATCACAAGGGATGCATACACAATTCTTTGGGAATGTAGGAAAAAGAAAGTAGATACCCTTTTCTCATATTCCTTTTAAAACTGCATATTTAAGGCCGGGCGCGGTGGCTCAAGCCTGTAATCCCAGCACTTTGGGAGGCCGAGACGGGCGGATCACGAGGTCAGGAGATCGAGACCATCCTGGCTAACACTGTGAAACCCCGTCTCCACTAAAAAATACAAAAAACTAGCCGGGCGAGGTGGCGGGTGCCTGTAGTCCCAGCTACTCGGGAGGCTGAGGCAGGAGAATGGCGTGAACCCGGAAGGTGGAGCTTGCAGTGAGCTGAGATCCGGCCACTGCACTCCAGCCCCAGCAACAGAGTGAGACTCCGTCTCAAAAAAAAAAAAAAAACTGCATATTTAGTATCTGTTTCTATGTACGTAACATAGAACATGTAAATTATTTATCAATAAATATATTCGCAGTCCCACATCACTCAGTGAGGCGATATGTTCTGAGAAATGCTTCATTAGGCGATTTCATTGCTGTGTGAACATCATCAAGTGTACTTACCCAAACCCAGGGTGGTATAGCCTATTGCCCCTAGGCTGCAAACCTGCACAGCATGTTACTGGTTTGAATACTATAGGTAATTGTAACACAGTGATAAGTATTTGTGTATTTAAACATACCTAAACATAGAAAAGGTAGAGTAAAAATACCTTGTAAAAGATTTTTTTAATGATACACCTTTATAGGGCACTTTTCATGAATGGAGCTTGCTGGACTGGAAGTTGCTGTGGGTGAGTCAGTGAGTGGTGAGTGAATGTGAAGGCCTAGGACTTTACTGCACACTACTTTAGACTTTATAATCACTGTATACTTACGCTACACTAATTTATTTTTAAAAGATTTTTTCTTCTTCAATAAGAAGTTAACCTTAGCTTACTATAACTTTTTTACTTCATAAACTTTTTAATGTTCTCAAACTGTTTTAATCTTGTAATAACACTTGACTTAAAATGCAAACAATATTGTCCGGGAGCAGTGGCTCACACTTGTAATCCCAGCACTTTGGGAGGCCAAGGCGGATGGATCACTTGAGGTCAGGAGTTTGAGACCAGCCTGACCAACATGGTGAAACCCCATCTCTACCGAAACTACAAAAATTAGCCAGTCATGGGGATAGGCACTTGTAATGCCAGCTACTCGGGAGGCTGAGGCAGGAGAATCGCTTGAAGCCGGAATTCTCAGTGAGCTGAGGTTGCACCACTGCACTCCAGCCTAGGGGATAGAGTGAGACTCTTTCTCAAAAAAAGAAAAAAAAAAAAAAATTAATGGGCCCAAAAATACACTTAGATAGAATGAATAATATCTAGTATTTGGTAGTACAATAGGATGCTGTAGTTAACAACAATTGATTGTATATTTTAAGTAACTAGAGGAAAGGAATTGGAATGCTCCTAATACAAAGAAACAATAAAGGCTCGAGATGATGGATACCCCAGTTACCCTGATTAATCATTACACATTGTACAGCTGTACAAAAATATTTTCTTTATATCCTTAATTTTTTTTTTTTTTTTTTACTTTTGAAACTTTTTTGTTGAACACTGAGACGTGGCTGGGCAGGGTGGCTCACACTTATAACCCAACACTTTGGGAGGCTGAGATGGGAGGGATCACTTGAGGTCAGGAGTTCAAGAGCAGCCTGGGCAACATAACAAGACCCTGTCTCTACAAAAAAGAAAAGAAATTAGCCAGGCATGATGACATGCACCTATAATTCTAACTACTTGGAAGGTTGAGATGGAAGGATCACCTGAGTACAGGAGGTTTAGGCTGCAGTGAGCCACGATGGCAGTACTGCACTCTAGCCCAGGCAAGAGTGAGACCCTGAATCCAAAGAAACCCCCCAAAACAGAAAACTGACACAGGGGCCAGGCGCAGTGGCTCACGCCTGTAATCCCAGCACTTTGGGGGGCCAAGGCGGGTGGATCACCTGAGGTCAGGAGTTCTAGAACAGCTTGGTCAACATGATGAAACCCTGGCTATACTAAAAATACAAAAATTAGGCCGGGCGCGGTGGCTCAAGCCTGTAATCCCAGCACTTTGGGAGGCCAGAGACGGGCGGATCACGAGGTCAGGAGATCGAGGGACCACCTGCTAACACGTGAAACCCCCGTCTCTTAATAAAAAATACAAAAAAACTAGCCGGGCGAGGTTGGCGGTGCGCCTGTAGTCCCAGCTACTCCGGAGGCTGAGGGCAGGAAATGGTGTAAACCCGGGGGCAGAGCTTGCAGTGAGCTGAGATCCGCCACTGCACTCCAGCCTGGGAACAGAGCAGACTCCGTCTCAAAAAAAAAAAAAAAAAAAAAATTAGCCAGGATGTGGTGGCGCACACCTGTAATCCCAGCTACTTGGGAGGCTGAGGCAGGAGAATCTCTTGAACTTGGGATGCAGAGGTTGCAGTGAGCAGAGATCACGCCACTGCACTCCAGCCTAGGGGATAGGGCGAGACTCTGTCTCCAAGAAAGAAAAGAAAACTGAGACATACTATCCTAGGCCTACAGGGGGGTCAAGATAATCAATATCACTGTCCCCTACCTCCACATCTTGTCCCACTGGAAGGTCTTTAGGGGCAGTAACACACATGGAGCTGTCATCTCCGGTGATAACAATGCATTCTTCTGGATACCTCCTGAAGGATTGCCTGAGGCTTTTTACAGTTAACTTTAATTTATAATTTGAAGAAGTGTGCTCTAAAATGATGAAAAGTATAGTTTAGTAAATACAGAAACCAGTAACATAGTCATTTATTATCATTATCAAGTATTATGTACTGTCCATAATTGCATGTGCTAGACTTTTATAGGACTGGCAGAGCAGTAGGTTTGTTTGCCAGCATCACCACAAACATGTGAGTAATGCATTATGCTACGGCATTATGATAGTTACTACCTCACTAGGCAATGAGAATTTTTCAGTTCCATTGTAATCTTACTGGACTACTGTTGTATATGCGGCCCGTCTTTGACTGAAATGTCCTTCTGTGGCAAATGACTGTAGTTTTAATTTCAGTAAAAAACCTATAATCTACATAGAATACGAAAAGATAAGTATGTTAGCTGTACAAGGGCAAAGTTTTTGTGTTTTTTCACTGACTTATTCTCAGTGTCAATAACGGTATCTGGCATAGAATAGTAACTGGTCAATAAATATTTGTTGAATAAATAAATGATGTTCATAGAAAAACACTCTAACTTCATACTTTATTAGGCCTTTAAGGCAAAAAGTAAGTTTAAATAAACATTTTCTCATCTCTATTCAATTTAAATTTTTGACACCTGAAGTAAAACTTAAATTACTGTCTTCTTGAATTATCTTACAGAGATTTGTACAGGAAGTCTCTAATATGTACAATGGAGTAAAAAAACTTTTTTCCCTTCTAGTAAACGAAGCAAAAAAGGAGATAAAAATGGGAAAGGCTTGAGACACTTTTCCATGAAAGTGTGTGAGAAAGTTCAGCGAAAAGGTACAACATCATACAATGAAGTCGCTGATGAGCTGGTGTCAGAGTTCACCAATTCAAATAACCATTTGGCTGCTGATTCGGTAGGTAGATCATGAACCTGACATTGCTTTTGATGGATGATGGTACCTCTTTGTGTTATCTTTGTTATAGATTTGAGGAATCAGGTAAGCTAGATGAACGATTATACTTGAGGGTTTCATCCTTTATTTTGGGGGATTTTTTGTTGTTGTTGAGTTTTAGTTTGGAGGGAATTCTTTTTTTTTCAGATGGAGCCTCGCTCTGTCGCCCAGGCTGGAGCTCAGTGGTGTGATCTTGGCTCACTGCAACCTCTGCCTCCCAGGTTCAAGCTCTTCTTGTGCCTCAGCCTCCCGCATAGCTGGGATTACAGGCGCACACCACCATTCGCAGCTAATTTTTGTATTTTTAGTAGAGACAGGGTTTCACCATGTTGGCTAGGCTGGTCTCAAACTCCTTACCTCAGGTGATCCACCTGCCTCGGCCTTCCAAAGTGCTGGGATTACAGGCATGAGCGACTGCGCCCGGCCTTAGTTGCGTTTTTTTGTTTTAACATTTAAAAAATATTTGGCATGGTGGCTCATGCCTGTAATCCCAGCACTTTGGGAGGCTGAGGTGGGCAGATCACGAGGTCAGGAGATCGACACTATCCTGGCTAACACTGTGAAACCCTGTTTCTACTAAAAATACAAAAAAATAGCCAGGCATGGTGGCACGTTCCTGTAATCCCAGCTACTCAGAAGGCTGAGGCAGGAGAATTGCTTGAACCTGGGAGGCGGAGGTTGCAGTGAGCCAAAATCTCACCACTGCACTACAGCCTGGGCAAGAGAGCAAGACTCTGTCTCGGAAAAATAATAATAAGATTATTATTATTATAGTTATTTTTCTTACTTTAAATAAATATTGTGCTGAACCCTTTGTTCTTATTTAATCTGCTTTGAATAACATCCATATCCCTTCCAATATCAAAAAGAGGAAATTGGCATACCTACCACATTGCCTCCTCCCAGGACTTGTTGTTACAGTATCATTGTTTCTGCAGGGTCAACATTTCTTTTTTTTTTGAGACAAGAGTCTAGCTTTGTCACCCAGACTGGAGTGCAGTGGCACAATCTTGACTCACTGCAACCTCCGTCTCCCGGATTCAAGAGATTTTCCTGCCTCAGCCTCCGAGGTGACTGGGATCACAGGCATGTGCCACCACGCCCAGCTTAGTTTTGTATTTTTTAGTAGAGATGGGGTTTTGCCATGTTGGCCAGACTGGTCTTGAACTCCTGACCTTAGGTGATCCGCCCGCCTCGGCCTCTCAAAGTGGTGGGATTACAAGCATGAGCCACCACTCCTGGCCTATTGTTGAGATTTCTAATATTTACATTCAGTTCTATAACTTAAATCCCCCACTTATTTAGATCTAGTTTTATATTTAGGTGGATTCAGTGTTCTCCACCATCCTTTATTATCATTGCATTTCCTGAGGACCTTGTTCCACAATGTAAACCAACATGGTTTCCTTCATTGAGTAAGTCTTTCTATCAAAAAAATAGAAGAAGTAGTCCGGGTGCGGTGACTCACACCTGTAATCCCAGCACTTTGGGAGGTCGAGGCGGGCAGATCACGAGGTCAGGAATTTGAGATCAGCCTGGCCAATATGGTGAAACCCCGTCTGTACTAAAAATACAAAAATTAGCTGGGTGTGGCGGCACACGCCTCTAGTCTCAGCTATTTGGGAGGCTGAGACAGAAGAGTCACTTGAACCTGGGAGGTAGAGGTTGCAGTGAGCTGAGATCGCGCCACTGTACTCCAGCCCAGGCGACAGAGCGTGACGCTGTCTCAAAAAAAAAAAAAGAAGAAGAAGAAAAATGGTCAACTGAAATGAACAGTGTCCATTGTCATATAGAGGATTATATTTTGGTGCAAGTTCCTAATCTCATTGTAGATTGGAGACAGTTTGCAGATCAACAGTGGTCAAGGAACACATTTTGAGAAGCACAGTTTTACCCAGAACTTGAATAAATGTCCTTGACTTTTTTAAGTCTAAAATCCTCCCAGATAATGCAAGGGCTTAGAACATTTTACCTCCAATACGTTTTTCTGTTAATATATATGCTATTTATTGTCATGTATATTAATTAAGTTCTGTATTTATTCTAGCCTCCATAAGACATTATTGTTTTATACAGTGAAAATTGAGATTTACCCACATATTTACCTTTTGGGTTGGTCTTCATTCTATCCTACATCTCTAAGCTCCCATATTAGATGATATTTCTTCTACCTGAAGAAATCCCTTTGGTATATTTCAGTGTAGATCTGCAGGTAACATGATCTTTATTTTTAAGATTATTTTGTTTTATATTGTTTGAAAGTATTTTATTTCACCTTTAATTTTGAAGGATATTTTCACGGAATATAGAATTCTTTTGGATGTCTTTGTCAGTTTGCTAAATAAAAAAATAGAATCCTTCCAGCACTTTGAAGACGTAATATTAATTTGATATATTAATATCATGTGACTGTATCTTAACCCTTAATTATCACTCAATGAAAATGTTTTTTAGCAGGCTTACGATCAGAAAAACATTAGGCGAAGAGTTTATGATGCTTTAAATGTGCTAATGGCAATGAACATAATTTCAAAGGAAAAAAAAGAAATCAAGTGGATTGGCCTGCCTACCAATTCTGCTCAGGAATGTCAGAATCTGGAGGTAAGTGAGAAAATCTGTTTATGAATAGCTTTTTGTATTATTTTACATCAGAGACATTTTAATTTTAAAATGTAATTGTAATATCAAATATTTCTAATTTTTCATGTATACTATGTCTTTT
>NW_016804048.1:124151-131763 GCF_001698545.2 Rhinopithecus bieti
CAGAAAAGCTACTATGTCATTTTTTAACAGACTGTAGAATTTTAGAATTAGAAGGTGCCTTGTAGGTATAGTCTACAGTTTAATTTGTAAATGATGAAACTGAGGGATAAAAGTTAAATAACAGTTTGACTTTACTGTTTCTTAGGGAAGATTTTTATTTCATTCTAAGTTAATTCTGAGCACTCTACTAATAAACTTTTGGTGAAATGGCATCTTATTTGATAAGATGCTTGCTGTATGTATCCAAAAAAAAAAAAAAGGATCAAACTGGGTGTTTATTTCCTTTATTGGTTATACAATATTCTGAATATAGCTGTGAAAGTCAGACTTTTACATTTGACTTTAGAAATAGTAGCAACAGAATGAATAGTGTTTCATTTGTGTCTTTACCAAAATGAATAGAATTTTGGAATTATGTGTGCAGAAGCATTTTAAGTTCTGTTAACTTTAAGCATTATAGAAAATTCTTTCTACATGAGCATGTTCCCTGACATACTGTTTCTAAATTGACGTGACATAATTTTACTACCATGGCCATAAATGGAATAAACTGAGGTTAAATATGGTTTTTGGGCCAGGCGCAGTGGCTCACGCCTATAATCCCAGCACTTTGGGAGGCTAAGGTGGGTGGATCACCTGAGGTCAGGAGTTCGAGACCAGCCTGGCCAAAATGGTGAAATCCCATCTCTATTAAAAATACAAGACCGGACGCGGTGGCTCAAGCCTGTGATCCCAGCACTTTGGGAGGCCGAGACGGGCGGATCACGAGGTCAGGAGATCGAGACCATCCTGGCTAACACGGTGAAACCCCGTCTCTACTAAAAAATACAAAAAACGAGCCAGGCGAGGTGGCCGGCGCCTGTAGTCCCAGCTACTCCGGAGGCTGAGGCCGGAGAATGGTGTAAACCCGGGGGGCAGAGCTTGCAGTGAGCTGAGATCCGGCCACTGCACTCCAGCCTGGGTGACAGAGCGAGACTCCGTCTCAAAAAAAAAAAAAAACTAGCCAGTGGCGGATGCCTGTGATCCCAACTACTGGGAAGGCTGAGGCAGGAGAATCGTTTGAACCCAGGAGGCAGAGGTTACAGTGAACCGAGATGACGCCATTATGGCACTCCAGTCTAGGCGACAAGAGCAAGACTCCATCTTTAAAAAAATATATATATGTGTGTGTGTATATATATATATAGCTTTGGGAGATAATTAAGATTGGTTTCCTGTTTTTCTCAGTCTTTTTTCTCCCCAGCAATTCAGTTATTTGGTATTATTATACTTATGGATGGAGAGAGAAACCAGATACTCATCAGAAGCTATACAATATTTTTCATATGCTACAATGGAAATATCCTCCTTTTCTCGTTTTTCTTCCTTCTGATAGAGTGGAATTTGAGCATCATTTTCATGAGTAATATTGAGCTTATACCAAAGACTTATTAAGCAAAAAAACCTATTCACATCTACCTTGTGCTTAATCACAGGTTATACAAGGCAAATCTCTGAACCCAAGGAACTGTCATTCTAACTGGGGAGAAGAGAAATGTAAAAGAGTTAACCAAAAATGTGATTACTTCTATGAGAGAAATGTGCAGATTCTCTGCAAAGAGGGGTGGGGGAGGGCTTTACCAAGGAGATAATCCCAGAGCTCAGGCATGAGGTGGGAGTAGTTTGCCAAGTGGATACGGGTGGGGAGGGCCTTCCAGGCAGAGGCGCTGCATGGGCTGAGACAGGCATGAGAAAGCTTGCCTGGAGCTGGGTGTGACTAGGGAACAGGCATTCAGAAAGGTGGATAGATATCTAAGTGTTAAGCAGTGGGGACCTGATCCTGTAAACAAAGGGAAGCAGTTGATAAATTACAAAGAGAAGGGTTGATAGGATGTTTTTTGAAGGATCACTCTGCCAGTGGGTTGGAAGTAAAATTAACAGGTAGGGAAGGAAATGGAATGGAGGAGGGGGATTAGAGATGGTCTGAGTTACAGCAGTGGCCATGAGATTGGAGAGGTGTTATAGAGGTAGAATCGGTGTGGCTTGACCTAGTTGGATGAGGGACAGGTAAGGGGCCTTGCTTGTCAGACCTTCTGACAAAGGGATGCTCCTACAACATCTTTTCCAATGTAGAACGCCACACAGATTTTACAGTGAATCTTAAGTAATTTAAAAGTAAAACGTGGTGCATTAGAGGAACCATGAATGGAAACTCCCTAGTGTAAACTAGACTGGATGCGGAGCAAGTAAGAGAGAATCTGCTGAAGCAGACAAGAGAAATGTCTTATTTGATGATCGAAAGACAAAACTGTAACAAATTTAAAGATCTTGTCTTTTATTTGTGATTCTAGAATCTGGCAACACCTCACTAGTAAGTAGAATGAGTGTTCCTATAAGCTGAACAGAAGAGGTTGAACATTATTCAGTGTTTTAAAGATAGAGAAGCAGCAAAGGCAGATAGAGGCAGAAACGGAACAAAAAGCAGATTGGACATTTCAATGTCACTTTCCTTATAAGGGTAAAACAGAGAAGACTCTCTTATGCCAGCTGCAACTGGCCTGTTTGGGTAGTTTACTATTCTCTTTCTCTCCTGATTTCCTAGGTCAGATGAACAACTGAGTTTTGGCCTGGTGGCATGGAACTTCAGCATGAGTGACTCCATTTTAGTTTGGTCTGTTGGGCCTAGTGCAGGAGCTCAGTCCAAACCGATGGGCTCTTGTAAATTTTCTTTTTTTTTTTTTTTTTTTTTTGTTTTGAGTTGGAATTTTGCTCTGTCACCCAGGCTGGAGTTCAATGGCGCGATATTTGTCAGCTCCTGCAACCTCCACCTCCTGGGTTCAAGCAATTCTCCTGCCTCAGCCTCCCAAGTAGCTGGGATTACTGGTGCCTGCCACTATGCATGGCTAATTTTTTTTTTTTAGTAGAGACAAAGTTTCACTTTATGGGCCAGGCTGGTCTCTTGGCCAGGCTCCTCTCGAACTCCTGACCTCGTGATCCGCCCACCTTGACCTCCCAAAGTACTGGGATTACAGGCGTGAGCCACCACTCCCGGCCACAAATTTCTTAATAGATGTCATTGGCTTTTGCCCAAGGAGACAGTGAGGAACTCAGCTGCAAGGAAGTTCAGACCCTAATGTCTGTTTTCTCTAAGTAGTTATCAGATTGAGNTTTGTTGCCCAGGCTGGAGTACAGTGGCATGATCTCGGCTCACTGCAACCTCCACCTCCCGAGTTCAAGCAATTCTTGTGTCTCAGCCTCCCAATTAGCTGGGACTACAGGCGCGCGCCGCTACATACGGCTTTTGTATTTTTTGTAGAGATAGAGTTTCGCCATGTTGGCCAGGCTGGTCTCAAACTCCTGATCTCAAGTGATTCTCCCACCTTGGCCTCCCAAAGTGCTGGGATTACAGGTGTGAGCCACTACGCCCAGCCTACCATGATGTGTGAGATATCTGTATGATCAGCTGTCCTCACTGGAGAGTCAGCTAAACTGAAATTGTAAATAAGATCTTGCCTTATTCTCAGAGGAGTAATATAACAAAGTAATTAATAACAGACTCCCTGTAGCCAGAGGGTTTAGGTTCAAATCTTGACTCTTGCCATTCACTAGCTGCGTGACATTGGGTAGTTACTCAAGCCCTCTATGCCTCCATTTCCTTCGATGCAAAGTGGATAACAACAGGACTTAACTCATAAGGTTTTTGTGAAGATGAATTAAGATAACGTGTGTAAAATGCTTACTTTTGTGTTGGCAGATAGAGTAAATATAAATTAAGTGGTACTATTACTTTGATTAGAACTTGAATAATAATTGCAACAAGTACTGCTAACAAGTATTCATTAAGTATATGATTTCATTTTTGATGACAGTTGCCACAGATCTGATGTTGTGCCTACTTGTTCACTCCAACCCCTGCCCCCTACAAAGATATGATTTGTCTTTATTCATATTGTTAAAATGGGTTGAGTTTCTCTAGGGAAAATGGTTGTCTCAGAATAGGGACCTGGAAAGTGAATGATACTTTATACTCTACCTGTGTTCATATTATTTTGTAACCAATGTTTTAAAGATAGAGAAGCAGAGGCGGATAGAACGGATAAAGCAGAAGCGGGCCCAGTTGCAAGAACTTCTTCTACAGGTAAAGATGCCAAGATGTTTTCATTACCTTCCCTGTTTCTCCACTTCCTGCCTTTTGGAGTCAGTGTGTTTTCTAATTGTGGTGCCTCTGAGTAGTGTGTGGTGAGCCCACGCCAGAGCAGCCGCTCTTACCTCCTAGCTTGTTGCCATCCACGTGCTTTGCCTTAAGATGGTCCCATCTGTTGCCATCATCTCAGCTCCACAGCAGCTTCCCTGCCCTGTGTATGACTTACACCAGGCAGCAGTTCACCGTTGACACTCAGGCCTCTCCAAACATGAACTGTCAAGTGTCTTTTTGTGTTTGTTAATTTTAACCCGAATTTGAAATATCCACTAGTGAAGCTAGTTAAATTTTAGGTGCTTCAAGTACAGTAATCAAATCTGCCTGTAATACTTATCAGTAAATGACAGAATGGCATGACATAATTCAGTAAGATTTTTGCTGTTGTTTTTTGAGACTGAGTCTTGCTCTTTCACCAGGCTGGAGTGCAGTGGTGCGATCTTGGCTCACTGTAACCTCTGCCTCCTGGGTTCAAGCCATTCTCTGCCTCAGCCTCCCAAGTAGCTGGGATTACAGGTGCCCACCACCACGCCTGGCAAATTTCTTCGTATTTTTAGTAGAGACAGGGTTTCACCATCTTGGCCAGGCTGGTCTTGAATTCTTGACCTTGTGATCTACCCGCCTCAGCCTCCCAAAGTGATGAGATTACAGACATGAGCCACTGCACCGGGTCTAATTCAGTAAGATTTATAGAAATACCAAAACTTAGGCTGGTGATATATATATACACACACACATATAAAATATTATATATATAATATTATATATAATTAATAATAACATGTTTGAAGAGAATATTGTGCAGCTTTAAAAAAAAATAAGCTGAAATGGACAGTTTATTCCTATGCTTCTGCCTGTAGAATTCTACCAAACCCTCCTCCTTGAACTCCCGTGCTGCCATCTTCTTCCCCCTGGCTGCCTCTCTGTTGTCCCTATCCCTGCATAGTTATCTGCAGTATCCCCTAGCAGCTCGTACCCCGAACCCTGTGCTGGGGCCTTCCTGGAATCTCCTCAAAACCGTGGAACATTTTGGAGCTTAATTTTTTTGGCATGTTATTTTTAAAAACCTGTTTATCAGCATGCCTACAGTTATCTGCCTATCAGAAAGAATGGTGCTGGGCAAGATCACCCTCATGTGTGTAGGACTTTCCCATCTCTAGATGCCTGATGCAAAGAATGAAACTGAATATATTTTTTCCCTGTTTACCTCTGTACCATGAACATTGTTCTTTTATTTTTTAAAGTCCTGAACTTCTTTTCCTCTACTGTCTCTCAAACCAAATATTTATAGAAGATTTCCACCCAGGGGGAACCTGGCTGTCAACATTTATAGAAACAGGTCTCTCTAAACATTAAAGTGAAACCCAAAGTGTAACTTAAATCAACTTGTGGTCTTCTGGTAAACAAAACTTATTTCCGAAGGCCGGGCATGGTGCCTCACGCATGTAATCCCAGCACTTTGGAAGGTGGAGGCGGGCAGATCACCTGAGTTCAGGAGTTCGAGACCAGCCTGACCAACATGGAGAAACCATCTCTCTACTAAAAATACAAAAAATTAGCCAGGCATGGTGGCACATTCCTGTAATCCCAGCTACTTGGGAGAGGCTGAGGCAAGATGATCTCTTGAACCCAGGAGGCAGAGGTCGCAGTGAGCTGAGATCGCCCCACTGCACTCCAGCCTGGGCAACAAGAGCAAAACTTCATCTCAAAAAAAAAAAAGTATTTCCTCCTAGTATTTCAGTTTTTTTCCTTTCATCAGATAAATGAAGTTGTCATAGAAAGTAAATTAAGCAGCCGGGCGCGGTGGTTTACGCCTGTCATCCCAGTACTTTGGGAGGCCGAGGCGGGCAGATCACGAGGTCAGGAGTCCGAGACCAGCCTGACCAACATGGTGAAACCCCATCTCTACTAAAAATACAAAAAGCCAGGTGTGGCGATGCACACCTGTAATCTCAGGTACTCAGGAGGCTGAGGCAAGAGAATCACTTGAACCCGGGAGGTGGAGGTTGCAGTTAGCCGAGATTGCACCACTGCACCCCAGCCTGGGCAACAGAGCAAGACTGTCTTTAAAAAAAAAAAAAAGTAATCCATTTGCTATGGCTAAGCTTACTTGATTTTTTTTTTTATAAGCTAATGTCACAACTCACTCGTGTCACGTGACACAGGTAACTATTACCTACTTGCTACCACCTCTCTTTTATTTTTGGTAATGCAGTAGAAGAATGGTGTGAGTAAAGCAAACCTGTAGATAAACCCAATATCCTACTTTTATCTCTATAATTGCCCCTTCCAGCCCTTAAACCTTTTCCATAACAAACACACAGGAAAATGAATGAACATACTTAAAGCTGTTCAGCCTCTGAAATAGATGTTAATGAGTTTGAAAAAGAAAAAAAGGCCAAAGGAAATCATTCAAAGGGCAACAAATAAGTCAGTTCAAAATAAGTGGGAAATTATTTTTCCTTTTTCTATCCAAAATAACGTTATGTGGTATATGAAATTTGTGACAATGTTAAAAAAACAACATTATGACCAGGTGCAGTGGCTCACGCCTGTAATCCTAGCACTTTGGGAGGCCGAGGCAGGCGGATCACAAGGTCAGGAGTTCAAGACCAGCCTGGCCAATATGGTAAAACCCCACCTCTACTAAAAATACGAAAGTTAGCTGGGCATGGTGGCGGGTACTTGTAGTCCCAGCTACTCGGGAGGCCTGAAGCAGGAGAATCATTTGAACCTGGGAGGCGGAGGTTGCAGTGAGCCAAGATCACACCACTGTACTCTAGCCTGGGCGACAGAGCAAAACTCCATCTCAAAAACTAATAATAGTAATAATAAACATTATGTTTTTACTGCTCTCTTCACTTGAAAAACCACTGATACTATTAAATATGCACAGCATTAAACAGTGAATCACAGATACATAAGGGTCATTAGTTATCACTGCTTATATTCCCCCATATACCGAGGTCCTCTTGTGGCCCTAGGGACACCAGGCTAGGCAAAGTGTAGGAACACCTCTTGAGATGTGTATTCTAGTAAAAGGGAAGAGAAGCTATGCAGGAGTATGTAAGCATTTAATTCTTTTTCTCAGTTCCACAGTTTAATCATAACTTTTCCTCATTATTAAATGAATTAAGCAATAAATTAGTTCTTTAGCAACAGAAAATAATGAAGCATAACCTCAATAATGTTTGGTAATGATACTGACAGTGCTAGTTATTGATAGTGATTTTGGACATACTTAGGTCTACAATAAATTGGTGTTCATTATTTTGGTGCATTTCAAAGAGTAGATGCTCCCTTTTGGGGAGATAGCACTCAGCCATTTTAAGATAATAGTAGTCTTTTCTTTTCTTTTCTTTTCTTTTCTTTTCTTTTCTTTTCTTTTCTTTTCTCTTTTCCTTTTCCCTTCCCCTTCCCCTTCCCTTTCCCCTT
>NW_016804048.1:132050-148235 GCF_001698545.2 Rhinopithecus bieti
TCCCCTTCCCCTTCCCTTCTTTCCTTTTTTTCTTTCTTTTCTTTTCTTCTTGAGAAAGGGCCTCTGTTGCCCAGGCTGGAGTGTAGTGGCACAGTCATAGCTTACTGCATCCTCGAACTCCTAGGCTCAAGAGAACTTCCCACTTTGGCCTCCCAGAGTGCTGAGATTACAGGTGTGAGCTACCATGCCTGGCCAATAATAGTAATCTTACTGAAACTTTAGTTAAGGCCCAGAACCTGAAATAAACAATACTGATCACAAGATTGCTAAAATGTAAAAAATACATTTATCACTACAGGGTGACAAGATATAACAAGCTAATGAAGGGGAATGAATGGCTCTGACTTGAGGAACTTTGAAAATGTTATCTGTTTCTTGACCAGATGAAAAACTTGAACTGCATACAGTCTAGCTATGAAATTCTGTCATACATGTGCCTTATTTTAAAAAGTTATAATGATAACTTATTTGTTTTTGTGTTTGTTTGTTGGTTGGTTTTTCTGAGACAGAGTTTTGCTCTTGTTGCCCAGGCTGGAGTACAATGGTGCGATCTCGGCTCACTGCAGCTTCCATCTAAAAGGGAGATCACTTTCTTTGGCTTTTGAGTAATGGTTATAACTAAAAGTAGCAGCAAGATCCAGTAAAAAGATTTAGGCCTTGATGTATCTTATAATTAGCGCTGAGCCTCAGTTACCTCATCTAGAAATGTCAGGTTGGGGAAGGCTGGGGCTGGATTCCAGACTGTGCCCAGAGGATGCTGAGAAGTTCTAGGGAGGTGCCTTAGAAACCATGTGGCTGTGCTTGAGGGCAGAGGTGGCAGAGTTTAGGACCTGGCCTCACTGCAGCCAGCCTGAACAGTGCCACTTCCGTCTGTTTTACATGAGTTTTTTTGTTTTGCTTTGTTTTTTTGAGACAGGGTCCCATTCTGTCAGCCAGGCTGGAATGCAGTGCTATGATCTCTGCTCACAGCAAATTCTGCCTCCTGGGTTCAAACAATCCTCCCACCTCAGCCTCCTGAGTAGCTGGGACTATAGGCACATACCACCATGCCCAGCTAGTGTTTGTAGTTTTTGTAGAGATAGGGTTTTGCCATGTTGCCCAGGTTGGCCTTAAACTCCTGGACTCAAGCAATCCACCTGCTTTGGCCTCCCAAAGTGTTGGAATTACAGGCGTGAGCCACCGTGCCTGACCTCCAGTGATATTTTATTTGGAGAAAGGATTTTGTGGCTTTAAAATGTTTGCATATCCCTGGGCTAGACATCCTAAAGGGCATATTTGACCCCAAACTCTCAGGAGTCTGTGTTAGATAAATGGTATCACCCTTGCTGTGTCGCTTGCTGAAGAGTTCCAGGTGCCTACTGGTTCTCTACCAGATTGTGAGGTTCTGTTTCTATGGATGATGGAAAAATGTATTTATTGAGTTAGATCATTCTTTCTGAAATGTTTAATTTTTTAAATTAATTCATTAGTGCAGGTGGGCTTTCTCTTTAAACTCTCTAAAACTCTCTACTTTTAAACTATATCTTAATTCTTTTAAATTCCAACTCACTTATGCACATTTGACCACATTCTTTTTATTGATCATTACAGCAAATCGCTTTCAAAAACCTGGTACAGAGAAATCGACAAAATGAGCAGCAAAACCAGGGCCCGCCGGCTCTGAACTCTACCATTCAGCTGCCATTCATAATCATCAATACAAGCAGAAAAACAGTCATAGATTGCAGCATCTCCAGTGACAAGTGAGTGGAGAACTAG
The DNA here is from genome assembly GCF_001698545.2 of Rhinopithecus bieti. Taxonomy (NCBI): domain Eukaryota; kingdom Metazoa; phylum Chordata; class Mammalia; order Primates; family Cercopithecidae; genus Rhinopithecus; species Rhinopithecus bieti. Next base: position 133,809 of record NW_016804048.1, read on the forward strand.
GGATGGGTGCAGGACTGGCCTTCTGTTAACATTTTCATATCATTTGCAAACTCAAGAAGGATGCAGTTTATTATCTGCACCCCTCCAAGGCTGGCTTCCTTGGGGCATATGAAACACGTCCTGAACCTTGGGTGCAATCTTGCACTAGTGTGTGCTCCAACCCTCACCCTCTACGGTCCCGTGTCTTGTGCCAGGCACTGTGCTGTCTGTATTATATGTGTATGGCGGTGTCTGGGCCCAACCTATGACATGCTGCATGTATGTGGTAAGTCTGAGCAAATAACTGTGATAAGTTAGCCCAGGACTGTGGGTCTGGGACAAGGTAGATTCATTGGTGATTCACTGTCACAGTTTATTATGGGAATATTGTAGGTCAACATGTGGCATTAAACCAATTATTTCTTTGTTTTGCTGTATCATAGTTATGCATGCTTCTGTTTATTAATGAATGTATGAAATTCAGACATGAAAATGCTGGCACATTCTTTGCTTTCTTTAAATTGTATTTTTACATTTTAACTAAGATCAATGATAATATTCATCATGGCAAATAAGAAGTAGCACTTTTTAAAATATAGAATTAATTTGTGATGTATTTTATCATTCATGAAAAAGTTTCTCTCAGTGGTCTTCAGGCTGTTGACCAGTACCATAAAAGAGTTAAGAGTATATGTAGGGTGCAGAGTGAGACAGATGCATGTACCAGTTGTGGCTCCCCCACTTCGCTGCTGCAAAGCTCTGTTTTCTCAAGAACAAATAGGAATGATACTGGGGCCCCTATCACTTCCCAGCCTTGTTTTGAGGATTAAATAAGTTAATGTCTATGATGACTTGAGGTAAGCATTTTTTAAATGTTAGCTGCTGTTACAAAAGGTCAGCCTATAATTTATTGTTCAAATTGGGATTTATTAATGCAACAGAAGACTCTAATAATTGCATCGGTACCACAGGCATACCCCAGAACTGTCCCAGGGAGACCAGAACCTCCGGTCTCCTAGAGCCGTGACATTGCCTTTGGGCTTCACTGCCACTTGTTTTCCCACTCTTCTTCCTGGTGCTCTTGCGCCCCCTGCCGGTCTCTGTTGTGTCCAGCGATTCCGGGCCACTTCAGTAAGAAGGCACACACACAAAAGAAGGGTCGGCGGGGCGCGGTGGTTCACGCCTGTAATCCCAGCACTCTGGGAGACCGAGGCCGGTGGATCACCTGAGGTCAGGAGTTCGACACCAGCCTGGCCAACATAGTGAAACCCTGTCTCTACTAAAAATAGAAAAATTACCCAGGCTTGGTGGCGCACGCCTGTAGTCCCAGCTACTAGGGAGGCCAAGGCAGGAGAAACGCTTGAACCTGGGAGGCAGGGGTTGCAGTGAGCCAAGACTGTGCCACTACACTCCAGCCTGGATGACAGAGCAAGACTCTGTCTCAAAAAGAAAAAAAGAAAAAGAAAGAAAAGCAGCAGGAATTTCAAAACTATTTGATAATTGAGACTATAGACACAAAAGGAAATAGTAGAGACTGTGTAGCTTATGAAGTAAACCAGACCAATATATTTTTTTAAGAGTGGATTCTTGGCTGGGTGCGGCAGCTCATGCCTGTAATCCCAGCACTTTGGGAGGCCAAGGCGGGTGGATCACCTGAGGTCAAGAGTTCGAGACCAGCCTGGCCAACATGGTGAAACCCTGTCTCTACTAAAAGTACAAAAATTAGCGTGGTGGCTCACCCCTGTAATCCCAGCTATTCGGGAGGCTGCAGTGGGAGAATCGCTTGAACCCAGGAGGCAGAGGTTGCAGTGAGCCAAGATTGCGCCACTACACTCCAGCCTGGGCAACAAGAGCAAAACTCTGTCTCAAAGAGAAAAAAAAAAAAAAAAAGAGTGAATTCTCACTGTTCTCACTATTGCCCAGGCTGGAGTGCAGTGGCTGTGTACAGGCATGATCATAGCTCACTGCAGCCTCAAACTCCTGGGCTCAAGCGGTCCCCCTGCCTCAACCTTCCTTGTAGCTGGGACTGCAGGTGCACACCTCCTTGGCCATCTAAAGCTGATCCATTTTTTAATCTTCTTAAGTTTTTTACTTTCTTTTTTTTTTTTTTTTTTTTTTTTTTTTTTTGAGATGGAGTCTTGTTCTGTCTCCCAGGCTGGACTGGAGTGCAGTGGTGCAATCTCGGCTCATTACAGGCTCCAACCTCTGGGTTCACGCCATTCTCCTGCCTCAGCCTCCCGAGTAGCCGGGACTACAGGGCCTCGCCACCATGCCTGGCTAATTTTTTCTATTTTTAGTAGAGACGGGGTTTCACCGTGTTAGCCAGGATGGTCTCGATATCCTGACCTCGTGATCTGCCCGCCTCAGTCTCCCAAAGTGCTGGGATTACAGGCATGAACCACCACGCCCAGCCTCTTCTTAAGTTTCTTAACCTCTCTGAGATTGTGTTCCTTTCTCCACAAAAATAAGAATTACAGAATTTACCTTGCCAGTTTCAAAAGTTACGGATAAATTAATATAGAACCCAGCCCAGTGGTCAGTAAGTGGTAGATATCTGAATTATTTTCCACACACTTGCAAGTTCTTTATAAATATATGTCAAAGAGGACCATTAACAGTCTCAGAAAACTGAGAATTCAGGCTGGGCGTGGTGGCTCACGCCTGTAATCCCAGCACTTTGGGAGGCCAAGGTGGGTGGATCACAAGGTCAGGAGTTCGAGACCAGCCTGATCAACATGGTGAAACCCCATTTCTACTAAAAATACAAGAATTAGCCAGGCGTGGCGGCACACGCCTGTAATCCCAGCTACTCAGGAGTCTGAGGTAGCAGAATCGCTTGAACCCAGGAGGCAAAGGTTGCACTGAGCCGAAATCGTGCCACTGTACTCTAGCCTGGGCGACAGAGCAAGACTCCGTCTCAAAAATAAAAAAAAAGAAAAAAAGAAAACCGAGAATTCTAGAAAATGGTTAGCATCTTTTCAGATAAAAAACACAAAACTTAGCATTCCAGTTACTCTCTCTAGTTAGTCTCTTGTTTTGTATGGAGAATTATAAAACTATCTTCTTAGGTTAGTCTCTTAAGTCTAAAAAGAATGACAGGAAAATCTGGGAATCATTGGCCTAGGGGAATTATGGACACTGTTCCCCCAGGCTGGAATCTGGTGAGGCTTCCATCTCTTGGGTGGTCCCTGACTCATGCCCTTTCCTTGGCCTTCCTTTGAGTGGAGGGAAGGAGGCTCTGAGTAGCTTGTACAAGCTTGTTATCCAACATAGGTCCAAAAACCCTATCTTTCAGTTACTTTGGTGATGCAACCTTTCCCCATAATTAGCCGGGAGGCTTTCCACAATGAGGATTACATTTACAAAGCGATCTGCTTTTAACAGATGCCTGAAATCATCCCTGTGGCAGGTACCCACATCAGATTTTTTTAAAAAGTTGTTATTGTACTTTAATCAAATTCATATAGATTACTTAAATTGGGATTTTGCTTCAAATTATAATTTTTGCTCCTAAGATAATCTATTGTTCAAATTATCTTAAATAGGGTATAAAGTTTTATCCTCATATGATTTTAATAGAATTTCATGACCAGGTGAAACCTACCATTGTCCCCGAACCCTGTCCCTGCAGCCCATGACGAAGGTGTTCCAGACCTAGCCTAGGAGTCGGAAGGACTGTGTCTTCCTTCTTTTGCCTCTTGATTGAAGTGTGTTGGGCTGCTGGGAAGCTGGGCATCCAGTTTGGGTGCCTTTCAAGCATATTTGGAAATGTGCTTGTATTACATGTGACACTTTTTCTTAAAACATTTTACTCCTTAGCGTCTCAGGACAGGATTTGGGGTTGTTTTCATTTATTGAACGTCTTCTATTTATTGCTTATCTAAAGGAGGCTGTAGCTAACAGTTGACTCATGAAAATGAAGTAAGCATTCAAAATGTTTTTTTCCTCAAAGCTAACAGGTCAACTCAGAATAGGGATATTGTAATATTAAAGTAGAAAGGCTTTTCTTTTGTGGCAAAGCTATAGGCAACTTTGAAAAGTACTGGATTTAGAACAAAATTTCTGTCCTCTGTTTGCAACAGCGTTAGGGCTAAAGTTTGTGGATTTCTATCATCTGTCAGAGGAATGTTGTTTTAATTGGGAAAGTGTTTTATTTGAGATGTCATTCCCCTGACAGAGCAGAATGACTCGTGGCTCTCTAAATGGTAGCCATTTCTAGCACTATAGCTGGATTTAGGCCCCCATTCTGTTACTTAAAGTACAGAATACAAAACTATTCAGACCTCTCCAGCACCATCAAAAACCCTTTACTTTGTTTCCTGATGCAGGTTTGAGTATCTTTTCAATTTTGACAACACCTTTGAGATCCATGATGACATAGAAGTACTAAAGCGGATGGGAATGTCATTTGGCCTGGAGTCAGGCAAATGCTCTCTGGAGGATCTGAAACTTGCGAAATCCCTGGTGCCAAAGGCTTTAGAAGGTTATATCACAGGTATGTTAACTGATGCTTTCATGTGTTGTCCCTGATTAAATGTTGAATCCAAACTTGTTAAAACCTTTCTTATAGAAAATTGCAAAATTTTAGAACATCTGTGCTTGTGTCAACAGACTGAAACCTTTAACACTTTAGGACCATTTTTTCAAAAATTAGATTATGTAATAGTATATAATGTTATGAAACAATCTATTTAAACTAGGTACTGGGAATTACTAGATCTCTCTGAAGAGTCAAATGTAGTGCTGAGTGAGCCAATTTAGATGTAATAGTATATAATGTAGATGTAATTCATACATTCTTACTCCTGTGTAAAATTTCATTATATGAATACATCACAGCTTTTCTGTTTATTTTACTGAAAATAAACCTTTAGTTTGTTTCCGATTCCTTGATGTTCAAATACAGTGCTGCTTTGAACATTCCTATACATGTATCCTAGTGACCACATGCAAACGTACAGATTGAACTTGTTAGGTCAGAGTTGGGTACATTTTCAGCTTTACTAGATGATACCAAAAATTTTCAATTTGATTTTACCAAATTACACTTTCCCCAGCAGAGTAGAAGTGTTCTATTTTCCCAATCAGGTGGGTCTGAAATTATATCATTGTAGCTTTTCTAAATTGAGATTGAATTCGCATGCCATAAAATACACCATTTAAAAATGTCAGTTCAGTGGTGTTTTGGTATACCCACAAGGTTGCTAATCATCACCACTATCTAATTCCAGAATATTTTAATTTAAAACCCAAAAGAAACCCAAACCATTAACAGTCTTTCTCTATTCCCCCATTCTCCCTCAGCCCCTGGCAACCACTAATCTACTTTGTGTCACTATGAATTTGCCTATTCTAGACAGATGCTTTGTGTGAACGGAACCCTACAGCATGGGGTATTTTGTGGATGGCTTCTTTCACATAGTGTAATGTTTCAAGGTTCATTCATGTTGTAGCACCATCAGTACTTCATTCCTCTTTATTGCCAAATACTATTCCATTGTATGGATGGACCAGGTTTTGTTTATCCATTCATCAGTTGGTAGACATTTGGACTGTTTCCACTTTTTGGCTATTTTGAATGATGCTGCTGTTAACGTTTTTATAAAAGTTTATGTGTAAACGTATGTTTTTAGCTCTAAAAACATACACCTAAGAGTGAAATTGCTGGGTCATATGGTAACTCTGTGTTTAACATTTTAAGGAAATACCAAACTGTTTTCCAAAGCTCCTGTACCACCATTTACAGTCCAACCAGCAATGGATGAGGGTTCCAATTTCTCCACATCCTTATTTACTTGTTTAGAGATGGAGTCTCACTCTGTTGCCCAAGCTGGAGTGCAGTGGCGCAGTTTGGCTCACTGCAACCTCCACCTCCCAGGTTCAGGTGATTCTCCTGCCTCAGCCTCCTGAGTACCTGGGATTATAGGCGTGTGTCACCATGCCTAGCTCATTTTGTATTTTTAATAGAGACAGGGTTTCACCATGTTGGGCAGGCTAATCTGGAATTCCTGGCCTGAATTCACCTGACTCAGCCTCCCAAAGTGTTGGGATTATACATGTGAGCCACCGTGCCTGGCCTCCACATCCTTTTCTACACTTGTCATTATACATCTTTTGAATTATAGCCATCCTCACAGAAGTGAAGTGGTATCACTGTGATTTTTGTGGGGGGCAGGGCAGGGCAGTGGTGGAGGGGAGAGAGTCTTGCTCTCCAGGCTGGAGTGCCGTGGCGCAATCTCCGCTCACTGCAGCCTGGAACTCCAAGACTCAAACAATCCACCCACCTCAGCCTCCTGAGTAGCTGGGACCACAGATGTGTGCCACCATGCCTGGTTAAATCTTTTTTTTTTTTTTTTTTTGGTATGTTTGGTAGAGATGGGGCTTTGCCATGTTGTCCAGGCTGGTCTCAAACTTCTGAGCTCAAGCGATCCACCTGCCTTGGCTCCCACTGTAATTTTGATTTGCATTTCCCTAATGACTTCTGATGTTGAGCGTCTTTTCATGTGTTTATTGACTATTTGTATATCTTCCTCAGAAATATGTCTGTTCACATCCTTTGCCCATTTTGGTTTTTTTTTTTTTTGAGACAGAGTCTTGCTCTGTTACCTAGGCTGGAGTGCAATGGCACAGTCTCGGCTTACTGCAACCTCCGCCTCCTGGGTTCAGGCGATTCTCCTGTCTCAGCCTCCCAAGTAGCTGGAATTACAGGTGCCCGCCACCACGCCCGGCTAATTTTTGTATTTTTAGTAGAGATGCGATTTCATCGTATTGGCCAGGCTGGTCTCAAACTCCTGACCTCAGGTGATCCACCCACCTCGGCCTCCCACAGTGCATCCTTTACCCATTTTTAAATAAAGTTACTTGTCTTTTTATTGAGTTGTAAAATTATACTGAGTATACTTGAAAACAGAAGCACTATGTTTTACATGTCTTATAATTAAGATTTTTTTTACTAATTTAGAAATCTTCCTGATTTTCCTCATTCCTGAAAATACTACACATTTTGCAGATATAATTTGACTATATAGGTTAGGTGCGGTGGCTCACGCCTGTAATCCCAGCTCTTTGGGAGGCCGAGGCAGGCATATCACTTGAGGTCAGGAGTGCGAGACCAGACTGGCCAACATGGCGAAACCCTGTCTCTACTAAAAATGCAAAAATTAGCCAGGCATAGTGACACATGCCTGTAATTCCAGCTCTTTGAGAGGCTGGGGCAGGAAAATCACTTGAACCTGGGAGGCGGAGGTTGTGGTGAACAGAGATCGCACCACTGCATTCCAGCCTGGGCAACAGAGTGAGACTCTGTCTTTAAAAAAAAAAAAAAAAATTGACTGTGTAAGCAGTGATTTTGCCTTCGCTTTCTTTTGTTTCTTTCATTTGTAAGCATAACCATCTAGAATTTCACATCGCTTTTTAAAGGCATTTTAATGCTAGTTCTAAGATACATTAAATCCCATGTAAGCAGAAAGGTAGCTTTAATTTTGTTTTACTCTATGATTTGGCCCCTTGCTCACAACAGAAGAGTTTCTTGGCTGAGATCTGGTTTCTGTTTTAGTTCTTCGGTTGGCACCATTCATCCCCTGCAAGGGCCCCCCCGCTTCTCCTTGCCCCTCGGCCCACCTGTTCTGTCTCTCCACCCAGCTCTCTCCCCATGCTCTCCAGCCTGGGTCCTGCTGTGTCATTGGAAGGCCAGCAGAATCTGAATAAAGGGCTTACTCAATAAATCACCAGAACTTTATTTTAGCTTACTCCCAGTGAAAAGGCTCAGGGCGATTAGGCAGGCTCTGTGGTTTTGATCTCTTCGTGACCTCATTTGCAGACTGGGATACAGACTTTCTGGTTAGTTCAAAGGAAGAAACACGTGCCTCTCGTGTGTAAAGGGGCAGAATGGCCTGGGTGGGAGTGTGAGAACCATTGTGTGGATCCTGTGATAATAGGAAAGAAATGTAGGCTTTTCCAATCCATTGTAAAAAGAGAATGCAATGTGTTATGCTCACAAACAAGTAAATAGCTGTGTTCTGACAGAAGGTTTCTATAGTTCTATATACTAATTAATATTCAGCACAGGATTCTGGCATTAATGTTATTTTCTTGTACAGACTTGTTGTTATTTAATGTATTTAAAGTCTGCTATTCTTCTTAGACTTGAAGTCTTTTTTTTTCCACAGCTGTCTCAAAGAAAAAGGTTCATAAGACGGTTTTAAAATTAGCATAGTCATTTAGTTTACTTTTTTCCTACATGGGAATGGCTTCTTGTTTGGATACCAGAGTTTCCAATCTAAATCCTATAGTTTCATTTTTTTTGTACAGTAATTGCAAAAAGATTTTGATTAAATTAAATCATAGCTCATTTTGGCAGATTACATTTTCTGAGTATGTGTTTGGGCTTATAGAATTTCTTTTTAGGAATTACTTTTAATGTATCTACCACTTATTTTGTAAAGTGGCAGCTGACAGAAACTATACTCATTGATTCAGTAACTTTTTTGGGGTTTTTTTTTTGTTTTTCTTTTGAGACAGAGTCTTGCTCTGTTACCCAGGCTGGAGTGCAGTGGCACGATCTAGGCTTACTGCAACCTCCACCTCCTGGGTTCAAGTGATTCTCCTGCCCCAGCCCCTCTAGTAGCTGGGATTACAGGCGTGTATCACCATGCCTGGCTAATTTTTGTATTTTTAATAGAGATGGGGCTTTGCTATGTTTGCCAGGTTGGTCTTGAACTCCTGAGCTCAAGCATTCTGCCCACCTTGGCCTCCCAAAGTGCTGGGATTACAGGCATGAGCCACCGCACCTGGCCACATTTAGATCTTACATGTTCCAGTTACTGCCTTCTTTGAGCTAACACTGTAGATGGGAAGATTAGAAGTATTAAACCAGTGAAATTACAATAAGAATTGATCAGTGTTGTCATAGGAGAAATGTGGTATATGTATAGAAAAGAAGATGGCAAGGAGATATTAAAAAAAAATTTTTTTTTTTTTTTTTTTTTTGTTTGAGATGGAGTTTCACTCTGGTTGCCCAGGCTGGAGTGCAATGGTGCGATCTCAGCTCACTGCAACCTCCGCCTCCTGGGTTCAAGCGAATCTCCTGCCTCAGCCTCCCGAGTAGCTGGGATTACAGACATGCGCCACAACGCCCAGCTCATTCTGTATTTTTAGTGGAGATGGGTTCTCCACGTTGGACAGGCTGGTCTTGAACTTCCAACCTCAGGTGATCCGCCCACCTTGGCCTCCCAAAATGCTCCCAAAAAACAGTAATGTCTGCCTCCACCTCATTAAAACATGACTGCATGTGAGTTTTAAAATAATAGTTTGAATTAGAAAGCAAAGGATACCAGGAAAAATCTTGTCAGGAAAAAGAATAGGTATTTGATGAGTAGCAGCATTGAGTTCACCAGCAGCAGGCACCTGAAAAGACATTGCAGCAGGGGTTTTGGCCAAAACAGATCTGTCTGCCCTCTAAGCAGAGTGGCCTTCTTACCTCATGTATTTGTGATTTGATTTTCTCTTTTCCCACTTCTGGCTTTCGCTGTCAACACCACAGTCCAGGTCTTTTGTGGTGAGGGCAGCCCAGGCATTGAGGATGGTACACTGGGCTGTATCCCATGGGCTGTGCTCTGGAGGGCTTATCTAAGAAAAAAGAGTAAGAAAGCGCCTGTGAGTGTTTTCATTTGAATACCTTCTCTCCATAAGCTGCCTTCCCGTATTTTTTTTTCCTGCTCTTGTGTTCTAGAGTTTCTTTTTCTTCCAAGAAGATGAAGAAATCTGGGTTCTTCTTACAGCAAGAGAATTGTCTAGCTGTCATGAAGAATAAGCTTAGCTCTTGCTTTTCTGTGCTTTCTTCAGACTGTAACAACAGCAGCCACAGAACTTGCAGGACCGACATTTTTTGTTCTCATTTTTTCTTTTAGATATCTCCACAGGACCTTCTTGGTTAAATCAGGGACTACTTCTGAACTCTACCCAATCAGTTTCAAATTTAGACCTGACCACTGGTGCCACCTTACCCCAGTCAAGGTACGTATTTTTTTCAGGGTTAGAAAGGCAAACCCCAGAGCCCTGTCTGTGTAGGGGTGAGCCGGGGTCATGTTACTGCCAGCACAGGTCCTGCTGAGCAGGTTTGTGGCAGATCTCACCAATGAACCTCCTTCCTATGTTTTTATTCCTATGTTTTACAAAACTGTTTATACCACATTAATGAGCCTGTGTGTTTTTAATTGTTTGCTAGTGTAAACCAAGGGTTATGCTTGGATGCAGAAGTGGCCTTAGCAACTGGGCAGTTCCTGGCCCCAAACAGTCACCAGTCCAGCAGTGCAGCCTCTCACTGCTCCGAGTCCCGAGGCGAGACCCCCTGTTCGTTCAATGATGAAGATGAGGAAGATGATGAGGAGGATTCCTCCTCCCCAGAATAAAGACAAGAGAAAGCCTACGTTTCAATATGTGATGCTCATGTGTGTTTGTAGTGTGAGCTCTTGTTTTTGAAATGATTGCTTCAGTCTTTGCCTTTGTTTGCACTGTGTGTTCAGTGAAAACTAGAGAAACACAATAAGCAAATCACATGAAGGCTGAGATGATTGAGATGAAAGTTAACATAGTGTGAATGAAAGTCTGGCCAACAGAGCAGTAGATGATATAACAAACAAAGGATGCTTTCTGAGGAGATAGTGGGGATAATCCCTGAAGAATTGGCAGTGTGAGTGTGCTCATTTATTTTCTGTGAGGTGGGATTTTTGTGTTCCTCACACCCATGTAATTATTCTTATAATTGAGATTGCTACACAGAGCAGTCCTTGACGATCATGTTTCTGACGTTTCTCTTCCCTGCCTGGACTGCCTTTGACAAGGCGGAAATGAACATGAAAAGTCCCCAGGAGAGGGGAGCTGTGTAGTGAGGGATACTGAGGGCAGTCCTGTGGCCGAGGGGCACAGATTGAACTGCTGAACTAGTTGGAGGTCTAGTTAAGGTGCTTTATGCATCTGCTGCCTTAGACAGCTTCTAGAAAGGAGCAAGCGCTACTTCTTAAGTACTTAAGTGACATTTAGATAATTTATAGTAAAACTGAAATTATTATTAGCCAATGCATTGATGCATAGAATTTACTAGGGCTACTTCTGGAAGCCAAAATAGAATAGCATTTCCATGTGCATTAAATACTTTGCCAGAACTGCCTTTTGCCAGCATCCTAAATCTGGAGTTTTACAAAGAGGGAAACTGTATCTTTAGGTTAATCAAAGCTATGCATTTCATATAGCTTTTTCATTGAAAACAAGACAAATTCCTATGACCAAATTGCTTGCCTACAGTTCCCTGCAGCAATTGTATGATCTCACCCAGTGTGCAATTTGTGAAGATGAACCAAATGTCATTACTTTTGTCTTAAAGAAAAGTCTATTTCAAGAATATAACCAGCAATGTTTCCTTCTACATGTCACCTTTTTTCACATTTTCATTAGTCAGAATGACCTTATTAAGCTTACTTCTGGGGTCAGTTGCATTTCAAACTAATCCAATATTTAGTGTTTCACAGAAACACTGGAAAACATTGAACACTCCTACTGCCTGGATATATGGTAGTGCAGTTATGTTGTTTATGGCTCAAGATGTCATTAGAAATACTGCAGTGGTGTATTCACAACTGCTTCTTCTCTGAATGAAAGAGTGTAGGGACATCTACCACCATGGCCAGACCCTGAATTTCACATTAAGGCCTTGGAAAGGAGCAAATAATAATGGGAAAATTAACTCCAAAACTTTGACCTGAATCATGTGGATTTATCCCAAGATGATGCTAGATGCACCAAGCATGGCCCAAATTGGTTCTTTTTTAAATCCCTTGGGGGAAGTGCAGGCTTCTTCCTGTGGTGCCTCTTTCTAGCCCCACCACCATGTTGACAGCATGGTGAGGAGGAGAAAGTTTTGGCTAGCTAAACATGTTTAATAAGGCCATAAAAACTGAGAAAGAAAAACACTCGACTTTAGCTGGAGCTCCTTTGATACAAAAGTCTCATTCTGTCAGAAATAAGCCGTAGTACAGACTCAGAGATAGAGGCAGTTTCTAGAGAACTTGGTCTTATCATGGGTTCTGGAGCATACCTCTCAGACCAGTCAGGAACACCGGGGAGGTGACAGCAGGTCCCCAGGGACCTGCAGGGGACATTTCAACTGCACGGATCGGGATTTCCCTCCAAACCAACTGTCCTTTAAGGGGCAGCCTCCTCTTTTACTAACTTCACCCTTTCTCATCTCTGGGACCCAGCAGGGACCTGGAGAGGCCAGTGGCCACAGCTACCTTTGTAGTCTTCAAAATATTGAACTGCAGGTCCCAAGATGCATTTCAGAATTTAAGACAGGTGCACTAATGATAACCATTCCTTCACCAAATAGCAACATTCTTGCCAGAGTTCTTGGGAACCTGTCTTCTTCTCTACTCTCCATCTCTGCTACTCTTATGCTTTACATTGATAAAATATGGGCTTAAAAAAAGAAAGCCGCCAAAGACTCTTATCCTTATTGGTGCCCCACCATTGGCCACCCCAGCCATAGGTGTGTGCTGTTGGTGGGAAACAGTCTCTTCCTCAGCGTTGTGTTTGGGTTACTGTTGAGGCTGGCTCACAGAGTGACATCATAGTCACCAGTATATGTCACTGGAGTAAAATCTTGCCTTTAGAAACTGGGTTGAGCTGTTTAGAAAGGCCAATTCTCTTCTGTATTCCCCCTCAACATTTATCTGGGTCTAAAGCTCAGCACTGAGTCACAATTTCACACGAAATTAAAGTGAAGCAGTGTTAGGAAACTGGGGGCTAGGTGCAGCGTCTCTCGCCTGTCATCATAGCACTTTGGGAGGCCGAGGCCGGCACATTGCTTGAGCTCAGGAGTTCAAGACCAGCCTGGGCAACATGACAAAACCCTGCCTCTACAAAAATACAAAAATTGGCCTTGTGTGGTGGGGCATGCCTGTTGTCCCAGCTACTCAAGAGGTTGAGATGGGAGGATTGCTTGAGCCCAGGAGGCGGAGGTTGTAGAGAGCCAAGATCACACCACTGCACTCCAGCCTGGGTGACAGAGCAAGACCCTGTCTCAAAAAAAAAAAAAAAAAAAAAAACCGTTGTGGGGAGGGGGCGGTGCGCTGCGGGGAGAGAAGTTGTTACAATGCCCAGGCTGCTTTGTTATAGTGGCACGCAGGGTTACTTGCCATACACAGATCACTCCTCCCAGGGGTGCTGGCACACACTGATTGTGGGGAGTTCAAGAGGCCTTTTCCCCTTGAGGGTAAGTGTGGCTGTCCCCCTTTCAAGCGTGTGGCATCACTCACTGAGGAAGTGCTGCCTCTATTTAGCACATGCACAGTGGCACTAGGACCTGTTGTCTGGCCCTCACTGGGAAGGGCGGTGCCGCCTAAGCACACAGCAGCTCTTATGGGCCCCAGGTGCCTACCACGCTGCCTTCCTCTTCCCCGTTGTCAGTCTGTCTCCTCCACGTGCTCGTTTCCTGTGGTGAGAGCAGTTGTGTTTGTATACCTTGTGCCTTGTGATCAAGGTGGGCCTTGGAGGAAGGCTGGAAAGCGGGGGCCAACATGGCGGTCCTCCACCCCTCAGCGACACCCACTGCCCGAGAAACTACAGACGATGGCCACATGTTTGGCGTCCTTCAATTTATTTCTTTAAAGAAGTGATGGGAAGAAAAAGCTATGTGGTTTCTGCCATTTTAGCAGGATAAAGAGGATAACTCCTTCCATTAGCAAATTTTACAGTTGTAACAGTACTCTGCCATATTTGAAAAATAATGCCAGGGTCAGTCCTTGAAAACAAGGTAGCTCCTATCAGATAATTCAAATGGAAATATTTCTTTTCTTTTTTTTTACTCTTTTTTTTTTTTTTTTTGAGACAGAGTCTTGCTCTGTCGCCCAGGCTGGAGTGCAGTGGTGATCTCGGCTCATTGCAAGCTCCGCCTCCCGGGTTCACGCCATTCTCCTGCCTCAGCCTCCCGAGTAGCTGGGACTAAGGGTGCCCTCCACCACGCTTGGCTAAATTTTTTTGTATTTTTAGTAGAGACGGGATTTCACCGTCTTAACCAGGATGGCCTCGATCGCCTGACCTTGTGATCCGCCCACTTCAGCCTCCCAGAGTGCTGAGATTACAGGCGTGAGCCACCGCGCTCGGCCTCAAATGGAAATATTTCACAGAGGAGTGGCTCAGTTTAGCCCTGCAAGACATCTGTAACTGCTAAACCACAACTCTTCATGGCTATCTGGGTCATAGAGACAGCAGAGTTGCTCCAAGTATAGATGTGACTTAGGCTCCCTCTAGCACAGTGTGTGTGTTGGAGGGAGTGTGGATTAGCAGAGGATGAGAACTACCTCAGCGATTCCTGCCATAACCACACTGAGAGGGGGGCACTGGGGGGAAAGCCTATTTAGCCTTTTTTTTTTTTTTTTTTTTTTTTTTTTTTTT
>NW_016804048.1:148456-157705 GCF_001698545.2 Rhinopithecus bieti
TGCGGAGGGTGGGGGACGGAGTCTCCCTCTGTCGCCAGGCTGGAGTGCAGTGGCGCAATCTCGGCTCACTGCAATCTCTGCCTTCCAGGTTCAAGCGATTCTCCTGCCTCAGCCTCCGGACTAGCTGGGATTATAGGCGCATGTCGCTATGCCCGGCTAATTTTTTGTATTTTTAGTAGAGTCGGGGTTTCACCATGTTGCCCAGGTTGGTGTCAAACTCCTGACCTCAGGTGATCCGCCCGCCTCAGCCTGCCGAAGTGCTGGGATTAGAGGTGTGAGCCACCGCGCCTGGCTCTATTTAGCTTTTAAAAAATTATTTCATTTCAAGGGCGCTTTAATACTATCAAGCTCCCTCCCCTAACAAAATGGGCTGTCCCTGCCCAACAAGTCTGTGAAGTAGACCTTAAAACTGTGCTGCCGTAGTGGTAAGTAAGGGGTGAGGGTTGGACAGTGAATCTTAATATTTCATCCTTCATTCAGTAAGCATTTGAGTAGCTACTGTGCGCAGGCATTGAGGCGGAACAGTGAGAGCCCTGCAGTTGTTGGGTTCTCCTCCTGCTGGGGAAACATGATCACAGATGGAACACGTGCAGATTGATGAGTGCTGTGGAAAAAACAGCAGCGTAGTGGGACCGTTTGGGAAAGGCTACTTTGGCTGGGGGTGGCCGGGGAGGCCCCTCTGGGAAAGAGACAGTTTTACTGAGTCAGATAGTGGAAAGACAGATGTCTCTATACTTTCTTAACAAGCCACTCTGTCCCATAACATGCACTTGGAATCTCTCCGAAGTTCCAGAGGCCCCACTGTTCCAGTTTCAAGCCTTCATTTTGGAGTCTGTTCAGGAACTTTTAAGATTTCAAAGCAAAGTTAGCTACCAGCAGTTTCCGTAAACCAAGAGAAGATTCTAACAAAGGTTCACTACTTTCCAACTGAATCTATGCAGTAGAAAAATCATTAGAAAATACAAAAATTAGGCTGGCGTGGTGGCACACGCCTGTAGTCCCAGCTACTAGGGAGGCTGAGGCAGGAGAATCACTTGAACCCAGGAGGTGGAGGTTGCAGTGAGCCAAGATCTGCCACTGCACTCCAGCCTGGGTGACAGAGCAGGACTCTGTCTCAAAAAAGAAAAAAAGAAAAATGATTAGAAATTGAGACCTATTTTCCATGTTTCTAAGTTGTTGGCTATATCAAAGAGATCATCCGTAATCTGCATATGGGCTGGCTTTGGTGAAGCTGATGACTGGATTTCTAAGAACCATTTTCCCAAATGGGTTCCCATATTCATGCACTCAAAGCAATGGTCCCCAAGCACTGATGAAAATTAATATGCATTTCCCAAAGACCCACACTATTTATCAGGAGCCTGCACCATGCCATTCGAATGACCCTCAGCAATGTGCCTCCCTGCCCTCAAATTCCCAGTTGATAACAGTGTTTGGTTAAACTTCCACTCAAGCCAAACATGGTTACTAAGAAGAGAAAAGCCTGTTTGCATATTTTTTCCCCTCGAGATGGAGTCTTGCTCTGTTGCCCTGGCTGGAGTGCAGTGGCATGATCTCAGCCACTGCAACCTCTGCCTCCGGGATTCAAGCTATTCTCCTGCCTCAGCCTTCCAAGTAGTTGGGATTACAGACATGTGCCACCACGCCCGGCTAATTTTTGTATTTTCAGTAGAGATGGGGTTTTACCATGTTGGCCACGCTGGTCTTGAACTTCTGACCGTGTGATCCGCCCACCTAGGCCTCCCAAAGCACTGGGATTACAGGCTTAAGCCACCGCACCCAGCCTAAGATTTTACCATAAAAAAAATTCAAGCTCAATACCCACATAAATTATAACATTTCTCAGGAAATAGTCCCTTAACCAAAATGTCTCTGAGAAGTTATGCTTAGATAATCGCTGGAATCTGATTTTTCCACATGTCTCACTCCACAGTATGCTAAAGAAGAAAAAGTGAGTGGGCACAACACTTTGACCTTCTGACTAAGCCCTGGGAGTCCCCGACAGGTCCAGAAACTTCTCTGACACCCATTCACAAGGGTGCTGAGATAGGAGAATACTAATTTATAACATGTATTCTGTGCAGCTGTTCTCAGACAAGGCCGGATCTTGTCATCTTACCTTTTGCTTTACAAAAAAGGCCTGTTGAAGCCAATGCTGTCTTGCCCCTTGCTGTTTCAGCAGATTAGACTTTGGTCTTCCCTGCTTCTAGCTGCATCGGAGGCCCTAGTAGCTGATGCTCAGGGTCAGGCCTCACCCGTTCGCCGCAGGTCTCAGGATGGGGGAGAGCATTGCTCCCACCCTGCTCATTTGGAGATGGGAAGCAAGCAGGAGCTTGACTTGCTTCCCATCCCTCAGCCTGTCTGTGGCAGAGCCTGCACCAAAACCCAGAGCTGCTTCCCTCCGTGAGGGCCACGCTGTCACCATAATCCTGCCAGACGGGTTTTGGATTAGCATCAGTCCTGTGTCACCAAGTGCCAAACAGCTGAGGGGCAGAAGCGGGACTCCTCTCCTGAGCCCCAGCATGAGGCCATGGTGTCAGGTTTAGGCCTCTCTCAAGTCAGAAAACCCCGGGCTGAGACCTCCACAGACAAGGGCTCCCCACGCTGGCCATTGGCAGGGACCCAAGGAGTTCAGTGACCAACTGGTCCTTCCACACACCAGCTGCTGCTGCCCGTGTCTTGTCGAATCGTAACAGGGAAGCTTCCCCAGATCACATTTGGATTTAAAAACTCATCCCTTGTCATGCCTCACTGCATGCCATTTGTCACCATACTTCATCATGGCCGAGCTTCATGTCACACGGCCCTGGTGATTGTGCTTGTTCACACTGGGGCCAGGGTTTTCATACTAAAATGTCACTGACGACGGGGCTACTTTTCTCCTGAATAGCTCCTCTGGGCTTGTTGCAGTTCTATTTTTGCCAGCAGTACCGTGACAGGTTCAACCTCTCTGTCCTGAAAAATGGAACCCCCCTACTAAGCATACGCACTGGCTGCCCAGGCGGCTGCACTCCAGGGATCACGTTTCAATACTGAGTTCCTTCATGCACTTGGTTCACCACCATCATCCTTGAGTTTTGGACAAAAGAGGTGGGTATGTCGGGTGTGGTGGCTCACGCCTGTAATCCCAGCACTTTGGGAGGCCGAGGCAGGTGGATCACCTGAGGTTGGGAGTTCAAGATCAGCCTGACCAACATGGAGAAACCCTGTCTCTACTAAAAATATAAAATTAGCCAGGTGCTGTGGTGCATGCCTGAAATCCCAGCTACTCGGGAGGCTGAGGCAGGAGAATCGCTTGAACCCTGGAAGCAGAGGTTGCAGTGAGCCGAGATCGTGCCATTGCACTCTAGCCTGGGCAACAAGAGCGAAACTCCATCTCAAAAGAAAAAGAAAAAAAACGGTGGGTAAAGGGTCATGAGAGCCCGAATCACTAGGTTGTTCACCTTTTCATCTGAAGATGCTTTACTCTGACTATGTGCTATTGGGTTTTATTTCCAGAAAATATAGTTCTCCTTTTTTCTGCATGAAGGATACATCATGGTGCCACATGCTTTAAGCAATTTAAACAAGAGATAAGAGGAAAATGCAACCACCACATCTGACTTGCCCAATGTAGACTTTTCTCTATTAGATGGAAGTACACAACCTAATATGATATATTATTTTGTAGTATCTCAGACTTTGTAAATAAATACCATTATTTTTATATGGAAATTTTATAGAAGAGCTATTTCTGTATACGTAATTATTCCTGGATTTTCTGAAATTGCTTCTGGTAGATAGCAGACAAGTCCTAAGCAGTGTTCCACTAAGGGTGGTTCCAGGCCTGCCTGCCGTGGAGTTGACTGGGGGAGTTTTACAGTTTTGTGATCCTAGGATGTGTCCCACACGCTCAGTCAGAAGCACTGGAGGTGGGGCCTGGGAAGCTGTATTTGTAATGAACTCTGGTGTTTTTTGTCCATTAAAGTGTATCTTTGTCCATCCTATAAGATTAAAAGAAAGAAAAAGCATCTCAAATGAGTGTAAGTTGTTCTTGAGAAAAAAATGTATCAGACGTTTATGAGTTGAATGAAATGTATTATAGAGAAAAATAAACACTTTAAAATAATGTTAGTCTCATTACTAGTGGGTCAGAAAGTTTTTAGTTTAAAAAGGAGGTGTTAGGCCGGGGCAGTGGCTCACGCTTAAAACCCCAGCACTTTGGGAGGCCAAAGTGGGCGTATCATTTGAGGTCAGGAGTTCGAGACCAGCCTGGCCAACAT
Organism: Rhinopithecus bieti; assembly: GCF_001698545.2. Classification (NCBI taxonomy): domain Eukaryota; kingdom Metazoa; phylum Chordata; class Mammalia; order Primates; family Cercopithecidae; genus Rhinopithecus; species Rhinopithecus bieti. The sequence goes on from NW_016804048.1 coordinate 152,719, forward strand.
GGTGAGACCCCCCCCCCATCTCTACCAAAAATAAAAAATCACCTGGGTGTGGTGGCATAGCCTGTAATCCCATCTGCTCAGGGCAGGAGAATCACTTGAACCCGGGAGGCGGAAGTTGCAGTGAGACAAGATGACACCACTGCACTCCAGCCTAGGCAACAGAGTGAGACTCCATCTCAAAAAAAAAAAAAAGGCTTTTTTTTGTTTTTTGTTTTTGAGATGGAGTCTCTGTTGCCCAGGCTAGAGGCTAGAGTGCAGTGGTGCAATCTCGGCTCACTGCAACCCCCACTTCCTGGATTCAAGGGATTCCCCTGCCTCAGCTTCTTGAGTACCTGGGATTATAGGCACGTGCCACCGCACCCAGCTAATTTTTGTATTTTTAATAGAGATAGTGTTTCACCATGTTGACCAGGATGGTCTCCAACTCCTCGCCTCAAGTGATCCTCCCACCTCAGCCTCCCAAAGTGCTGGGATTAAAATAAAAAAGAACAATAGGCTGGGTGCGATGACTCATGCCTGTAATCCCAGCACTTTGGGAGGCCGAGGTGGGCGGATCACTTGAGGCCAGGAGTTTGAGACCAGCTTGGCCAACATGGTGAAACCCTGTCTCTACTAAAAATACAAAAAATTAGCCAGGTCCCGTGGTGGTGCACGCCTGTAACCCCAGCTACTCAGGAGGCTGAGGCAGGAGAATTGCTTGAACTCAGGAAGCAGAGGCTGCAGTGAGCCGAGATTGCGCCGTTGCACTGCAGCCTGGGCAACAAAAGCGAAACTCTTTCTCAAGAAAAAAAAAAAGAAAAATGAACAATAAAATACCAGTGGGCTGATCAGGTGAGGGTAGTGGGTACTCTGGGGCTCTGCCAGAGAGTAAGGACTGAGACCCTCTTTCAACATCTGAGTTCCTCTTCATGAATTGCCCTCAGAAGAGTGGCCAGGGCCGGGCGCTGTGGCTCACACCTGTAATTCCAACACTTTGGGAGACCGAGGCAGGCAGATCACAAGGTCAGGAGATGGAGACCATCCTGGCTAACATGGTGAAACCCCGTCTCTACTAAAAATACAAAAAAGTTAGCCAGGCATGGTGGCGGGCGCCTGTAGTCCCAGCTACTCGGGAGGCTGAGGCAAGAGAATGGTGTGAACCCGGGAGGTGGAAATTGCACCACTGCACTCCAGCCTGGGTGACAGAGCGAGACTCCATCTCAAAAAGAAAAAAAAAAATACAAAAATTAGCCAGGCATGGTGGTGGGCACCTGTGGTCCCAGCTACTCGGGAGGCTGATGCAGGAGAATGGCGTGAACCCAGGAGGCGGAGCTTGCAGTCAGCCAAGATCATGCCACTGCACGCCAGCCTGGGCGATAGAGCGAGATTCCATTAAAAAAAAAAAAAAAAAGGTGGCCAGGTGCCATGGCTCACCCCTGTAATTGTAGCACTTTTGGGAGACTAGGCCCAGAAATGCTTCCCTACAATTCGTGGGGAAGATGCTTTCTTACCGTCTCTTACACCAAACCAGCATCAGAGAGAACAGCGACAGCAGTCAATACAGAATGCCATGTCCCCAGGCCTCAGGTGGAAAGTCACCTGGCCTCTGGAACGTAGTACTCCCTCAGCACCTGATCACACAGTCTCTACCTGTCTCAGGGAGAGACCGGAACTCTAGATAGCCTATCTCCTATGTTCCAACAAGTTGAGCATGTGAACAGTCAGAAGGCACAGAAGGGCATGGAGCAATTCAGGGACCAGCAGAAAGACCCAGGTCTTGAAAAGGAGATGGCTAAGTAAGCACTCGATGACATGTTGGAAGGAATGCATCTTCCCATAAAGACTCGCCCTGGAGTTTCACAGACCAAGTAAGGGTGGTGTAGTGGGGAGGGAAGTGGTGAGCCTGTGCTCATGCCCTTACCCTGGGGGTCTCCTGGAGTGGTGAGCTGAGCTGGTATTGTGCCTTCTCCGTTCCTCCCAGCCTAGAGGAGCCACTTGCAAGTGCCGTTTGGTGAAGGTGTCCAAGGACACCTTGGTTACAGTGGAGTAACCACTGGATCACTTGGGCTTAAGAGGGTGCTTTTGTTCTTGTGGCCACGTGGGGGATGGCACAGCGACTGAATACACCGCTTACCGGGGCGGTATCTGCAAGCCCACAGAGTTGGCTATGAAGAGACAAACTGTTTTCAAAAATATTTGAAGAGATTTATTCCGAGCCAAATATGCAAATATGAGTGACGATGGCCCCTGATACAACCCTCAGGAGGCCCAAGAACACGTATCCAAGGTGGTCAGGGTGCAGCTTGGTTTTATACATTTTAGGGAGACATGAGACTTCACTCAAGTATGTTTAAAAAATACATTGGTTCGGTCCAGAAAGGTGGGACAACTCAAAGGTGGGGGGCGCTTCCATCTTATAGGTAGATTTAAAATTTTTCTGGTTGACAATTGGTTGAGTTTATCTGAAAACCTGGAATCAACAGAAAGGAAATGTCTGTGTTAAGATAAGGGATTATGGAGACCAAATGTCGCAGGCTTCAGAGAATAGATGGTAAATGATTCTTATCAGTAAGGTCTGTGTTGATGTTAATACCAGTGGGTATAATGAGACACTTCCCCTTCATGGCCGGAACCAGTCTCTGAGGTTACATTTTAAGAGCGCCCTGGCCAAGGAGAGAGTCCATTCAGATGGTTATGGGGTAGGACTTAGAATTGTATTTTTGGTTGACAGAGTTGTTTAATTCCATGCTCAGCTTCTTGAGCCTCAGAGAGAAGACAGCTTCAACGCAGAGCCTTCTCCAGAAGAAAGAACCCGACTGACAGTCAGCTTGCTTTCTTCTGTTCCTACTCCCAGAGCTATGGCTATGTTTTCTCCATTCCTTTTTTTTTTTTTTTTTTAGACAGAGTCTTGCTCTATCGCACAGGCAGGAGTGCAATGGCGCAATCTTGGTTCACTGCAACCTCCACCACGCCCGGATAATATTTGCTATTTTTAGTAGAGACGGGTTTTCACCATGTTGGCCAGGCTGGTCTCAAACTCCTGACCTCAAGCGATCCAACCCTCTCAGCCTCTCAAAGTGCTGGGATTACAGGCGTGAGCCACCGCGCACAACCTCCATTCCTTCTCCTAGGGGAGCTGCTTCTGTAGTTCTGTGGGTCTTCTCAGAGCACAGGCTCTTCTCACTGAAGCTTGCACCTGAAGACACTGCCAGCTTCCCTAGTTTCTTGCCAGATGAAGGCTCCATCTGTCGGTCTTACTGTGGACGGCTGCCAAATGCCCAGGGGCTCCCTGATCACTGCCAGCTCAGCCTCCTCTGAGAGGCCTTTCCAGCCTCTTGCTGAAACTTGCTTTCAGGAGAGCATCTCAGTAGAAAATGCACAGTGTTGAAGGAAGTCTGCAGTCGGGGAGGGTGGGGGGCACAGCCAATCCGGTTAATGCAGAGCAGCATTTGTCTACCCACTTTCTCACTTTCATGCAAATTGCTTCAGGACATTTTTGCCATTTCCTTCTTGTGTTATCTCCTGCCTTGGCTAAGGGGCCTAAAGTAAACTGTGACACATTTTACTAAGGGCATGAGATTTGTTTTCCTCTTTCATGCCCTACCTACCACTTGGTCACAGCTCTCAAAAGCCGAAACTCAATCATGAGACGTTTGTGCACTGAAGTCCAAAAATGACAATCCCGAAAAGGTCCCATCTCCACATGAAGGACTTTCTGGTTCTGCTAATACATAGATTTGCTTTCAAACCTCTAGCAAAGGTTCTCCTCAATCTGAATACAACAAAAAGTACTTTTACAGGATGATTTTTTTCCTTGCAGAGACAAGGTCTTGCTTTGTCACTCAGGCTGGAATGCAGTGACACCATTGCAGCTCACTGTAACCTCGAATTCCCGCATTCAAGTGGTCCTCCCACCTCAGTCTCCACAGTGGCTGTGGACTACAGGTGTGCACCACCACACCTGGCTTGTTTTTTTATTTTTTGTAGAGACAGGGTGTCACTATGTTGCCCATGCTGGCCTCAAGAGATCCTCCCACTTCAGCCTCCCAGAGTGCTGGAATTATAGGCATAGTGTATTTTTAAAACTTTAAAACATCTACAGGATTTATTTTAAAAAATTTAAAACATCTAGGTTTTGTTTGCTTTTTTTTTTTTTTTGAGACGGAGTCTGGCTCTGTCGCCAGGCTGGAGTGCAATGGCAAAATCCCGGCTCACTGCAACCCCCTGCCTCCCAGGTTCAAGAGATTCTCCTGCCTCAGCCTCCTGAGAAGCTGAGACTACGGGCGCCTGCCACCACACCCAGCTAATTTTTGTATTTTTAGTAGAGACGGGGTTCCACTATGTTGGCCTGGATGGTCTCAATCTCTTGACCTTGTGATCCACCCGCCTTAGCCTCCCAAAGTGCTGCGATTACAGGCATGAGCCACCGCGCCCGGCTTACTGCAGCCTCCGCCTCCCGGGTTCAAACCGTTCTCCTGCCTCAGCCTCCCAAGTAGCTAGGACTACCGGCATGTGCCACCACACCTGGCTAATTTTTGTATTTTTAGTAGAGACAGGGTTTTGCCGTGTTAGTCAGGCTGGTCTTGAGCTCCTGACCTCAAGTGATCTGCCTGCCTCGGCCTCCCAAAGTGCTGAGATTACAGGAGTGAGCCACTGCGCCTGGTCATGTCTGCTTTTTGTGACAGGTCACTAGAGTAGCGACAAAGCCATTTTGACAATAGAACAGCGGTGGGCTCTTCTGCATGAAAGACTCTGGCCAATCTTACAATCAGCTAAAAAACACTTTCCTCAAGTATTACCAAAATTCAGTTTATAAGTCATGACTAAGAGTGGAAGAAGGGGCTGGGCATGATGGCACGTGCCTGTAATCCCCGCTACTCGGGAGGCTGAGGCAAGAGAACAGCTTGAACCTGGGAGGTGGAGACTGTAGTGAGCGCCAATGTTGTCCCACTGCACTCCTGCATGGGCAAAAGAGGGAGACTTCATCTCAAAAAAAAAAAAAAAAAGG
>NW_016804048.1:160192-178806 GCF_001698545.2 Rhinopithecus bieti
GGGGTTTCACCATCTTGGCCAGGCTGGTCTTGAACTCCTGACTTTGTGATCCACCCAGCTTGGCCTCCCAAAGTGCTGGGATTACAGACATGAGCCACCTTGCCTGGCCTAATTTGTTGTTGTTGCTGCTGTTTTTTGTTTGGTCTGTCACCCAGGCTGGAGTGCAGTGGCATGATCTTGGCTCACTACAACCTCCGCCTCCCGGGTTCAAGTGATTCTCCTGCCTCAGCCTCCTGAGTAGCTGGGATTACAGGCACACACCACCACGCCCGGCTAATTTTTGTCTTTTTAGTAGAGACGGGGTTTCACCATGTTGGTCAGGCCGGTCTCAAACTCCTGACCTCGTGATCTGCCTGCCTCGGCCTCCTGGGGTGCCTGTTGGGATTACCAGCATAAGCCATGGCACCCGGCCTTAATTTTATCTTTTGTTTCAAGAATTATTATTTTTTGTTGTGCTTTTTGTTTTTTTGTGTTTGTTGTTGTTTGAGACAGAGTCTTGCTCTGTGGCCCAGGCTGGAGTGCAGTGGTGTGATCTCAGCTCACTGCAACCTCCACCTCCTTGAGCTCAAGTGATCCTCCTGCCTCAGCTTCCCAAGTATCTGGGACCACAGATGTGCGCCACCACACCTAATTTTTTTGTATTTTTGGTATAGACGGGGTTTTGCCATGTTGCCCAGGCAACTCTTGGGCTCAAGTGATCAGTCTGCCTTAGCCTCCCAATGTATAGGGATTATAGGCATGAGCCACCGCACCTAGTTACACAAATGTTTAAATGAAGCGAGACAACACTGTCAGTAGGTGAAAGGAAAGGGTGTACTTGGCACACCCTGTCTTGCTCCCTCCTACGAGGCTGTGTGTGTGTGTGTGTATGTGTGTATCTCCCCCCATACCTCGTGTATTGGGTTTTGTGAATGGCTCTAGACCTTTATGGCCAGAACACTCGCTTGGAAGAGGAGGGAGAAAAGGTCATCACTGCTTGCAGGCTGCAGGCATAATAAGCCACCATCCATCCCCTTCAGGAATTCTCCAGCTTAACTTCAGTGTGAGAGAAAAAAATGAAAAATCTCTGAGATGAGAAATTCTGTGAAAACAGGGAACACTCATTCCGTGGCATAGAAGGAGGTGTTGTCTAACTTTAAAAAATAAGGAAATTCGGCTGGGTACAGTGGCCCATGCCTGTAATCCAGCACTTTGGGAGGCCGAGGTGGGTGGATCACCTGAGGTCAGGAAATTGAGACCAGCCTGGCCAACATGGTAAAACCCCGTCTCTACTGAAAATAACAACAACAACAACAAAAAAGCCGGACGTGGTGGTGGCACCTGTCATCCCAGCTAATCCGGAGGCTAAAGCAGGAGAATCGCTTGAACCCGGGAGGGGGTGTTGCAGTTAGCCGAGATCGTGCCAGTGCACTCCAGCCTGGGTGACAAGAGAGAAACTCCATCTCAAAAAAATAAAATAAAAATGATCTGGAAAATAACATGATCAGGATCTTGTCAAGGACTTTCATCTGCGTAAAATTCAGGGCCTGGCACCTGATATGTAAGTTGTCAGTGTTGAATGAGTGAATGAGTGAACAACACATTTTTTCAAAGCATATTGACCTTTTGGTTAGTTTCAAATAACCAAACAGTGCTCACACTTTTAATGCAGATGACCCAGGCAAGTTTGAAAAATTGGCCTCTTACGAGCCTCTGTCAAGAGGGAACAAGATGGAGAAAAGAATTCAAAATCGCAAAGTGTGGCCTTGCCTTACCTCAGAAGTCATGGGACGGTAGGAACAATAAAATAAGCTAATCCAAGGGGAAAATGGACTCTTGGAAAGAAGGTGGGGCCCCAGGGTCTCAGCCAGCTCCTCCCGTGGATCCTGGGGACCGAATTCCTCATCCTTTGTGGCACGCAGACAATAATCCGACTGCTTTTCCCACCAGCCCAGGTCCCCACACACTGCACCGTTTCTCTCCCCACCAGCAAGGCAAACTCTTTTCTATAAGCCAGAAAAAGACCATAGAGCTACTTATCTTCCGTAAGTCCCAAGCTGTGGTTCAAAGACCAAAACAGCTGCTTCCTCCGCCACCCCACCCGGGCGGGCACCAGCCAGCTGGCTGCCTGCTGCCATTAACAAGCGCATTCTAACCAGCAGCCGCTGGATTTTTCCGTAGAGTATGGGCAGCTATTAAGAGAACACTTGCCCAGAGAAGCCACTGGGCATGGCAGGGAATGAGTTTCAACCTCTTTGGTCCCAGAAATCTGGAATATACAGTAAAAAACAGATGACTCAGAACTAGATCCAGAAGTGCTTAATGGTTCCAGCCGCTTTCTGTGTGAATGTGTCTGTAACGTCTTCCCTGAAGCTTGTGCAGTAGAGAGGGGGAACGTCCCAAGGTCACACAGAGCAGGTACCTCAACTCTAAAGTTCCAGCCCAAGGGCTTTCCCCGCCAGCCAGTATCTCCAGGGCAAAGAAAGCCCTCAAATGCCAGAGGGCCCCACACTAGGTTTCAGGTCATCCCTCAGGTAATGGGTCCTGAGGGGCTGAGAAGCATTTCCGCCATCCCTATTCTTGTTCAATAACAGTGTTTGAGAGCCCTGGGGTTTCCTTTTTCTTTCTTTCTTCTTTTTTTTTTTTTTTGTTGTTGAAACTGGTCTTGCTCTGTCACCCAGTCTGGACTGCAGTGGCACAATCTCAGTTCACTGCAACCCCAGCTTCCTGGGTTCAAGTGATTCTCCTGTCTTAGCCTCCCGAGTAGCTGGGACTACAGGCGCCTGACACCATACCTGGCTAATTTTTTGTATTTTTAGTAGAGACGGGTTTTCATCGTGTTAACCACGATGGTCTCAAGCTCCTGACCTTGTGATCTGCCTGCTTTGGCCTCCCAAAGTGGCTGGGATTACATACGTGAGCCACTGCGCCCGGCCAAGAGCCCTGGTTTAAAAGGTAAGTGGAGGCCAGGTATGGTGGTTCATGCCTGTAATCCCAGCACTTTGGGAGGCCGAGGCTGGTAGATTACCTGAGGTCAGGAGTTTGAGACCAGCCTGGCCAACATGGTGAAACCCCGTCTCTACTAAAAACACAAAATTACCTGGGTATGGTGATGCATGTCTGTAATCCCAGCTACTCAGGAGGCTGAGGCAGGAGAATCTCTTGGACCCAGGAGGCAGAGGTTGCAGTGAGCCAAGATCACGCCATCATACTCCAGCCTGGGTGACAAGAGGGAAACTCCATTTCAAAAAACAAAAAAGTGAGCAGTGCACAGGGATGGACACCTGCTTAGAAGCCAAGTTAAAAAGTCCTCCTGGCCGGGCGCGGTGGCCCACACCTGTAATCCCAGCACTTTGGGAGGCCGAGGCAGGTGGATCACGAGGTCAGACGTTCAAGACCAGCCTGGCCAAGATGGTGAAACCCTGTCTCTACTAAAAATACAAAAATTAGCCAGGTGCGGTGGCGGGTGCCTATAATCCCAGTTACTCAGGAGGCTGAGGCAGGAGAATCGCTTGAACCCAGGAGGTGGAGGTTGCAGTGAGCTGAGATCGCTGCACTCTAGCCTGGGCGACAGAGCAAGACTCCATCTCAAAAAGAAAAAAGAAAAAAAAAAGCCTCCTGCACCATGCACAGAGCGTTTCCCTCCTATTCTTTGCACCCACAGGTGTATTCATAGGCCAGCAGTGCACCTCTTTTGGGATGAAAGGACGAGGAATTCAGTCTCTAGAATCCATGGGCTGGAGCTGTTAAGGTTCTGTACTCCTCCCTCTCCCCAAGAGTCCTTTTTTTTCCCCCTTGGATTGGCTTATTTTATTGCTACTTCTTTGGGGATAACACTTTTTTGACTGTTAGCCTGTGAGTTGAATTAACAACTCATCTTTGAGCAAAATGTGTTTCTATTCCCCCCAGGGAAGTGTCACAAGCCCTGAGGAAGTCTCCAAGCTGGCTGGGGCTCCTGATGAAGGTGCTGGTAGGAGCTCAGGGGATGTGTCTGGGCTAATGAGGGCTCTGTGGCTGGCCGCAGCGCAAAACACGGGTTCCCCCAAATTCATTCATTCATTCATTCATTCATTCATTCATTCATTCATTTAGAGACAGGGTCTTCCTCTGTTGCCCAGGCTGGAGTGCAGTGGTGCAATCATAGCTCACCACAGCTTTGACCTCCTGGGCTCAAGGGATCCCCCTGCCTCAGCCTCTGGAGTAGCTAGAACTGCAGGTGTGCACCACCATGCCCAGCTAATTTGTAAAATTTTTTGTAGAGATGTGGGCTCACTATGTTGCCCAGGCTGGTCTCAAACTCTTGGCCTCAAGTGATGCTCCCTCCTCGGCCTCCAAAAGTGTTAGGACTACAGGAATGAGCCACCACACCTGGCCCATATAACTTTTATTTTTTTGAGATGGAGTCTTGCTCTGTCGCCCAGGCTGGAGTGCAGTGGCATGATATCGACTCACTGCAACCTCCATCTCCTGGGTTCAAGTGATTCTCCTGCCTCAGCCTCCTGAGTAGCTGGGATTACAGGCGTGTGTCACCATGCCTAGCTCATTTTGTATTTTTAATAGAGACAGGGTTTCACTATTTTGACCAGGCTGGTCTCGAACTTCTGACCTTAGGCAATTCACCCGTCTTGGCCTCCCAAAGTGCTGGGATTATAGGTGTGAGCCACCCCGCTTGGCCGTATCTTTGTTTCTTGCAACACACTTATACACATCACAATATTCTTTTTTTTTTTTTCTTTTGAGATAGAGTCTCACTCTGTCGCCCAGGCTGGAGTGCAGTGGTGCCATCTCGGCTCACTGCAAGCTCCACCTCCCAGGTTCACGCCATTCTCCTGCCTCAGCCTCCAGAGTAGCTGTGACTACAGGCGCCTGCCACCATGCCCAGCTAATTTTTTTGTACTTTTACTAGAGACAGAGTTTCACCATGTTAGCCAGGATGGTCTCGATCTGACCTCATAATCCATCCGCCTCAGCCTCCCAAAGTGCTGGGATTACAGGCGTGAGCCACTGCGCCCGGCCCACATCACAATATTCTTTTACGGTTAATATGGATTTTAAAATTCTGCTTGCCACACAAGGTAGCCTGGTCTATTGGAGTTATCTGTTGTTATGGATCTGAAAGAATCTTCTGCAACCCTTCACTGTCTTTGGGTATTTTCATTTTTATTTATTTTATTTATTTATTTTTGAGATGGAGTCTCACCCTGTCACCTAGGCTGGAGTGTAGTGGTACCATCTCGGCTCACTGCAATCTCTGCCTCCCAGGTTCAAATGATTCTCCTGCCTCAACCTCCCAAGTAGCTGGGATTACAGGCACCCACCACCACGCCCAGGTAATTTTTGTATTTTCAGTAGAGATGGGGTTTTACCATGTTGGCCAGACTGGTCTTGAACTCCTGACCTTGTGATCCACCTGTCTCGGCCTCCCAAAGTGCTGGGATTACAGGCGTGAACCACTGCAGCTGAGCCTTTGGGTATTTTTGAAGAGTAAAGTGCCCTGAGGAATGTGTATAGGCAAGGGTCTCGCCCTCCCGCTGGATGGCTCCGGATGTAAAGTCATGGAAACACTGTTCCTGCATGTCTTCTAAGAGGCTTCTCAGTGTGGAGAGTGGAGAGCGCCAGCTGAGGGCCGGCCTGGCCCAGCTGGAGACAGAAGCTTGCCAAACTGACTCCATCCCTTAGGAACCAAGAAGACAGCCAGAGTACCAGGCAGAAGCAGCCTGGGCCTCACAGTAGTTGCTAATCTGTAAGTTACATGAGGGCAGGAATTATGTTTTGATCCCCAGTATATCCCAGGCTCCTCACACAGTGCCTAGCACATAGTGGTGCCCAATACACGTTTTTTTTTTCTTAAACGGAGTCTTGCTCTGTCACCCAGGCTGGAGTGCAATGGCGTGATCTCCACTCACTGCAACCTCCGCCTCCTGGGTTCAAGTGATTCTCCTGCCTCAGCCTCCCAAGTAGCTGGGACTACAGGTGCCTACAACCACGCCCAGATAACTTTTTTGTATTTTTGGTAGAGATGGGGTTTCATTATGTTGATCAGGCTGGTCTTGAACTCCTAACCTCAGGCCATCCACCTGCCTTGGACTCCCAAAGTGCTGGGATTACAGGCATGAGACACTGCAACCGGCCTCAATACACATTTTAGAGTGAATTTTGGTAGGAATTTTTTTTTTTTTTTTTGAGACAGTCTCACTCTGTTGTCCAGGCTGGAGTGCAGTGGTGTGATCTTGGCTCACTGCAACCTCCACCTGTAGGGTTCAAGCGGTTCTCCTTCCTCAGCCTCCCGAGTAGCTGGGACGACAGGTGTGCACCCCCACGCTAGGCAAGGTTTTTTTTTTTTTTTGTATTTTCAGTAGAGATGAGGTTTTGCCATGTTGGCCAGGCTGGTCTTGAACTCCTGACCTCAAGTGGTCCACTCGCCTTGGCCTTTCAAAGTGTTGGGATTACAGGTGTGAGCCACCGCACCCGGCCTGAATATTTCTTTAAAGAGATGGGGTCTCACTGTTTCCCAGGCTGGTCTTGAACTCCTGGGATCAAGTGATCCTCCTGCTTCAGCCTCCCAAGTAGCTGGGAATATAGGTGTGCCCTACAACACCCAGCCCTAAATTAATTTTTTAAATGAAATCTCACTAAGTGACATGACAGCAACTTTGCACAGATGAGTTGAGTTCACTTCATCTCCAAGCCAGTGGTCCCCAGAACCTCACCCATTCAGTTAGGAGCAAGAGGGTGCTGACAAGGACCCCATTAATAGGCCCGAACCATGCCATCCTCAGGAAGCTGAACTCATGGTTGCAGGCCCCTGTCCTCCCACGGGGCCACAGAAAATAGCAAAGGAAGTGAAAATGTCCCATCCATACCCAAGCTCTGAGACCACACCGGCAAAGCTGAGTGTCTCAAAGCCAGGGGCCCAACACAGGGCACCTCTCCGCAGCCTCCGTGTGATTTCGTAGCTGAACAAGTTCTATCCCAGGCCTGCCTTCTCTCAGATCCCTCTTCCTCCCTCCTTACCTGGGTTCTGAATTCCAGGCATTACACCAACCACAGTCGTACACAAAAGGGCCTTGTGCTCAGATGTAGCCCTGGAAGCAACAGCAGTACCTGGAAGCCTGTTAGGAAACAGAATCTCGGGCCCCACCCTGGGCACTGTCCAATCAGAATCTGCATTTTAAACAGGAGCCCTTGATAGATTGGTTTGAGAAGCACTGGGTTGGAGTAGTAATCGTCACTGAGATGACCATATCAGCATTCTATTTGCCTCCATAACAAATTATCACGAAACTGGTGGCTTAAAACAATATTCATAATCTCCCATTTCTGTAGGTCAGCGGTCTGGGCACAATGTAGCCCGGCTGGGTCCTTTATGCAGGGCCTCAGGGCTGGGCTCTGAAGGCTCTGGGGAGGATCTGGCTTCCAAGCTCGCTGGCTGTTGGCAGAATGCACTTCCTTCCGCTTCCCACACGGCCCCATTGAAAACAGCAAGGACGTGTCCAAACCTAGAGGCTTCAGATCTCACTTCTGCTTATAGCTCCCGTGATCACATTAGACTGTTGGATAATCCAGGATAATCTCCCTATTTTAAGGTCAACCCACCAGTTACCTTAATTTCATCTGCAAAGCCCCTCTTGCCACGTGATAGAGCATAACCACGGGCACGGCCCGAGAAGGTGAAGGTCATGGGGGCCGAAATTCTGCCTACCACAGTGACTTCATCAGCAACAGGTCCAGTTCGGGATGAATCGCCTCTGAAGGGTGGTCTCAAGCGCCCCAGCTGAAGTTTCGGCCATCTCCGCCGGCCACACCCCACTGGGTTCCTCCTCCCCGGCTCTGGCTGTTTGATCCCATCTAGCCATCGCCCACGTCCATGCTGCCATACGGCCTCTCAGCACATCCCAGTTCCCTCCTGCCCCTGAAGAGCTCTTACCTGAGGACACGCATCATTCCGCAGGAAACTCCATCTTTCCACACTATCCCCAGCTGTTCTCAGCTACCCAGAAAAAAGGATCAAAAACGCTCATGTGGAAAAACGTGGGGACATATCTCATTCCACCCCACACTCTCTCAGCACAACCTGGGAATGTGACCTGCCAGGCAGCAACCCCAGAAGCAACACCACTCGGGTTCTCCCACGGGCCAATGGCGCGGTCTTTGGGTATTCTCAGGATTCCCTCGCCCAGACAGGTGGCCAGCTAGCAGGAGTGCACAATTCCACATATCAGCTAAAGTCAAATGATGGCTCAATCTTCTCCATCTACTAAATCAAATTGGTGCTAGGCTCCACGGCCAAGGATGCAAAGCTGGTTGTGTTTGGTCCCTTCCAAACTGGGCTGTGAATGGGCAGTGGTAGGTATTACCTTGGAGTTGCTACCTCTATAGAATCCCTCCTAGCGAACTGGAATCTGCATTTTAATGAGACATCCAGGTGATCTGTAAGCACATCCTGAAATCCTGAGGAAAACCCGAAATCAGCAGCAGAAAGGCGGATTCCAGCTGTGTCCAGGCAGCCTTCGTTCCTAGTCCAGTCCTTACCCGGCCCATACAGACCCAGCTCCCGGCCACTCTTCCTCCTCCATCAAGCACCACCTGTCTCTAGAGACCTTTCACAAAAATAAAACTTTAGGGAAGGGCGGGGCCTTTGGAATAATCCTGTCTTCCCCCACCTCATGGCCCCTCGCATATAAGTGCCATCACCATCATCAAGCCACGTGCTGTGTCTCAGAGGCTGTTCCCTCCTAGTTTAAGATCTTTTGAGAAACCTCAGTCTGGCTGATACAGTCCTGGTATATAGCAGGTCTGCTAAATTGTTGTTAAACTGCCTTGATTTCGATAGATGAAGCAAGCAGAGCCAGGAAAAGTTGGGGAGATCAGCTAAGATCACTGGGCAGTCAGGGGCTGATCCACGTCCAAGCTTCTGAACCAGGGAGGCATACAAGATGCTTTGGTGACTTACGTGTGTGTGCCATTTTTGTTTCTCTCCAAAACCCACCTTATGTTGGATGCCATCTCAATTCTTCTTTCATATTCTGAGAATGAGTCTTTTATCTAAGCTCATTAAAACAGAAATTCCATCCATATTTACTTCAAAAGACTCAAAAATACAAATTTAATAGAATACTATGAATTTCACAGGCACCAAAGTTTACAGCTGTTGAGGATGAGGTCACACTGGCTCAACTAAAGTCATGTCACCTCTCTCACCTCGTGGCCTTCTTTTATCCTTGTTTTACATTCTTAAGCGATAGCATAAAGAAAATCAAAACCCAGAAGAGGTTTGCTGTAATTACTCCAAAATAATTTCCTTCAGTGAAAATCTCTTTATCACTATGATTTTAGTGATAGAGGGACAAACAGAGCTCTCACGTGGGGCTGAGTGCTCACTAGCAAAGGGCAGAGGCTGCCACCAGGCCACCAAGGCCCATCTGGCCAGGCAAGGTCACCCACAGCCCTCACATTTACTCCAAATGGTCATTCTTGAGCCAGCTGGGTTGGGTCCCATCCCTTCTGGCTTGTACCACCACAAACAAAACCTCAAGAATATCTGCTTTGCATTTTCTTTTTTTTTTTTTTTGAGACACAGTGTCTCCCTCTGTCACCAGGCTAGAGTGCAATGGCGTGATCTCAGCTCACTGCAACCTCTGCCTGCCAGGTTCAAGCAATTCTCCTGCCTCAGCCTCCCGAGTAGCTGGCACTACAGGCACGCACCACTACGCCCAGCTAACTTTTGTATTTTTAGTAGAGATGGGATTCCACCATGCTGGCCAGGATGGTCTCGATCTCTTGACCTCATGATCCACCCACCTTGGTCTCCCCAAGTGTTGGGATTACAGGCATGAGCCACTGCACACGGCCGCCTTTTTTTTTTTTTTTTTTTTAAAAAAAGGAGAAAAGTAACGACAAACAATAACCTGAAGAAAAACCAAGAAACAACACAGATCATATGGGAAGCACAACTTTCTCACCACAGTAACCCAAATTATGACGAATAATCCTACCAAGAACACACCTAATACTGGAGGGAAAGAATGCTTACACACAACTGCTGTTTGCTTTGAAGATATGAATAAGCTCCAAGTTTTTATATTTCACAATTTATATACTTTATTATAGTCCACAGTCTGCTAAATAAAAGCAGTAACAAGATATTTCACAAACTATTGTACAAATTAAGTCTTATGAATTTAATCTCATAAAAAATTAGGTGCATAGTCATACTGGCTAACCTAAAATGCTATTTTATCTACAGCCTAAAATATTTTATAAGAGACAGTTCCAGCACTAAAATTAATCCCAGTTTTGTTTTTTTACAGGTTTTACAACAAAAGTTTGTGCTCTTAATCAAAAGATCCAGACTAATTCAGCATGTAAAAAATAAATTTTACAAAGAACCCAAGATAATATTTTTCAAATACACTTTTATTTTCTTTTTTTCCTTCCTCACATACAGAACTTCTCCACATACCACATTTCTTGCAGCTATAAAGTCACTTGATGTTGGCCGGGTACCATTTTATCCCTAAAACTCTGTTGACATCAAAGTATGACAGTGTTATATCCATAAAATATTTACATAGCACAGCGTATTAAGCTTTAGACACTTGGCAATTAAACCACATAAAAAGAGGACAAGACCCCCATCCTACATGTTTGGAATCAGGTGTTCACAGGTCCCTATCTGGCGACTGTACACTGGTTCAAAGGGCAGCAGAGGCAACAGGCAGTTACTTCAGAGGACACTGAACACTATGATCTGGAAGCACGTTATGATGTAACCCAGTGTCATGTACCACACACCTTTCTCCAAGGTGGTCTCATAATTCTAGAATGGAAGGTCCAGCTGATATAAAATGAAGACAGACAACACAACATTTACTGCGGAGATATCCTACTCATCCTATGCACGTGCTGTGATTTTGAACATAACTCGTCCCAAAAACTTGTCACGATCATCCTGACTTTTTAGGTTGGCTGATCCATCAATCTTGCACTCAACTGTTACTTCTTTCCCAGTGTTGTTAGGAGCAAAGCTGACCTGAACAGCAACCAATGGCTGTAGATACCCCACCTGGCAATAAAAGGAAAAGACATTAATTCAAACTCTATGGAAACTTTATACTTTTCTCTACCAGGAATCGGCTTATTCTGTAAATTTTCTTTTTGAGACTCTGTCGCCCAGGCTGCAGTGCAGTGGTGCAATCATGGCTCACTGAAGCCTCAAGCAATCCTCCCACCTCAGTTTCCTAAGCAGCTGGGACTGCAGGTGCATGCCACCACAGCCCACTCCTTTTTACACTTTTTTGTAGACACAGGGTCTCCCTGCCCAGGCTAGTCTCAAACTCCTGGCTTCAAATGGCCCTTCCACCATGCCCTCCCAAAGTGCTGGGATGACAGGTGTGAGCCACCGCATGTGGCTTGTAAATTAAAATAATAATAATAAAATAATTTAGATCTATTATTTTCTGTTCTCTGCATTCTTTTTAATTTCTTGGAGCCGTAAGTCCATACCTGTAACTACTGATAAAAATGTTGGCTGTGTGTGACAGCTCATGCCCCTGAGCTCAAGTGATCCTCTTGCCTTGTCCTCCCAAAGTGCTAGGATCACAGGCATGATCCTAGCCACCACACCCAGCCTATTATCATTACTTTTTTTGTGTGTGTGAGACGGAGTCTTGCTCTGTCACCCAGGCTGGAGTGCAGTGGCACAATCTCAGCTCCCTGCAACCCCCGACTCCTGGGTTCAAGTGATTCTCCTGCCTCAGCCTCCCAAGTAGGTGGGATTACAGGCACCTGCCACCACGCCCAGCTAACTTTTGTATTTTTAATAGAGACGGGGTTTCACCATGTTGGCCAGGATGGTCTCAATCTCCTGACCTCGTGATTCATCTACCTCAGCCTCCCAAAGGGCTTGGGATTACAGGCGTGAGCCACCACACCCTACCCTTATCATTATTTTTTAATATTCTTTTTTGAAATGGAGTCTGTTGCCCAGGTTGCAGTGCAGTGGCACCATCTCAGCTCATTGCAACCTCCACCTCCCAGGTTCAAGCGATTCTCCTGCCTCAGTCTCTCATGTAGCTGGAATCACAGGTGCCCACCACCATACCCAGCTAATTGTTGTATTTTTAGTAGAGACAGGGCTTTGCCATTGTTACTAAAGTTGGCCAGGCTGGTTGCGAACTCCTGACCTCAGGTGATCCATCCATCTCGGCCTCCCAAAGTGCTGGGATTATAGGCGTGAGCCACCGCACCAGCCTTTTTTTTTTTTTTTTGAGACATTGCACTCTGTTACCAGGCTGGAGTGCAATGATGCAATCTCGGCTCACTGCAACCTCTGCCTCCCGGGTTCAAGCGATTCTCCTGCCTCAGCCTCCTGAGTAACTGGGATTACAGGAGGGTGCCACCATGCCCAGTTAATTTTTGTATTTTTAGTAGAGACAGGGTTTCGCCATGTTGGTCAGGCTGGTCTCGTACTCCTGACCTCGTGATCCGCCCACCTCGGCCTCCCAAAGTGCTGAGATTACAGGCATGAGTCACTGTGCCCGGCCTTAATTTTTAATATTCTATAATCTTGATTTTAATTTACCTTTTCATCTGTAAGTTGTTTAAGCGACAGCTTCCACTTGTCCCTCCCCCCATATAGAAGGGTCTTTTTAATAATTTTTAGTTTTATTGCATTGTAATCACAATGTATTGATTGTAATTGTAATACATTTCTACTTTTATGGAACTTAAAAGATTTTATTATTATTTATTAATTGATTTTGAGACAGATTTGTTCTTATTCTCCAAGCTGGAGTACAATGGCACGATCTCGGCTCACTGCAAACTCTGCCTCCTAGGTATAAGGGATTCTCCTGCCTCAGCCTCCCAAGTAGCTAGGATTACAGGTATGTGCCCCCATGCCCGGCTAATTCTGTATTTTCAGTAGAGACAGGGGTTCTCCATGTTGGTCAGGCTGGTCTCGAACTCTTGACCTCAGGTGATCCGCCCGCCTCAGCCTCCCAAAGTGCTGGGGTTACAGGCGTAAGCCACCGTGCCAGGCAGTAATGAGCTTTTTTATTTTCCCCTCACATGATACTTATTGATGACAGAGGAAAAAAAGTAACTTTGTATTGTAGAAACCTGGCTGACACCACCTTAACCAAGCAATCAAGGTAATATCACCATTAATGGAACGAAATGATACCATGTCCCTCCTGACACTCTTTGAGAACTCAACATTTCTTCTGAGGCACTCATGCCAAAACGCACAACCTACATTTAATCATGAAAAACCACAAACTCAAACTAATGAACATAAAATAAGCCATAAAAGGCCTGTACTTATTCTTCAAGAGTACAAAGGCATGAAGAGACTGAGGAAATATCCCAGACTATAGGTTGCTAAACATATTAACAGTGTGACATCTTGGATCAGGAAAACACTCTTGTCTTTCACTATAAAGAATATTACTGGCCGGGCACGGTGGCTCAAGCCTGTAATCCCAGCACTTTGGGAGGCCGAGACGGGCGGATCACGAGGTCAGGAGATCGAGACCATCCTGGCTAACACGGTGAAACCCCGTCTCTACTAAAAAATGCAAAACCTAGCTGGGCGAGGTGGCAGGCGCCTGTAGTCCCAGCTACTCGGGAGGCTGAGGCAGGAAAATGGTGTAAACCCGGGAGGCGGAGCTTGCAGTGAGCTGAGATCCGGCCACCGCACTCCAGCCCGGGCGACAGAGCGAGACTCCGTCTCAAAAAAAAAAAAAAAAAAAATTACTGCAACAACTGATGGATTTTCAACAAAGTCTACAGATTCATAAGAGTACTATATGTTACCTTCCTTTGTTAACTGTACTATGGTTATTGTCTTTGTTTTCTGTTGCTTATAACACAATACTTGAAACTGGGTAATTTATAAAGAAAGGAATTTATTTCTTACAGTTAATGGAGGCTGAGAAGGCCAAGATCAAGCAGCTGCATCTGGTGAGAGCCTTCTTTGCTGCTGGGGACTTTCAACAGAGTTCTGAGGTGGTGCAAGGCATCACATGGCCGGGGGCTGAGCATGCTAACCTGCTAGCTCAGGTCTCTCCTCCTCTTCTTATAAAGCTGCTAGTTCCACTCCTATGATAACTCATTAGTCCACTAACCTTTTTTTTTTTTTTTGAGACAGAGTCTCGCTTTCTCGCCCAGGCTGGAGTGCAATGGTGCAGTCTTGGCTCACTGCAATCTCTGCCTCCTAGGTTGAAGTGATTCTCCTGCCTCAGCCTCCCGAGTAGCCGGGATTACACGCACCCACCACTATGCCTGGCTAATTTTTGTATTTTCAGTAGAGATGGTGTTTCACCATGCTAGTCAGGCTGGTCTAGAACTCCTGACCTCAGGTGATCTGCCCACCTCGGCCTCCCAAAATGCTGCGATTACAGGCGTGAGCTACCGCACCCAGCCGCAATGAGCTTTTGGTTTTCTTTTTTGAGATGGAGTCTCTCTGTTGCCTAGGCTAGAGTACAGTGGCACGATCTCAGCTCACTGCAACCTCCAACGCCCAGGTTCATGCCATTCTCCTGCCTCAGCCTCCTGAGTAGCTGGGACTACAGGCGCCCAACACCATGCCCGGCTAATTTTTTGTAATTTTTAGTAGAGACAGGGTTTCACCGTGTTAGCCAGGATGGTCTTCATCTCCTGACCTCGTGATCTGCCTGACTCGGCCTCCCAAAGTGCTGGGATTACAGGCATGAGCCATGGCGCCTGGCCTTGATTTTATTTTTTGGGGGGGGTGGGGGGGAGGCGGTGGGGACAGAATCCCATTCTGTCGCCCAGTCTGGACTGTGGTGGTACAATCTTGGCTCACTGCAACCTCCACCTCCTGGGTTCAAGCGATTCTCCTGCCTCAGCCTCCTGAGTAGCTGGCACTATAGGCACACGCCACCACGCCCAGCTAATTTTGGTATTTTCAGTAGAGAGAGGGTTTCACAAAGTTGGCTGGGCTGGTCTCGAACTCCTGACCTCAGGTGATCCACCCGCCTTGGCCTCTCAAAATGCTGTGATTACAGGAGTAAGCCACCGCACCCAGCCTTGATTTTCTTTTTAAGTACTTTTCTACTTTCTCTACATAAGCATATACTACTACCTCTATGATGAAAAAGAAAATGACATTTTAGAAATAATCATCTAACTTTAATTTATCTGCTTGGGTTCTGTGTTCTGAATTGTAGATGTGGGAATTCCATTTACCATCACCATTAAAATAAAACAAAACCTGAACACATGATGCACAAATTAAACAGGGCTTGGGTCTACCTACCCCAGACAAGGGGTACGCACACAGATGCTCCAGCTTCCCAAAAGAGTAATTACCACATACGAACTTCTAAATACTTACATGCAGTTTTTTCCCATAATATGGGAAATATTTTAAGTCTATCATTCCATTATGAGGATAAACTGCTACATTTGGTATATCTTCATTCTAAAGTTGAAAACAAAAGAAATCCTCTTTAGGCTCACAAAAGAATTTCTAAAACTATGTTTATAATTAAAGCAGTATCAATCATGAATAGTTTGGAGAAACTGCTCCAACTATATTATCATTACAAGTGTATTTCTGAGAAGAAACTTGCTCATCTTGATTGCAAATATTATCTAACTAAACCCTTCCACATGAACTATCCTGGTTCTTATACGTCTAGATACACTCTATACTCTTTTTCATGAGAGTCCCTTCTTAATTATAGCCAGTTCCACTCATGTACTCCTGTAAAATCTTACCTGCCCTCCAAATACCAAATGCCAGCCTTTCTACCTAACAGCAGGAATGCACCAGTAGGTTTGGGACCAGTGTTTTCCTGAAATGAAGAAAATACTGTGCTTCCAGACTGGAAAGCAATGGCCAACACAAGGTGCCAACCTAGAATGCAGCACTCAGGCCTGGGAGACAGCAGGTGTCAGTTTCATGTGATTAATAACCAGAACTGCAACCAGAGGGGAAGCACGAGGGAAAACTTAAGGTACTCCAAGCAAAACTCTCCTCGACAAATTTAAATACTATATTTCTCAGGGATAAATTTATGAGTATATACAAATCATTAAGTATTACTTGTCTACTGGAATTCCATGTTTACCAACATATACAGACATATTCCATGCTTATCAACATATAAATCAAGCATCACCTATAGTCCAATTCATTCATGCTATTAGTTATTTCTAGTATCATTCATGATAAATTAGCAATTTATGAAAATTTGCATGTAACACTTTCCAAATGGGCCTAATTCTAATGAGTGTAACTTCAACACAGACTGAGTAGTAGCAAATGGACCACAATGATTAAAATCAGTGCTGGGTTTACGGAGCACTAGTTACAATAAAACATTATTAAATACTTGAATTTTATATCTATATATTAAAAAAATTTTTTTGAGACAGGGTTGAAAGCACACATGAAACAGCATAAAGCAGAACTAAGAATCCACTCTAAGGAGTTGTAGATTCTGCTCATTTCGTTTCATTATGAAGCAGCATATGGCTGTGGGGTGGGACAAGAAACAGATGAAAGGCACCGGCCAGACAGCACAAAGCACAGAGTGGTGATGCGCCCCACCCACCAGACAAGCTCTAATGATCCAGATGAAGAATATGTGGAAAGGGCAGGAAGTAACAATGCTAGGAGAAATCGCAAAAGCAATTTTCAATCACTACTCAAACTCCACCCTTCATTTGTACTCTTTAACTTAAAAAATAAGCTTAAAATCAAAGATAACATTTTATATTAGAGAAAAACTAGTCACTTTGATATCAGTGCTTTTCTGCAGTAATTGCTTTTGTTGAACATATTTTACCTTAATATATGACCTTCATTTACAGAACGCATTTCCCCAAAATGAAAAAAAGGTTTTTCTTTGAGAAACAGTTTGGAGTACCTTGGAGTGTGTTCTCTTTCTTTCTTTTTTTTTTTTTTGAGACAGAGTTCTCATTCTGTTGCCCAGGCTGGAGTGCAATGGCCCGATCTCGGCTCACTGCAGCCTCCTCCTCCTGGGTTCAAGTGATCAAGTGATCAAGTGATTTTCCTGCCTCAGCCTCCTGAATAGCTGGGATTGCAAGTGTTTGCCACCACGCATGGGTAATTTTTGTATTTTTAGTAGAGACGGGGTTTTGTCATGTTGGCCAGGCTGGTCTTGAACTCCTTACCTCAAGTGATCCACCTGCCTCAGCCTCCCAAAGTGCCGGGATTACATGCGTGAGTCACTACGCCCAGCCCAGCGTTTCCCACCAGATACCACACTTAGCTTACACTTCCCTCCTTTAGGCCTAACAAGTCTTAGTGGGCAGCATCAATGACAGAGCAGGGCACTGGGGCTCAGAGTTAAGGCCAGGTGCTCAAGACCATCAGGTGTGGCAGACGCTCAACTGTTCTCTCAGTGTGGGCCTAAACCATGATCTTGGCAGGATTTTTCTTAATCTTTTAATTTATACCTTCTGTGAAAATAAACATTTAGAAATTGTGAAATATTAAAATGAGTATCTGAATAATGAGATACTCAGGGTGAAGCATATATGTCATAATTTGCTAAGTATATGAATAACATCATTTTTTTTTTCTTTTTGAGACAGAGTCTCGCTCTGTTGCATAGGATGGAGCGGAGTGGCGCAATCATGGCTCACTGCAACCTCTGCCTCCTGGGTACAAGCGATTCTCTTGCCTAAGACTCCCGAATAGCTGGGATTACAGGCATGTGCCACCACGTCAGGCCATTTTTTAATTTTTAGTAGAGACAGCGTTTGGCCATGTTGGCCAGGCTAGTCTCAAATTCCTGACCTCTGGTGATCTGCCTACCTTGGCCTCGCAAAGTGCTGGGATTACAGGTGTGAGCCACCGTGCCAGGCAATAGTATCATATTGTAAACTATGAACAACTAACTCTAAGAACCTACTGATGGTCACTAAGTTCCACCAAAACAAAATGAAGTTTAAAAAATAATGCATTTTGTTTCTTCCCACTTTTGATTTTCTTAATATGATTCATTTTCATAATAAAATAAAATACTGGGAAAAAATGTCATAAATATGAACATTACACCTTTTGCAGGAATCATCTTTTAAGTTGATATATATTAAAAGGCCACCTTGGCCACCTGTGGTGGTTCACGCCTGTAATCCCAGCACTTTCAAAGGCAGAGGTGGGTGGATTGCTTGAGGCTAGGAGTTCAAGACGAGCCTGGCAACATGGCGACACCCTGTCTCTACGGAGAGAGAGAGAGAAAAAAAAGGCACCTCCAAGTATGGTCAGTATTTGTATTTTCAGGACTCTAATTTGTATAAAAGCAATTAAGGCAGAACAAAATCAATACAAGACAAATAAAAGACATATATATTACAAAAAGAACTAAAGAATTTAAAGAACACTTGATATAGACAAATCTAATAGCAAATTGCAATTATGATACGTCGTAAATGCTTCCATCTGTTCTGGAGAGCCACATCTCTAAAATTTATGGGTTCTAACTGGTTTACTACTTGTAACTAGCCCAGGGATAAAATGCCAAATTTTACAAACATTTCTTCCACTTTTATGTTTTTCTAAAAGCAAAAAAAAAAAAAAAAAACACGCACAGCAAAAAACCAAACTGAAAACCCCCCTCTTTTAGTTTTTTTTA
>NW_016804048.1:179926-219335 GCF_001698545.2 Rhinopithecus bieti
TTTTGTGTGTGTGTGTGTGTGTGACAGAGTCTTGCTCTGTCGCCAGGCTGGAGTGCAGAAGCGTGATCTCGGCTCACTGCAACCTCCGCCTCCTCAGTTCAAGCGATTCCCTTGCCTCAGTCTCCTGAGTAGCTGGGTCTACAGGCGCCCGCCACCATGCCATGATAATTTTTTGTATTTTGGTAGAGACAGGGTTTCACCATGTTGGCCAGGATGGTCTCGATCTCCTGACCTCGTGATCCGCCCACCTCGGCCTCCCAAAGTGCTGGGATTACAGGCGTGAGCACCGCACCTGGCCGACTCTGGCCTTTTGTACAAGTTTTCCACTGAGCTGTCTGTGGCATAAAGAGGTAAAGTGAATTGCCAGTGGTCACACACACATATTTTCAACCCAGATGAGAAACCATAAACTTCCTGGCTTTTTATGCTACTCTAAATAGTGAATACTCTTAAAAAATTAGTAAGGACACTCCAAATCGGGAGTTCCCAAAATGTGAGCCTCAGACCAGCAGCATCACCATCACCTGGAAACTTCAGTTAGAAATGCAAATTTTGGGCCTGCATGGTGGCTCACGCCTGTAAGTGGGCAGATCACGAGGTCAGGAGATCGAGACCATCCTGGCTAACACGGTGAAACCCCGTCTCTACTAAAAAAAAAAAGCACACAAAAAATTAGCCTGGCGTGGTGTTGGGCGCCTGTAGTCCCAGCTACTTAAGAGGCAGGAGAATGGTGTGAACCCGGGAGGCGGAGCTTGCAGTGAGCCAAGATCACGCCAGTGCACTCCAGCCTGGGTGACAGAGCGAGACTCTGTCTCAAAACAAAACAAAACAAAAAAAGAAAAAAAGAAAATGCAAATTTTGGGCCCTATCTCAGACCTACTGAGTCAGAAACTATGGGAATGGAGCCCAACAAGCCAACGTGATTCTGATGAATGATCAAGTTTGAGAGCCACTGAGCAAGAAGTTTCTGCCCAAATAAGAAGTCCATTAACAGTAAAAAGAATTTTTCACAACTTTAAAAGTGATTTTAATGTAACATTTTAAGTAAAATATTTCTGTCCTACTATCGGAGTTGAAATGTTAATATTTAGCACAATGATAAATTTAGAACTTAATGTCTCCTCAGAACTCTTACCCATCTTTTACATTATTTGTCTTAGTGGCATTTGCAGCATGGAGAGAAAACAAAAGAAAGTTACGAGATGAAAACGGCACAGTATTCTGGAAAAAAAATTAAGTAGGGACAGGAGAGATAAATAATGCTTCTACTTTAAGGAAAACGTACCATATTTCATTAAATCTCAGATAGCATTGATAGCTAGCATGCCAACTAACAAACTATTAAGAAAGAGAAAAATGTCATGATACAATATTAAGACACCATCAATTATAAGGGTAATCCCAATTTCAGTGTTACTGAGCTGGCAGAAAAAAAGTGAATCTTAGAATTGATGAAATATGGTATATGTGAAAATAAAGGCAATGTGTGCAAATCAAATACACATGGACAATGTCTTTCTGAATTATCATTAAGGAAGAGGAAGACTACTCTCAAAAAGGTTGGTGGAATTTTATTCTAAGGCACTACAAAGGACTTTCAAATGTGACAGGGAAGAAAAAAGACAACTAAATCCTTAGACTTTTAAAGTATTTTAAGAAACATCAAAGATTTAACAGGAGTTATTTTTTGAATACTAACCTTGGAAACACAATCTATCCTTGGCACTCCTTCAGGCTTTAATCCAATTATCTAAGGTTAAGAAATAGTGATAAATTTAAACATCACATAAGTATGCAATGGAACTTCCTCCCTCTGTTGCTGGGGACAAGGGATGAAGACTTTGAGATTAACACCAACTGTATATTAACCCAGTGAGTTACACCTGCCTTTTACTTTAATCTTATTTGAGGGGATTAAAATGAACTTTTAAATGAAATAACTTCAGCAATCAGGTATCTTATTACTATCCTGGGCAATTTAGAAAATAAATCAATTACCAAAGATTTAACTGAAACAAAAGTACCCTTTGCTACCCTTAAAATAAGAAACAAACAGAAACCCTTAAATCTAATTATTAATATTTATATGAACAAATAATTTAATGTAAATAATAAGAACTGCAGAGGCACAATAATTAACTGTTCTTCACAAAACTATATTAGGTCACACTCTCCGTATTTCCATGAGGGCCCCACTGAGCCTCACTGTATCTCACAACCCATCTGCTCCCCAAAAGGCACGCACTGGGAGAGCCCTATTTTAAGACTCCTTTCATGTACGCAGCTGACAGAATTGAATCCTAACATATTTATACATTTTGTGAGATAATTTTTTGGCATTCGAATTTATACGCAGTTTCCATGTGAATGCATGTAAAATCTAAATATTCCTCTCAAAAGACAAGTATTGTTGTGACCTAATGTCAATAGCGCTAACCGGGAACTGTACTGGTATGAAATCCCCTGTTACACTACATAAGCTCATCTCATCACTGATTCCTGTGTATCTGATGCTGTCCTCCTGCCAAAGTCAGGCCCTGAGTCATCAGCAAGTATGGTCTCAGACCATTATCATTCAAGGAGGCCATCTTGAGAAAGAAAACAAACCCTGGAGGTTGATCCTCTCCTGGCTTTCTACTGGGAACAAATCTTCAGCAATCTAGATGTTGTGAGGATACTTCTAGTAGACTGGGATTACAAAAGGCATCTCTGTTAAAACAAATTTAATTCATTTTATAAACTAGATCTAGTTTCACATTACTTTCAGCTTACTTTGTTAACTTCAATTCTTACTTCTGAATAAAGTCTACTTGAAACATCCCACTAGTCATTTACTGAGCATCTAGAATGCTATGGGACAATCTGGAAGCTGTCAGTTGTCCAAGGCCTCCCAAAGGGATGAAGGAGAGGCTGGAGGGGTGTCAGTCTGGGCACCTCAGGGCCTAGCTGGTTCTCCCTATAGGGAAGCTCCTTATTTAGCAGTGCCAACTTCAAAAGACTCAAGTTTTACTTTTATTAAGGCTAGTGGCAATTTGCTCACCAATGATGACTTATAAACTCATGATTCTGAGAAGTCTACACCTGTTTAAATGACCAGGCATGACTTCACTCTTCAATGGAGACCCTGCAGTCCTCAAAACAGTAAGTGCATCAGAACACAACTCTGAAGTACATTTACAGAGCAACAAGGCACGGGGGCTAGGGATCACTTTGTGACTCAAGAAAAGCTGTTATCAGGTTCTTTTGCACAATGACCCTAATTCATTAGCTTCTTACTTTGCTCATTACTACACAATTCAGGGAGCCCTTCTGTAAAACAGCAAAATGCTGCTACTCTGGATACAAGTGCAACATCCCACTGAACTCGTTAGAATGGGATTTATTTGTATTTCTGTTACTTAATTACATATACATATACATATACTATAAAACTATGCTTTGCTACTGAGTATTTCGGAAAAGTTAAATAAGCTTAAACTTTATGGAGTCTGCAGAATTTTAAATTATTTCACAACACAGGATTCAAGGATGAGCACTGCACCCTAACAAGACTCTGCTTTGGTTATGACAAGGAGAACACTTGCCCCTTGGAGCATTAATCTGGTGAAATGCACGTAGGCGTTTCCAAAGAAGAAAAGTTTAAGTTACTTAACTCCTTACTCCATGATTAATCTATGAACCTCTTTTTTTTGCCGTATGAACTTTCTTCCAGTGATTAATAAACATCACTGCTAGCCTTTAAAGCAAGCTACCCCCCAAATGATAACTTTTAATAAGGAAGGCATTAACCCAACCCAAACAATCTAAAAATAGTTGCCTCCTTAAAAGAGAATACTAGAAAAAAAGCAGCAGCAGAGGTAAAATATGTACGTACTCTGTTCATTTTCACAAGAATACAAGGGTTTCCTTGGGAATAGCCAAAATCAGGATCATTCATACCACTGCATGCTTGAAGTAATGAAATAGGAAACTGACATGCAACATAAACTGGACCCTTCTGTTCAAAAAGTGCTCCATCAGGACAGACTGTGAGGTTCTTCTGTTCTTCTAAAGTATATGCTAAAAAGGAAACATACATGTGCACTAGATCAGCCAAAAAAGGTATTAAAAACAACCAGGAATATATAAACCTTTAGAAAATGTTCTTCAAAGACAAAAACAGCAATGTCAATTACCAGATAACTTTAGGGAAAGAATGTTAAGTTTGCCCCTTTACCTTTTAACAGCTAACTAGTGCTCTAAAGTTACTGCATTTCAATAATCATACAAACTGGATTATAGATCCATCTCTTCTGTCACCATTAGGTGGCGGTACCAGCCATGGCTAAAGCGATAAAATTATCTGAATGCCTTCTGCATGCTTGGTGATACAACGGAGAGGATGTAAAAAGGCACTGCTGCTGCCCTAATGGAGCTTATGGTTTTATGGGGAAGACAGACACTAAGTGAGTATAAAATCAGAATTGCAGAGGTATGAAGACATACTGTTATGACAACCTACACTTAAAAAAAAAAAAAAAGAAAAAAAGCAACTGAGCTGAATGCAGAAGGGAATGAGGTAGTTAATGAAGCTTAGGAGAAGCACTTCCAATGAAGGAAGGTAGAAGCCAGACCACACAGTCTTGTAAACTATGTTAAAGAATTTTGAGGGGGGTGGGTGAGTGTTCTGCCAAACAGCAATTAACAATCCACTAAAATATTTTAAACCAGGGCAAGTGGATAGTATGAACATACTTTTGAAATTAACTCTGACTTTTCTGTGGGGTCAGTCCAGAAGGGAAAAAGAAAGGACCCGGAAAACGAGTTAGGAAACTATTAAAACAGCCCAGGTGAGACAACTAGTTCATAGAAGGGGATTTTTAGCAGAGATGGAGTCTAAAGTGATAAAGGAGTAAAATGGTTAGAACTTGGCAGTGGGAGGGAAGAGGGAGGAGAAATATGCAACAGACAATACAATTCTGCTCTGTACTTGGCAGTGTTTAGTCCAAGAGGCACACAGTGAGCAAGCCTGATGTGACCCCTGCCCTCAATGAGCTTAATCTAGTGAACAACACTTACTAATAAATATTAAGATATAACAGTGCCTCAGTAAGAACTATTGGTGTGTGGGTGCAATTGGTACCAGAAAAAGGTATTGAATTCAACCAAAATAAGAACCAAATTTCAAAGAGTATGCCTCAAAAAGGAAGTGTAAAGTCTTTACCTTGGGGGGAAAAAAATCACTGTCAAAATGTTTGGTTTCATCTTATGCTTATCCGAAACTAGGTTATTGTGGGAACTATGTACTCATTTAAAAGCAAAGAATGATTCAGGTATTTTGTGGGGGTAGAGATAAACTTTATAACAAAACAGCATCATGACACTCAACACTTTGCAAAAAAAAGTAAGTCCTTCACCAATTTCCCCAAGGGCTTCTACTGCATAGACTCTGCTGGTATAGGTCAGTTCATCAATGACCTTTCATTTTTTTTTTCATTATGCTGACTTCCACTTCTATACTATTAAGTGTAAGGAACTGTATGATGACCAGTTAGATTATGCAGAAGGCATGATGGGAACATAGAAAGGTCACTGACCCCAGAGTAACCAAAGAGCCCTATGCATCTGAAGAAAGCCTAAAATAAGAAAGACCAAAGGCTAAGCGCAACGGCTCATGCCTGAAATCCCAGCACTTTGGGAGGCTGAGATGGGCAGATTACTTGAGGCCAGGAGTTCGAGGCCAGCCTGGCCAACATGGTGAAACCCTGTCTCTACTAAAAATACCAAAATCAGCCAGGTGTGGTGGCACAAGCCTGTAATCCTAGCTGCTTGGAAGGCTGAGGCATGAGGGTCACCCAGGAGGTGAGGTTGCAGTGAGCTGAGATCAAGCCATTGCACCCCAGCCTGGGCAACAGATTAAGACTGTCTCAATGAAGAAAAAAAAAAAAAAGACCAAGATAACAGGAGGAATGAATGACCCTAAAGGAAAGAGATAATTGGAACAAAATAAAACTTTAAGTCCAATTAGTATCTGCAGGAAAAAAACAGAGAAGATATTATTTTTTAACCAGATATAGTATCTTTCAAACACGAAAAAGGAGCACATAAGGATCAACAGCAATTGAAAGTTTTAAGAAACAAACAAAAGAGTTGAAAATTAAAGTGAATTCCCCAGAAAGTCTAATTAAGTAAAAACAAAATAAGAGAAAAACAAGAGGTCTAAGACACAACAAACAGAATAGTTCTAGAAAGAGAAAACCAGAAAATTGAGTTGAAGAAATTATCAAAGGGGTAACAGAGGATAATTTCCCTGAACTGAAGAACTTAAGTCTTCATCCTGAGAGACCTGCAATCAAGTCTCAGCAAAATATTTTAGAGACAGAGATCCAGACAGAAATTTTAGAACCCAAAAGAGATAAAGAAAATTGAAAAAGACAATGAAAAACTTTCAGAGAAGAAAAAAGGCAAATACAAAGAACTGAGTTCTATCTACATGGAGGTACATAGCAAATATAAAGGCAGAAACAAGCCATTTTCAGAAATAAAAGGGTTCAAATTTACATTTCAGGTGTCTTTTCTTATAAAATTACCTGAGAATGTACTCCATCAAAACTAAGGAGTAAATTAAGAGAAAAAATAAAATAAAATAAAAGGGCAGGGCAAGAGCCAAGAAACAGTAGATCCAACAAAAGAAAGTGGTAGAAGGAAGTTCCCCAAAGGACAGTTGGGAGTAAAAGGCTGATGTAGAAATAGTACAGACTGCAGCAGGAGGGAAAGGGCTCCAGGAAGTCGTTTTCCAGAAAAAAGAGACTCAAGAAAATACCTCAAATGATAGTTTACAAATAAGGAAGTCAGAAGAGAGTATCTACAGACGATAGAAGAAGATATAAAGACCAGGTATAAAAAGGCAACCAATAATGAAACTGAAAATAGTAATCAATTAAGAAAGGGGGGAAGGTCTGAGACATGTGAACTAAGAAAATGTATAAAAGTGGTAATTAATAAAGAAAAGTGATAATGTATAGAAGTAAAAAATCAAGAACCAGCAGGAAAAGTGTAATATTTATAGATACAGAAGGAAAACACCATAAGAAAAAGTTCAGAAGCATGAAATTATTCCCTACCAAAAATATACCTAGAGGCCAGGCGCAGTAGCTCATGCCTGTAATCCCAGCACTTTGGGAGGCCAAGGTGGGTGGATCACTTGAGGCCAAGAGTTCAAGACCAGCCTGGGCAACATAGCGAGACCCCATCTCTACAAAAAATTAAAAAATTAGCCAGGCGTGATGATGTGAGCCTGTAGTCCTAACTACTCAAGAGGCTGAGACAGGAGGATCACTTGAGCCCAGGAGACTGAGGCTACAGTGAGCTGTGATTGTGCCATTAGGTGATAGAGACCCCATCTCAGACAAATAGACAAAGGAAAGAAAGAGAAAAGAAATGTGTCCAGAATCAGACTATTTTTCACAAACTCCATTGCTCTCTCCCTTGCCAAGCCACCGTCTCCACTTACCTGGATTACTGTAAGAGCCTAACTAGCTTCCCCAATTCCCCCTTCTAGTCTAGTTTCAAAGAACTGCTTGTAGGATCCTTTAAAAATCCAAATTAGATCATGTTATTATTCACTACTTAAAATTCCCCATCACGGTCACTGTAAAAGCCAAAGAACTTAACAACAGGTTCTAAGGACCTACAGTCTGGACCTCCTTTAACTCCCTAACCTCAATCTCCTACTACTCTCCCCCGGTTCACTCCATTCACCCCCTCTCGCTTCCTTGATGAATGTTCAACACATCAGCACCATAAGCCTCAGGGCCTTTGCACCTACTGTTTCCTCTGCTGGACATTTCCATGCCTAGTTCTTTCACCTCCTTCAGCTCTTCCCTCAAGGTTCCCTTTCAATAAGGCTTTCCTAGACCACTCTGCATGTAAAACCACAAT
This sequence comes from Rhinopithecus bieti, assembly GCF_001698545.2. Classification (NCBI taxonomy): domain Eukaryota; kingdom Metazoa; phylum Chordata; class Mammalia; order Primates; family Cercopithecidae; genus Rhinopithecus; species Rhinopithecus bieti. Next base: position 187,847 of record NW_016804048.1, read on the forward strand.
CCTTCCCAACTTACCCTATCTCCTTTTTCTGCTTTATTTTCCCCCTCAGGACGTATTATCTTCTAATTCACCATGAGACTAAGCTCCAGAAAGACATGAATTTTTCTTCTATTCATTGTTGGAACCCAAATGAGTGCCTGCCACAAAGCAGGCCCTCAAAAAATATGTGAATAAATTAATAGGACTTCTGCTAGAAGGGAGGAGGGCAGGGAACACTTCATTGCAGACCTTTTAAGCTATTAAACCACAGATAATACTTTCACAAAAGTCTTTTTTAAATAATACATATTTAACTGTCAAGGAAAAGAGATCAGGAAGACAGTTAGTAGATAATGTGGGATCAAAAGCAGCTTTTGGTTTAAGATAGGAGAGAGTTGAAGATTTTTTCAAGTTGATAGGAAGGATCCAATAGACAGAAAGACTAACTATACACAAGAAGAGAGAGTACAAAGTATGTTTCTTAGACATTGAGAGAGGATGAGATCCAAAGCAGGAGTGACACAGGTGGCCTCAAGTGAGAGGAAGGGCAGCCCCTGATCAGAGCAGGAGGAATGTGACATAAAATGGCTGCCACTGTAGATTTGTTTTACTGGTAATGGGGAAACTGGAGGAGCTCCCATCTGAGTTCTTCTATTATCTCTTGAAGCAAGAAATCAGGTTATATGAAGAGAATGAGTTTATAAGGAAAAAGGTACGGGGTTAGAGGCTTGAGTGAAAGTTGGAAATAATCCTTTCAGAGAATTATCCAGAGAAATTCCATAGGATTACCAAGCAGTTAAGCAAGTCCATTTGAGGGAAGTGCTCAAATACTCACAGTGCTAATTAGTCCTGCTCAGTATCTGCTCAGGGGCAGGGGCACAGAAGGATGAGCTACATCCAGTAATTATATGGCTTTATCCAGGAGTGGGGTTCTGCCACAGGGTGTGACATGAAGACTGACAGGTCTGGGATTTTAGAGCACCAGTAAAAGTAAAACTGAAATAAAAACCATGGAATTAAGCTACATAAAAGGGAAGATGGGGTGGGAGATGAGACAAGGTAATGTTCTAGGGAGCAGTTGCAGCTGTGTGTGGCTGAGGAAGAGATGAGCTGATCATGAACCAGCAGGCCAGGGTATTCGATGATTACTCACGTGACTGTTAACACTATTCACATAAATGGTTGGGCCAAACAAAACAGGAGGAAAAGTTGGGCTAGGATGGCTATCAAAGAACGTTACAAACTGGTAACTTTGAAAAACTGATGTACTAAAAATCAGACACAGACATAACTTTAAAATAATAAACCATTTCCCATCCCCGACACAAACACTACATTGGATGCAAAAGATCCAAGTCCTCAGAGGAACTACTTCATACAATATAGATTTGCTCTATTAATTAAAATATTTAGTTTTAATGCAGAATAAATGTTACATCTCAAGAAACTTAGTGTACTTATTAAAGGCAGAAAAATCAAATCTACTGCCCATTAGTAAGCCCCTGTGTCTTTCTATAGTTAGAACAGTCTCACAAGTTATTATAAAATGCACTTGCTCAGTTGTCTGTTTAACAGAAGGAAATAAAAGGTAATACACATTCTTTCACATGCTTTTTTTTTTTGAGACGGAGTCTCGCTCTGTCGCCCAGGCTGGAGTACAGTGGTGCAATCTCGGCTCACTGCATGGTCCGCCTCCTGGGTTCACGCTGTTCTCTTCCCTCAGCCTCCCAAGTAGCTGGGACTACAGGCGCCTGCCACTTCGCCAGCTAATTTTTTGTATTTTTAGTAGAGACGGGGTTTCACCGTGTTAGCCAGGATGGTCTCGATCTTCTTGACCTCATGATCCACCTGCCTCGGCCTCCCAAAGTGCTGGGATTACAGGTGTGAGCCACCGCACCCGGCCCAAAAGGTAATACACATTCTAAGAATGATATCTCTAAATGTAATCACAAACTTGGTACTTTTTTTGTTTTTGAGACAGAGTTTTGCTCTTGTTGCCCAGGCTGGAGTGTAGTGGCGCGAACTCGGCTCACTGCAACCTCTGCTTCCCAGGTTCAAGCGATTATTCTGCCTCAGCCTCCCGAGTAGCTGGAATTATAGGCACATGCCACCACGCCCGGCTAATTTTGTATATTTAGTAGAGATGGGGTTTCACCATGTTGGCCAGGCTGGTCTCAGACTCCTGACCTCAGGTGATCTGCCCGCCTCGGCTTCCCAAAGTGCTGGGATTACAGGCGTGAGTCACCGCGCCTGGCCCACAATTTGGTACTAATTTCTATAACTAAAATCTCTGACCTTACTCTAAGAAAACATACTCACGTTTCAGAAACTCCTTAAGGTCTTCAATGTACCCTGCATACGAAGTTGGATCAGACCTACTGAATGTATATTCCAATGCAGTCACTGGTTTTGGAAAAACCATAAGTCCTATAAAGAGATAAAAGGGAGAGATTATCAAATTTCCTTCTCTTCTTTTCCTTACTCTTATCTCTAAAAAGCAGATCTCAGCAAATTACATGGAAAATTGTGTTGACAGTATGCTGAAACTATCAAGAACTTCCCAATTCTAATTATGAAGGCATAGACATCTAAAATTAAAAAGAATTCAAACCTTCAAAACCATCTCAGACATTACCGATTAGAAACTGTCCCTAAATTTGATTATCTACAGTTAATTATAATCTTCCTTTTAAAAGATGCAATTTTACTTTGAACTTTCTATATTCATTTTAAAAAATCAAGTAACATTTTAGGTTTTGTCAATGTGCCATTAATACAAAGAAAAGTTTCAGCAAATCAAAACCTAAGTACTTTTGTCATTTAAATTACAACTGTATGGAAACATTCATAAGACAGCTAACTCCTTTTCAGTGAAAAATGTCTATGCATTTTAAACTTTATGGCAAATCTTCTTCCTTCAATAGCAGATATTGCTCTGTTATCAAAATGTGGTCTTCACATACTGAATTTGGAGTATAACCACCAACAATTTCCTATCAGAAGTCGACACCCATGTAATACAGACCACATTGCTTAAGCTTACTAATGAAGAAAAGGCAAGCAGATTTATCTGTAAGAAACAATCAGGCTTCCAACTTTAATATAAGCTTTCCTTGTTTAAAAAGCATTAGACCAGCTGGGTGCAGTAGCTCACGCCTATAATCCCAGCACTTTGGGAGGCCGAGGCAGGCAGATCACTTGAGGTCAGGAGGTCAAGACCAGCCTGGACAACATAGTGAAACCCTGTCTCTACTAAAAATACAAAAATTAGGCGGGTGTAGTGGCGCATGCCTGTAGTCCCAGTTACTTGGGAGGCTGAGGCAGGAGAATGGCTTGCACCCGGGAGGCAGAGGTTGCTTGCAGTGAGCCGAGATCGTGCCATTGCACTCCAGCCTGGGCGACAGAGCGAGAGTCCGTCTCAAAAAACAAACAAACAAACAAACAAACAAAAAGCATTAGATCTAGATTATTAATTCAACCTTGCACATAGGCTTTAAAACAATCCTAAAATTTTCTCTAGCCTTCAAATATTCCCATATTTAATATATCACACATGTACATACGATACATATGTGTGCAATATATGACACATACATATTATATATGTATTACATGTACACATGTGATATATTAAACATGGAAATGTTTAGTATATCCCATATGTAATATATACATATGTACATGTGTATGTATGTATATATATTTAAACTAATGATACTTTAAGTACTAAAATAATCGACAAATAATTTTAAGAAACTCAGTTTAAAACTGTGTACTTAAAAATATTTAACACATACACTTATATATTTCATGCAATTATAAACAGAGTTCAGTGGTTTTGAAATAGATCAGACTATGTTCAATGGTAAGTCACATCACTTAAACAGCAAGTAAAGAAAAATCTTAGAATTAGTCTAAGGTAGAAAAAAAACAGGACTACAATGAGAGATGAGGGAAAAGTAGCATTGGAGCTAATCTCTGACCCTGGCTCCAATACACGAAGAGTTTTAAAAGAGTTATTCAGGATATTTAGACTAAAATTAGGTGTAAACAAAAGAAGTCATTAGAAAAAATTGTTCTTCTAGGGAAAAAAATGGTTGAGGAAATTAGTTCAGTTTGGCTGGTGATAGAGCTCAGAAGTCTATACAGTGAGCAAAGATCTAGATAAGGGTGCTTCCATCTCGGCATTATTGGCATTTTGAGCTGACTAATTCTTTGTTGTGGGGGTTGTCCTATGCACTGTAGGATGTTTAGCAACATCCCTGGCCTCTACTCACAGTACCCTCTCCAGCTGTAACAACCAAAAATATTTCCAGATGCTGCCATATGACCCAGTGGTTGAAAACTGCTGCTCTAGAGAGAAACCTGCTAGACTCCCACCTTCCTGGCCCGATTCCCCACTCTCCTGCCCTCTAAATCCCACTCCTCTAGGACTGAACCTTCCTCTCTAGGTAGAACCTTCCTTTCTCTGTCATCTCTAGCAGTTAGTTTACAGTTTTTGGAATTACACACACTGAAGTTCTGCACATTACTATTTCTTACTTTTCTAAGAATTACCAGCATCTGAGGACAAGGGTCATGTCCAATCACCAAGGGAGAGCTGGCATTCAAAGACTGTTGAGGCTGGGTGTGGTGGCTCACCCCTGTAATCCCAGCACTTTGGGAGGCCGAGGTGGGTGGATCACCTGAGGTCAGGAGTTCGAGACCAGCCTGGCCAATGTGGTGAAACCCCTTCTCTACTAAAAATACAAAATTAGGCGGGCGTGGTGGCACATGCCTGTAACCCCAGCTACCTGGGAGGCTGAGGCAGGACAATCGCTTGAACCCAGGAGGCGGAGGTTGCAGTGAGCCGAGATCATACCATTGCACTCCAGCCTGGACAACAAGAGCAAAACTCTGTCTCAAAAAAAAAAAAAAAAAAAAAAAAAACAAAAACGCAAAAAAATTACCTGGGCTAGGAATCTGGTCACGGTATTTCGGAACCTCATCGTTGAGAGTCTGAAGCATAACCCACATCGTGAATGAGAAGAGTGCAGCCAGGAACCCATAAAAAACTAGGTAGAAGAGTAAGATCAAACCTGTAAAAGAAAATAAAATGTATGAAATGTGCACGCATGTGTGTGTGTATACATGTTTGGCCAGGTTAAAGAACAAACCAACTATTCTTGCAAGGGTATGATCCCAAGCTTTGCCATGCACATAGCCAAATATCCTCATATTCAGGACACATAAATTTGCCCAAGCAAGGGGTATTTCAGCAGGCAGCACCCACCCATCCCATGATCCCTCCTTTCCTCTGGTATTTCCAAGTTAAAGCAGCTTCCACCATTCATACTCTGGTTCAAAATCAAAGCTTTAAAATTCCAGCACATAGGGAAATGTTTCCCAAAATGAACTTGATGCCCTCTAAAAGATAAAAGATGGTTTTAGGTAAACAAAACCCCCAATATTTACATGTTCCTTTAAGTGACAAATATAAAAGAACTAGTACATGAAACCCATATTTCACAGACAGTAATTATTTGCTTAAATTTAAGTTTTAAAAAGTGAGTTGACGGCTCACACCTGTAATCCCAGCACTTCGAGAGGCTGAGATGGGAGGATCGCCTGAGCCCAGGAGTTGGGACCAGGCCGGGCAACACTTTGTCTTTACAAAATATTAAGTGTTCACTTCAGCAGCACATATACTAACAGCGGAACGATACAGAGAAGATGAGCACGGCCCTCGTGCAAGGATGACATGCAAATCTGTGAGTCGTTCCATATTTAAAAATTTTAAATATATATATTTTAAAAACTGAGTTCATTGAAAGAATATCAGGAAATATGCAGAGAAGGCAAACTCATGAAGATAGCATTCAATGAATAAAGCTTAGGACACACTGGTCAAATGGAAGGGCTCGTGCAGAAGTGAAAAAGAACAAGGCCAGGAACAAGCCCTCTGATCAACGGAATTTCATAGCTCTACTGCCAAGCACAGTCCAAGATTTGGGAAACCCACGTTTCAACATGAAGGGCTTAATCTTTTTCCTTTCACAATTTGGGAACACTAAGATAGATCTATCCTGAACCAGTGACTTATTTTGGGAACACTTAAAATCAATTATTTTTCTCAAATGTCTATATTCAAAGTTCTAACATCAGAAGTGGCTGCCGACAAGTATATTAGAATACATTGGTAAAGTCACTTGTATTTCAATGTTTAAAAACTGATCAAAGATTTCTGTAATAATACATTTCTGAATATATTCTTTCCCACCCCCAGGGGAGTGGTTCCACAACTTTCTTCTGATTCTCAAAAGACCCCATGACCCCAAACCAGATTGTACTGAAAGCTAGGTAACTTTTATTTCTCAACTGCATGGCAGGAATCTCCCCCAACCCCAAGCAATTTCATTTTATAATTTAGACTAGCATTCTACCCCTCCCCCACAATTACCAGGTGGCCAAAATAAGGATCGAGAGGACAGAAGAGAGGAGAACAGGATGTCACCTTCAGACAGCATCACTTCCCTACCACATACTGCGATCCTGTTGCAGAAAAAGAAAAGGAAGACCAATCTCAAAGAAGTAATCGGTTTGCTATAGAGGGAAATGAAACACACAGAAAGCCCACAGGCCAGTTTAATAAGATACAGAAGAGAAATTCTTTGAGATCCAGGTATTTGCAGGAATGAAGGGATAAAATCCTCTACGCCAGGGATGACAGAAACATAAATGTAATGAGTGTGGCTGTATTCCAATAAAGTTTTGCTTACAAAAATAGTCAGATTGGGGCCACAGTAGTTTGTTGACCTATGCAGTTAACACTAAAGTGGAAATGTCTGAAACAAAAGTGCTAAGAGTTTATTTAGCAGTGTTTGTAAGTCACCTTAAAATATTCTTATCACAATACTGTTTTGAACATTTTGACTTTAAATTTCTAGGAAAATAATGTAAATTATATTTACAAAATAGTTACAAAGCAAATAAATATATAGCAGATATGAACAAACTGTCTCTCCAAATCTGCTTTCTAAAGAACCACTACACAATGAAAATAATGAGTACAAAGAATTACGTTCACACAGTATGTACACAAATTAACAGCTATGTCCCAAATCTAATGCCATATACTAGTGGTCATTAGAAACAAGTAAAAAAGTTATTTCCAGCACTGAAGTGAATTTTCCTTACTTGAACAAGATCCTTCTGCCAAGAACCAAACCTAATTTTTAAAAACTTAAACTAGTTAAGTCTCACATATAAATATGATACTTTATCAACTACCTCTTCCCCCACTAAGAGAAAAAATACCAGAAAATAAAAACAGAAGTTGTAAATTGCTACTCTTACCCAGGTGTAAAATGGCAGTTAAGTTAGTTATTCAGATGTAGTTTGCTGATGGGGATCTAAAGGGTGGCGTCCTGACTTAGTCATGGATAGTGTTCATGGAACCTGTTCAATGTACCATGCCCGCCTCAGTGCTACTTGATGTAAGCAGAAAACAGCAAACACAGCCTAAATAGTGCCTATCATATTACTAACGTTCCCTAGTTTAAAATCTTTCAAGGAATTTCCTTAAGTCATTATCCAACTAAAGAAACTAACATGGGCCAGGCGCAGTGGCTCACGCCTATAATCCCAGCACTTTGGGAGGCCAAGGTGGGCAGATCAGTTGAGGTCAGGAGTTCAAGACCAGCCTGGCCAACATGGCGAAACCCCGTCTCTACTAAAAATACAAAAAATTAGCTGGGCATGGTGGCGCATGCCTATAGTCCCAGCTACTTGGGAGGCTGAGGCGGGATGATCACTTGAGCCTGGAAGGCAGAGGCTGCAGTGCACTAAAAATTATGCCACTGCACTCTAGCCTGGGCGACAGAATGAGACTCCATCTCAAAAACCAAACCAAAAAAAAAAAAAAAAAAAAAACTAACATGGACTTAAATGATGAAGAAACATCAGTATTTTATTTATTTATTTGAGACGGAGTTTCACTCTTGTTGCCCAGGATTGGGTGCAGTGGTGCAATCTTGGCTCACTGTGACCTCTGCCTCTCAGGTTCAAGTGATTCTCCTACTTCAGCCTCCCAAGTAGCTGGGATTTACAGGCGCCTGCCACCGCTCCTGGCTAATTTTTGTATTTTTAGAAGAGACAGGGTTTCACCATGTTGGCCATGGCCAGGCTGGTCTCAAACTCCTGACCTCAAGTGATCCACCCAGCTTGTCCTCCCAAAGTGTTGGGATTACAGGTGTGGGCCACTGTACCCAGCACCCCTCTTCATTTCTGTTCCTTCTTTCTCTCCTCGTAGTTTTGATAAGGGGGAAAGTGGGTGTGAGACAGAGATCCACCTGGAGGCAGTGCAGCAGAATGGTCATATACATGGGCTGTACTAGAGAATCCAACAGGGCTCAAATCCTGGCCTGACCTCTTTCCTGTGACTTTGGGTAAGTGTCCTAATTTCTAGCCCCATCTGAAAAAAAGTAGTAAAGGTAGTATCTATTTAATTATTCACATTATAGAAAGGAAAATAAAAGTCAAGAGATTTGACGAAATAAAAACAAGACTCCTAATGGGGGAAAAAAGCAACAAACTAAAAACATTTTGGAATGATAATGCAACTAGACTTCATGGAAGCGTATCACTCCAGTTACCCTCAGGTGCCCAGATACTAGGTACCCAGTGAATTGCATTTTACTCTCAAAAAATGTTTTGACAAATGAGGTTTGATTCATGTGGACTCTACAAAAGAAAAAACCAAGCCTGGGCGCAGTGGCTTGCACTTGTAATCCCAACACTTTGGGAGGCCGAGGCGGGGAGATCACCTGAGGTCAGAAGTTTGAGACCAGCCTGGCCAACATGATGAAACCGTCTCTACTAAAAATGCAAAAAATAGCTGGGCGTGGTGGTGCACTCCTGTAATCCCAGCTACTTGAGAGGCTGAGATGGGAGAATTGCTTGAACCCAGGAGGCGGAGGCTGCAGTGAGCCGAGAATGTGCCACTGTGCTCCGACCTGGGTGACATAGAGAGACTCCTTTTCAAAAAACAAAAACAAACAAACAAACAAAAAGAAACCTGGCAAGGCTTACCACCATGTCATCCAGGGGAAGGAGAAACGGGCCCTGTCCAGCTCTTCTGCCTCAACCACACTGGGCATACAATTCAGTTCTGGCACCAACTACCCCACACTACGGGCTCAGTCCTCCATAGAAATGCCACTGTAGAGGTCCTCGCACTACCCACACTTCTGACCAACTAGTAACTAATACAGGAGGTTTCCACTGCACCCTCAAGTTTGTTCACTAGAATGACTCACAGAGCTCAGGAAAGTAAGTGCTCAACTTAGGACTCCAGTTTTATTATGAAAGATACACATAGAAAGGGGTCTGGGAGGCAATGCAGCTTCTGTGTCCTCTCTTTGAGGAATCGGGCAATCTCCCTCCCAGCACATGTGTTTCCCAACCTGGCAGCTCCACTGACCTTCAGTGTCCAGAGTTTTTACTGGGGTTTCATTATGTAGGTATGATTGACTAAACCATAGGCCACACAATAGAGCTCAATTTCCAGCCCTCTCTCCTGCCGTCCTTGGAGGTCTGGCTAGCTTAAAGTCCCAACCATGCTGGGACTTGGTTTGGACTTTCTGGGGGACGAGCCTCCATCTTGAAGCTATCTGGACCCACTGCCAATCACTTCATTAGCATAATGAAGACACTCCTACTACTCAAATTCCAGGGTCTTTAGAAGCTCTATGTCAGGAATCTGGAAAACACACCAAACAAAAAAAAATTTTTTTTTTTTTGAGACAGGGTCTTTCTCTGTCACCCAGGCTGGAGTGGAGTACAGTGGTACAATCAAAGCTCACTGCATCCTTAGAATCCTTGGCTCAAGTGATTCTCCAGTCTCAGCCTCCTGAGAAGTTGGGAATACCAAGAAGCTGTGTGCCACCACACTCAAATGATCCTTTTTTTTTTTTTGAGATGGAGCTCCTCTCTTGTTGCCTAGGCTGGAGAGCAATGACACGATCTCAGCTCACCGCAACCTGGGCCTCCTGGTTTCTCCTGCCTCAGCCTCCTGGGTAGCTGGGATTACAGGCATGCGCCACCACACCTGGCTAATTTTGTATTTTTAGTAGAGATGAGGCTTCTCCATGTTTGTCAGGCTGGTCTCGAACTACCGACCTCAGGTGATCTGCCTGCCTCGGCCTCCCAAAGTGGTGGGATTACAGGTGTGAACCACTGCGTCCGGCTGCAACACCAGCACACATAATCTGGACATAGGGAAAAGTCACTGGACTTCATGCGGCCTGGAAACATGCCCCCTCAACACGTGACTAGACCCTGTGATCTTACTCCCAACCTCTGCATACTTTCTAGTTATCTTCAGGGACCTAGACACTAGAAAGATTGGGCCTCTCAGAAAATTCTGATGACTAGCAACCATTTCCATTTGGTAAATAAACCAGTATTCCATTTATAGTTTAAAACATTTTAAAGCAGAGACATGTGTAATTTCTAAAAAAATCCATTATATGAACAGGTGCAAGTTTATAATCTTTTGTATATTTGAATTTTAAAATAATGCTGATTTTAAAATGTTATTTGCATACCATTCACATATATAAAGTGTGAAGTTTACATTTTATATTCAGTGTTGTACAACCATCACCACAATAAATTTTAAAATATTTTCAATACCTCCTTCCAAAACTCCATACCCATTCCCATTCCTCTCCTTTCCTGCACCCAGCTCCTGGCAATCACTAGTTTACTTTGTCTCTATAGATCTATTTTCTAGACATTTCCTAGAAATGGAATCATGTAATACATGGCCTTTGTCACTGGCTTCTTCCACATAAGGTGTTTTCAAGGTTCATTTTTGCTACAGCATATATCAGTACTCCATTCCTTTTTATGGCTAATATCCCACTGTGTATGGATATATAATATTTGATTAATTCATTAATCAGATGATGTGCATGTGAGTTGTTTATACCTTTTGGCCATTGTGAATAATGTTATAAACATTCATGCACAAGTTTTTGTGTAAAGAAATGCTTTCATTTCTCTTGGGTATATACCTAGGAGTGAAACTGCCAGGTCATATGGTAACTCTAGCCTTTTGAGTAACCGGCAGACTGTCTTCCAAAGCAGTTTCACCATTTTACACTCCTACAGCAGGGATCCAATTCCTCCTCATCCTCATTAACGCTTCTCTTACTGTGTTTTCAAACAGCTATCCTAGTGGATACAATGTAATATCTCTTTGTGGGTTTAATTTGCATTTTCCCTAATGGCTAATGATGCTGGGCATTTTTTCATAAACTTATTGGTTATTTGTATATTTTCTATGGAGAACCGTCTATTCAGATCATTTTCTCATTTTTAAATTTGGTTATGTGCCTTTTTTATTAAGTTCTAAAAGTTCTTTATATATAGATGCAAGCCCCTTATCAAATATATAATGTACAATTATTTTCTCCCATTCCACGAGTTATCCTTTTACTTTCATAATAATGTTATTTAAGCAAAAAAGTTATTAATTTTGATGAAGCACCACTTATCTATTTTTTCTTTGGTTGCTTGTGCTTTTGGTGGCATATCTAAAATAACACTGACTAATCCAAGGTCATAAAGACTTGCGTCTATGTTTACTTCTAAGAATTTCATAAATTAGCTCTCAAGTTTGGGTCTTTTATCCATTTTGAGTTAATTTTTGTATACGGTTTAAGGTAGGGGTCCACCTTCATTGTTCTGCACGGAAATATCCAGTTGTCCCAGTACTGTTTAAAAAACCATTTGTTGGCCAGGCACAGTGGCTCATGCCTATAATCCCAGCACTTTGGGAGGCCAAAGCAAGCAGATCACCTGAGGTCAGGAGTTCGAGACCAGCCTGGCCAACATGGTGAGAACTGGTCTCTACTAAAAATACAAAAATTAGCTGGGCATGGTGGCATGCACCTGTAATCCTAGCTACTCGGGAAGCTGAGGTGGGAGAATCGCTTGAGTCTGGGAAAGCAGAGGTTGCAGTGAGCCAAGATTGTGCCATTGCACTCCAGTCTGGGTGACAGAGTGAGACTCTGTCTCCAAACAAAAAACAAAAACCGAAACCCAATGAACATGTACTGTTTTAATAAAATGTATGCAGATATATGTATGTATACACACATTCTCGCATTTTATATAATTAAAATTATTGTAATATAAAAAGATTAAGCAAGATTAAATAACCTGCCTAAGATTAACCTACCAGTAAAAGAAACAGACCAGTATCTCTTCATATGGTACCTTACCTGGCCTGCTCTGCCATGTGGTACCTTACCTGGCCTGCTCTCCATGTGGTACCTTACCTGGCCTGCTCCTCCATGTGGTACCTTACCTGGCCTGCTCTCCATGTGGTACCTTACCTGGCCTGCTCTCCATGTGGTACCTTACCTGGCCTGCTCTCCATGTGGTACCTTACCTGGCCTGCTCTCCATGTGGTACCTTACCTGGCCTGCTCTCCATGTGGTACCTTACCTGGCCTGCTCTCCATGTGGTACCTTACCTGGCCTGCTCTCCATGTGGTACCTTACCTGGCCTGCTCTCCATGTGGTACCTTACCTGGCCTGCTCTCCATGTGGTACCTTACCTGGCCTGCTCTCCATGTGGTACCTTACCTGGCCTGCTCTCCATGTGGTACCTTACCTGGCCTGCTCTCCATGTGGTACCTTACCTGGCCTGCTCTCCATGTGGTACCTTACCTGGCCTGCTCTCCATGTGGTACCTTACCTGGCCTGCTCTCCATGTGGTACCTTACCTGGCCTGCTCTCCATGTGGTACCTTACCTGGCCTGCTCTCCATGTGGTACCTTACCTGGCCTGCTCTCCATGTGGTACCTTACCTGGCCTGCTCTCCATGTGGTACCTTACCTGGCCTGCTCTCCATGTGGTACCTTACCTGGCCTGCTCTCCATGTGGTACCTTACCTGGCCTGCTCTCCATGTGGTACCTTACCTGGCCTGCTCTCCATGTGGTACCTTACCTGGCCTGCTCTCCATGTGGTACCTTACCTGGCCTGCTCTCCATGTGGTACCTTACCTGGCCTGCTCTCCATGTGGTACCTTACCTGGCCTGCTCTCCATGTGGTACCTTACCTGGCCTGCTCTCCATGTGGTACCTTACCTGGCCTGCTCTCCATGTGGTACCTTACCTGGCCTGCTCTCCATGTGGTACCTTACCTGGCCTGCTCTCCATGTGGTACCTTACCTGGCCTGCTCTCCATGTGGTACCTTACCTGGCCTGCTCTCCATGTGGTACCTTACCTGGCCTGCTCTCCATGTGGTACCTTACCTGGCCTGCTCTCCATGTGGTACCTTACCTGGCCTGCTCTCCATGTGGTACCTTACCTGGCCTGCTCTCCATGTGGTACCTTACCTGGCCTGCTCTCCATGTGGTACCTTACCTGGCCTGCTCTCCATGTGGTACCTTACCTGGCCTGCTCTCCATGTGGTACCTTACCTGGCCTGCTCTCCATGTGGTACCTTACCTGGCCTGCTCTCCATGTGGTACCTTACCTGGCCTGCTCTCCATGTGGTACCTTACCTGGCCTGCTCTCCATGTGGTACCTTACCTGGCCTGCTCTCCATGTGGTACCTTACCTGGCCTGCTCTCCATGTGGTACCTTACCTGGCCTGCTCTCCATGTGGTACCTTACCTGGCCTGCTCTCCATGTGGTACCTTACCTGGCCTGCTCTCCATGTGGTACCTTACCTGGCCTGCTCTCCATGTGGTACCTTACCTGGCCTGCTCTCCATGTGGTACCTTACCTGGCCTGCTCTCCATGTGGTACCTTACCTGGCCTGCTCTCCATGTGGTACCTTACCTGGCCTGCTCTCCATGTGGTACCTTACCTGGCCTGCTCTCCATGTGGTACCTTACCTGGCCTGCTCTCCATGTGGTACCTTACCTGGCCTGCTCTCCATGTGGTACCTTACCTGGCCTGCTCTCCATGTGGTACCTTACCTGGCCTGCTCTCCATGTGGTACCTTACCTGGCCTGCTCTCCATGTGGTACCTTACCTGGCCTGCTCTCCATGTGGTACCTTACCTGGCCTGCTCTCCATGTGGTACCTTACCTGGCCTGCTCTCCATGTGGTACCTTACCTGGCCTGCTCTCCATGTGGTACCTTACCTGGCCTGCTCTCCATGTGGTACCTTACCTGGCCTGCTCTCCATGTGGTACCTTACCTGGCCTGCTCTCCATGTGGTACCTTACCTGGCCTGCTCTCCATGTGGTACCTTACCTGGCCTGCTCTCCATGTGGTACCTTACCTGGCCTGCTCTCCATGTGGTACCTTACCTGGCCTGCTCTCCATGTGGTACCTTACCTGGCCTGCTCTCCATGTGGTACCTTTCCTGGCCTGCTCTCCATGTGGTACCTTACCTGGCCTGCTCTCCATGTGGTACCTTTCCTGGCCTGCTCTCCCAGGGAGTCTCAGGCTCTATTGTCTTTTCTAATTAAAACTCCCATTCTCTAAATAAAAATGTCTCATTCAAATATTCTGTTTACTCAGGGTGATAGAAACTCACATGTGAATAATATCTGCTGCTTCTCTACAAGAGTTTAGTTATTACAAATGACAGACATGTAAACAATGAATTATAGATACTGGATGCTAGGAAAAAAACAGAAAAAGAATCCTCTCTAGCAGGGAGAGGAAGAAAAGGGACATCAGAGAAGGCCACCCAGAAATAAAGTAGTTGGCTCACCAAAGATGGAGAGAAGGAGGGAGCTCTGGGTCAAAGACTAGGTTATGAGATGGAGTACCACAGCAGGAGCAGTCAGGTGAGCACAGCTTTGCTTCTCTCAGTATGCATGAGCCCCTGGTGCCAAGCAACTAGCAACAGTAGCAGCAGCATCTGCTTGAAGTGGGAACAGGGAGCTTGGGTGCTTGGGCTGAAAAAGTGGGCAATGTTCTGACAGGGTTGGTGAAAGGTTAAAGGAGCAGACAACCTCCACACCCAGGCTGCTCTTGGCTCTACAGGCTACCTCCATCCTTGAATGTTGTAATAGGAAAGTCTAAACACACAGAAGAGGAGCACAAAACCAGTTATTATCACACATTCAAGATAAAACTAATCCATAAAGAAAAGTACGAAACTCAACAAAGACAGCAATACCTGAAAACACTAGGCCATATCAGCAAATAGAACAAAGAAAAATAAGCATAATTAAAACAGTAGAAGGTGAAGGATAATTTTTAAAAATCAGGTATCATATTCTGATTATTGAAATAAAAAACTTAGTAGAAAAGCTTAACTGAAGAAGAATCAAACTACAGAAGAACCCAGTTACTAAAACGAAAAAGCAAACCAAAGACTGGGAAAAAATATTTGCAAAACATAAAATAAATGCCTCACTCATATCTAGAATATACAAAGAACTTTTACAACAAAACATATTATTTTATTTTAGAGACAGGGTCTCGTTCTGCTGCCCAAGCTGGAGTGCAGTGGCACAATCACAGCTCACTGCAGCCTCAAACTCCTGGGCTCAAGTAACCCTCCTGCCCCAGCCTCCCCAGTAGCTAGGATTACAGGCACATACCACCATGCTCAGCTAATTAAAAACAAATTCTTCTTCTGTAGAGATGGGGGGGTCTTTTTTTTTGTAATTTTACTAGAGATGGGGTTTCACCATATTGGCCAGGCTGTTCTTGAACTCCTGACTTCAAGTGATCCTCCTGCCTTGGCCTCCCAAACTGCTGGGATTACAGGTGTGAACCATCATGCCCAGGCGAGAAGGGGGATCTTGCTCTGTTGTCCAGGCTGCTCTCAAACTCCTGGGCTCAAATGATCCTCCCACCCTGGCCTCCCAAAGTGCTGGGGTTACAGGTGTGAGCCAACACACCCAGTCCAAGACACATTTTTTGAAACAAGCAAAAGATGTGAACAGAAACGTCACCAAGATATAAGGATTGCAAAAATAAGCCCATAAAAAGGGTGTTCCAAATCATTAGTCACCAGGAAAGGGCAAATCGAAGCTATAATGAGCTACCACTACGTACCCACCAGAATGCTAGAAATTTTAAAGACTGACCATACCACATAATGACCCAGAAGTGGAGCAACTGAAACTCACATCTTGCTGGTGGGAATGTTTTTTTAATTTTTTTATTTTTAAAAGAAAAGAAAAAGTTTGACAATCTTTTGAAAAGTTAGCAACATGCACACCTACCAAAAGATCCAGCCAATCTACTCCTAGATACTTACCCAAGAAAAATAAAAGCACATGTTCACACAGCAGGGAAACGCGAATGTTCAGACACTTTATTTGTAATCACTGAAAACTGCAAACAACCCAAATATCCACCAACAGATGAATTAATAAATTTGGCTATATCCATACAATGCAATACTATTCAGCAATAAGAACTATGGATACATATGGAAACACAGATGGATCTCAAAATAATTATGCTAAAGAAAAAAGAGGCAGGGCACAGTGGCTCATGCCTCTAATCCCAGTACTTTGAGAGGCCGAGGCAGGTGGATCACCTGAGATCAGGAGTTCAAGACCAGCCTGGCCAACATGGTGAAACCCGGTCTCTACTAAAAATACAAAAAATTAGCCAGGCATGGTAGCAGGCACCTGTAATCCTAGCTACTTGGGAGGCTGAGGCAGGAGAATTGCTTGAACACAGGAGGCGGAGGTTGCAGCGAGCTGAGATCGCGCCACTGCACTCCAGCCTGGGCGACAGTGTGAGACTCTGTCTTAAAAAAAAAAAAAAAGAAAGAAAGAAAAGAAAATGAAAGAAAAAAGAGACAATAACATGCACATGACCTGTCATCTTCTATGACAGTCAGATCCTCCCCCCCCAAAAAAAATACTGCATGATTCCACACACAGACATACACCATGAAACATTTCAATCAGTGACAGACTGCATACACAACAATAGTCCCATTAAGCTCATAATAAAGCTGAAAAATTCCTATGGCCTAGTGATGTCGCAACACAATGTATTACTCACGTGTTTGTAGCAACGCTGGTATAAACAAACTTACCAGTCACATAAAAGTGTAGTATGTAACAACAATGTACAATGCATAATACTTAATAATGATGATAAACTGCTATGGGTTTATGTATTTACTATGCTATACTTTTTATTGTTATTTTACAGTGTACTCCTTCTACTTACACAGTTAACTGTAAAAAGCCTCAGGCAATCTTTCAGGAGGTATCCAGAAGAAGGCACTGTCATCACAGAGGACAGCTCCATATGTGTTGCCGCCCCTGAAGACCTTCCAGTGGGGCAAGATATGAAGGTGGAAGACGGTGATACTGATGATCCTGACTCTGTGTAGGCCTAGGCTAATGTGCATGTTTGTGTCTTAGTTTTTAACAAAAAATTTTAAATAGATAAAAGGTTATAGAATAACCATATAAAGAAAATATTTTTGTGCAGCTATACAGTATGTTTGTGCTTTAAAAGCTAAGTGTTATTAAAAGTATACAAAGTCACTGGGTATGGAGGCTCACACCTGCAATCCCATAGCTTTGGGAGGCTGAGGTGAGAAGATCGCTTAAAGCCAGGAGTTCGAGACCAGCCTGGGCAACATAGCAAGACCCCATCTCAATTAAAAAAAAAAGTTGTAAAACATTACAGGCCGGGCGCGGTGGCTCAAGCCTGTAATCCCACCCAGCACTTTGGGAGGCCAAGAGGGCGGATCATGAGGTCCAGGAGATCGAGACCATCCTGGCTTACGGTGAAACCCCGTCTCTACTAAAATACAAAAAAACAGCCGGGCGACGAGGCGTGCGCCTGTCGTACCAGCTACTCGGAGCTGAGACAGAGAATTGGCGTGAACCCGGGAGGCAGAGCTGCAGTGAGCTGACAGACGGCCACGTGCGACTCACAGCCTGGGCGGCAAGAGCAAAGAAGACTCCGTATCAAAAAAAAAAAAAAAAAAAAAAAAAAAAAATTTTAATAAATTTAGTGTAGCCTAAGTGTACAGTGTTTATAAAGTCTACAGTAGTGTACAGTAATGTTCTAGGCCTTCACATTCACTCACCACTCACTCACTGCAACTGCAGTCCTGCCAAGCTCCATTCAAGGTCAGTGTCCTATATAGGTATACCATTTTTCATGTTTACATGGCATTTTTACTGTACCTTTTCTATGCTGAGATATGTTTATAGACAAATACTTACCATTGTGTTACAACTGCCGACAGTATTCATCCAGTAAAATGTTGTACAAGTTTGTAGCTAGGAGCAACAGTCTATACCATATGGCCTATACATGTAGTGCACTATGCCATCTAGATTTGTGCAAGTCCACTTTATAATACAATGAAATCAATGAAAACAGCTAAGCACATTTCTCAGAAGGCATGACTGTATTTAACACAGAGTGTCAAAAAGCAGATTTACTTTTGCTTGGAGCCTGGAGAGTTAAGAACAGAGATGGGTTACAAGAGGAAATATTTGGGATGATAAATGTTCATTATCTTGATTACAGTGATAGTTTAATGCATATAGCATATGCACACACATATACATGAGTGTATGCCAAAACTATGTATACTTCAAACACGTGCAGTTTATTGTATGTTAATTATACCTAAATAAAGCTGTTAAAGACAAAAATTTAACCTCAGGAGAACTGGTCAAGTTGAAGAAAAATTCAGTGAGCTAAAGATCAAGTCAGGTATTCTATAACACTGGGCTAACAGAAAGGGAGTATATGAAAAATTGTTGAGACACTGGGGAGAGAACCAGAAATACAAACAAATCTAATAGGAACTTCACAGGAAAAGAGGGTGGGGCAAGAACTCTCAAAGAAATAACAAACTTGTGTCTAGATTGGAAATGTTAAAAAATACTGGAAAACATCCTATACCTAGACACTAAAAGGTAAAATTTTAGAACGTCAAGAATAAAGAGAGCTGGGTGTAGTGGCTCACGCCTGTAACCTCAGCACTTTGGGAGGCTGAGGTGGGCAGATAGCTTGAGATCAGGAGCTTGAGACCAGCTTGGCCAACATGGTGAAACCCCATCTCTACTAAAAACAAAAATTAGTTGGGTGTGGTGGTGCATGCCTGTAATCCCAGCTACTTGGGAGGCTGAGGCAGGAGAATCGCTTTAACCCGAGAGGTGGAAGCTTGTGGAGGCTGCAATGAACCAACAGCACCACTACACTCCAGCCTGGGTGAAAAAAAAATAATAATACTAATACGGCAAAGAGGAAAACTACGTAAGGCAATGGTGAGCAGAGATCTGCTAAGACTTACTGGTAACAGCTAAATAACATGTTTTGATTGCTTTTCCTTATCAATTCTGAGGAATAATTTGCATATAGTAAGTTTCCTCTACTTCAGGTATACAATTCCACTGAGTTTTGACTGTTGTAAAATCTGTGAGGCTACCACTCCATTGAAGATATAGAACATTACCATCACGTCTAAAATGCTCCTTTTCACCCTTCACCAGGCAGCCAATGATTTTGTCACTGTATTTGTATTTTACATAAGGCTAAAGTTTTAAATTTGTTTACATTTGATAACTTTTTTTTTGAGATAGCCTCATTGTCACCTAGGCTGCAGTGCAGTGGCTCGATCTCCACTTGCTGCAACCTCTGCCTCCCAGTTCAAGCCATACTTGTGCCTCAGCCTCCCGAGTAGCTGGCATTACAGGTGTGCGTCACTGCACCTGGCCTATATTCAATAACAATTTGTAATTAAAATGTCAATAATATGGCAGGAATGATTTAAAAGTGGTGAAACAATAAAGGACATTATCAGAGTCAGTTAAAAAATCCACTTAAAGCTGTTATAGAAGACAACCTAAAATTAAAACACCAATGGTTGAAATAAACAGGAAAATAAAATAGGTCTTGGCTAACAAAAGGAAATGCAGATATGGCATTATTACTGTATGCAAACTAGAATTCAAGTAAAAAAGCATTTGCAAGGGTGAAGATACTGTGTGTTTAATAAAAGTAAATAAAAACATATCAAGAAGATACAGCGTAACAGCCATGAACCTCTGTGATGCTAAGTGGCTTCAAATGATTAAAGCAAAAGCAGAGTTACAAAATTCACCACAATCATGACCAGAGATGTCAACATACCTCTCCAGAAACCCACAGACTGAGTAAAGAATAACAAAAAGGGCAATGTGTATTTTTAAAACACAACAGATACCTAGTATATGTAGAATTTTGTAGTCACCAAGAAATGTACGCTCTACAAACTTGGAACACTGCCCCCAAACTGACCATGACTTACATTACAAAAACAAAACACAATTCAAAACTAAAACACACACACACACAAAAAGAGGCCACATTCTCTAACATCTCAAAATACATTAGAAATTAACAATACAAATTTAGAAAATTGTGTCTTAATCCTTGAATTAAAAGACAATAAAATAAATATCCAAAATTCAAAACAATAATGTAATCAGAGTAGAACTCAAAGTAAAACCCATAGCCTTAGATGCATTCATTAAAACATCATTAAAATACACGACTAACAAAAAAGCCGGATTTTCAGCTCAAGACTAAAATAAATCCAAAGAAAGTAGGAGAGATTTAAGATAAAAACACAAGTTAACGGACACAAAATGTAATGAAAAACCACACCAAAACCATTCAATAAATTTAAATAATAAATCAATTTGATCAAAAGTGTTTTCAATTAGTAAATGTGAAAACAGATGAAATACAAAATATTTTAGGAAAATTAAAACATTCAAACCATAAATTTTTACAAAACAGAGCTTTACCCCAGTAAGAGACACCAAGTCCAAATGGCTTTAGTTGGTTCTCTCAAAATGGAAAGAATAGACTATTTTCCATACATAAAACTATTCTTTTTGTACGCTCTGTAAGTGGATACTAAAACTGAACAGATAGTATTGACACAAAATTTACACATGTATTTTACTTTACAATCACGAATATAGAGTCTAAATACTATATAGTGTGATGATACACAGGAATCAAGATACAGATAAACAAAACAATATCCTAAAAAGAATCCATATAAAATAGAATTTTTCATGTAACAGAGTTGCCAACTCCAATCAGTGGGGAAATGATGGATTATATAATATATAGGGATAAGTGATTAAGAAAACCCACAGAAGACTGTTATATCTGTGATAATGTTCGTTTAAAACCATTACAATTTAAAAAATAAACCAAAATAAGAGTTAAGAGACAACAGAGCAAAAAGAGTCCATAAAGAATATTTACAAGTATAATAAAGGCTTTAATATTCAAAGTGTATCAAAATTTCCTTTAACCAGTAAGAACACAACAGAGGTTAGAGGGCTGTGACCCACCCCTGTGATCCCAGCACTTTGGGAGGCTGAGGCAGGCAGATCGTTTCAGCTCAGGAGTTTGAGACCAGACTGGGCAACATGGCGAAACGCAGTCTCTACTAAAAATACAAAAATTAGGTGGGTATGGTGGCTCACGTCTGTAATTCCAGCACTTTGGAAGGCTGAGGCGGGCAGATCACTTGAGGTCAAGAGTTTGAGACCAGCCTGGCCAACATGGTGAAACCCCATCTCTACTAAAAATATAAAAATTAGCCAGGCGTAGTGGCAGGCACCTGTAATCTCAGCTACTTGGGAGGCTGAGGCAGGAAAATCACTTGTACCCAGGAGGCGGAGGTTGCAGTGAGCCAAAATCATGCCACTGCAGTCCCGCCTGGGTGATACAGCAAGACTCCATCTCAAAACAAAACAAAACAAAACAAAAAAACCCACAAAAAACAAATAAAAATCCAAAATTAGCCAGGCATAGTGGCATACACAGGTAGTCCCAGCTACTCAGGAGGCTGAGGCGGGAGGATCGCTTGAGCCCAGGAGGCAGAGTGAGCCGAGGTCATGCCACTGCACTCCAGCTAGGGTCACCAGGCCACACCCTGTCTTAAAACAAAAAACCCCACAAAAGAAAAAAATTAGACTACAGGCATTTTTAAAAAATTAAAATTGTGCAAATATAAAAATATTGAAGAAATTACAAATTAAACCAACCAGATAGATACCAGCATCCTATCAAAATGGAAAAAACTGTACAATATTTTTGTATGACTGTACAATATTGTTATAATATCCAGTGCTTGAGGAGAAAAGGTACTTCAATCCACTGCTGGTGGCAGTATAAACTGGTACAGCTTTTTTGGAGAACAATATATACATATATGTATATGCACACACATATATGTATATACACGTGTGTGTGTGTGTGTGTATATTTTTTGAGACAGAGTCTCACTCTTGTTGCCCAAGCTGGAGTGCAGTGGTACAGTCTTGGCTCACTGCAACCTCTGCCTCTCAGGTTCAAGCGATTCTCTTGCCTCAGCCTCCCAAGTAGCTGGGATTACAGGCACCCGCCACCACGCCCAGTTAATTTTTTATTTTTAGTAGAGATGGGGTTTCATCATGTTGGCCAGGCAGTCTTGAACTCCTGACCTCAGGTGATCTGCCTGCCTCGGCCTCCCGAAGTGCTGGGATCATAGGCATGAGCTATTGCGCCCACTCAGAACAATATATTAATAAAAATAAATATATATTATAAACTGGCAATTCCATTTCTCAGTTTATTCTAGATAAAAAGTCGCACTGCAGCAATTTTAAGATAAAATTGAAAAGAATTTAAACATTTATCAGAAAGAAATATATATATTCTATAGCATAATCTCCACACTATGGAATATTATGTGATATGATTTGTCTCTGTGCCCCACCCAAATCTCATCTCAAATTGTAATCCCCACATGTTGGGGCCTGTTGGGAGGTGACTGAATCATGGGAAGCCGACTTCTACCTTGCGGTTCTCATGATGAGTTCTCATGAGTTTGGTTGTTTGAAAGTGTGTGGCACTTTCCCCTTGGCTCTCTCCCTCTCTCTCCTGCCACCATGTAAGAATAAGAAATGCCTTGCTTCCCCTTCACCTTCTGCCATGACTGTGAGTTTCCTGACGCCTCCCCAGCCATGTGGAACTGTGAGTGTATTTATTAGTCTCTTCTCATGCTGCTAGTAAAGACCTATCAGAGACTGGATAACTTATAAAGGAAAGAGATTTAACTGACTTACAGTTCCACATGACTGGAGAGGCCTCACAATCATGGTGGAAAGTGAATGAGAAGCAAAGTCACATCTTACACAGAGGCAGGCAAGAGAGCATGTGCAGGGGAACTCCCATTTATAAAACCCACCAGATCTCATGAGACTTACTATCTCACGAACAGCACAGGAAAGACCTGCCCCCATGATTCAATTACCGCCCACTGAGTTCCTCCCATGGCATGTGTGGATTATGGGAGCTACAATTCAAGATGAGATTTGGGTAGGGACAGTCAAGCCATATCACGTGAGTCAATTAAACCTCTTTTCTTTATAAATTACCCAGTCTCAGGTAGTTCTTTGTAGCAATGTGAAAATGGACTAATACATTATGCTATGAAAAGGAATGACACAAACCTATATATACAGCCAAAATATATTAAGTGAAAAAAAATCAAGTTCCAGAACATATGAATCTCCTATTACTCATGTAAAGGTAGACAAGAACCTACTTATTTCTATACACTCCACATATATACAGAAACATGTTTATATACATATATAAAAATGGTGCTGAAAAAAGGACTGACAGGAAACCTGATAGTCATCTGTAGGAAACACTCTGCGACTGGTGAAGGAGGTAGAGAGAAACACACGAAGTGTATTCATATTCTCCAACACTCAATTAGGAATGTTTACCCATGCACAGAAAAGTTGAGTGAAACCTAAAAGTGAACACCCACAAACCATCAAGATTCTACATTTAACATTTTGCTGTATTTATCTCATTTCTTTTTTTATTATACTTTAAGTTCTAGGGTATATGTGCACAATGTGCAGGTTTGTTACATATGTATACACGTGCCCTGTTGGTGTGCTGCACCCATTAACTCGTCATTTACATTAGGTATGTCTCCTAATGCTATCCCTCCCCCCGTACCTCCCCACAATAGGACGCTGTGTGTGATGCTCCCTTTCCTGTGTCCAAGTGATCTCATTGTTCAATTCCCACCTATTTATCTCATTTTTAAGATTCAAGTTGCAAACATCAGAGAACACTTCAGCATGTGTTGTTGAGAAAAACTAAAATTGAGAAAAAATGCATATTCAGTGAAATACACAAATCTCCAATATACCACTTAATGAGTTTTGACAAATGCATTCACTTATGATCCAAAGCCCTATTCAAGATACAGAACACTTATCATCACCCTGAAAGTTCCCTCACGTCCCTTCCTAGTCATTCTCCCTGTCCACTGCCCTAAAGGCAACCACCGTTCTGGGTTTTTTTTTTCAGCATAGGTAAGAATTGCTTATTTTAGAATTTCACATAAATAAAACCATATAGTATGTCCTCTCTTTGGTAAGGCTTTCGTTCCCAGTCAACCTGTGAGATTCATCACATTTTGTACATCAGTAGTTCATTCCTTTTTACCACTGAGTAGTATACCATGGGGTAGACATGCAAGTTTATCTATCGCCTAGCTGATAAAAACCTGAACTGTTCCAAGTCTGGAACTATTATGAATAGAGCTACTATGAATATTTTTGTACAAGAGTATTTTGTGAATGTATATTTTCATTTCTCTTGGATAAAGCACACCCAAGAGCAGAACTCCTGGCTCAGGGGGTGGGCATATATTTACCTTTTTAAGACACTGCCAGACCTTTATGGACATGCCACATATTAC
Source organism: Rhinopithecus bieti (assembly GCF_001698545.2). NCBI lineage: Eukaryota > Metazoa > Chordata > Mammalia > Primates > Cercopithecidae > Rhinopithecus > Rhinopithecus bieti. The sequence goes on from NW_016804048.1 coordinate 212,562, forward strand.
CTTTCAAAAACGATTTATACACTTAACAGGGGCTACCCAGGGAAGAAGCTGAGGATGATGGTGGACTTACTGATATTCACATCTGTACTGTAAAAACAATGGTGTTACTTTTGTTATATGAAAAGAACAAAGCCAAGGGTCCACATCCCATTTAAAACCAGTCCAGCTTTCTTGAGTCAGACTACAATGACCACTCACCAACTCTAACTTCTAAAGCAAACCACGGCTGCTGCTATTTTTGTAAATAAAATGCTAGCCATGCCCGTTAGTTCTATGGTCAATTTCAAACTACAGTAGTGGAGCTAGGTAGTTGCAACAAACACCATGTGGTCAGCAAAGCCTACAATAACATGGTCCTTTGAAGCTTGCTGCCTCCCATTCTAAAGCATTTATATAAGTAGGCTTTGTTGTAATTTCAAAGTTACATTTGAAACTATCTCATACAACTGTTTTTTCTTTTTTTGGGGGATATGGTCTCAGTCATCCAGGCTGGAGTGCAGTGGCACAATCATGGCTCACTGCAGTCTCAACTTCCCAGGCTCAAGTGATTGTCCAGTCTCAACCTCCTGGTTTAAAAAATTAGCTGGCTGTGGTAGCACACATCTGGAACCAAAGATGTGCGCTACCACAGCCAGCTAATTTTTTAGATTATTTTTTGTAGAGATGGGGCCTTCCTATATCATCCGGGCTGGTATTGAATTCCAGGACTGAAGTGCTCCTCCCATCTTGGCCTCCCAAAGTGCTGGGCTAAAAGGCATGAGTCACCATGCCTGTCTGAACTTTTTTCTTTTATAAAGGAAACAAGGCTAAGAGATCTTGAGTTATCTAAGCTTTGACAGAGATGTGGAACTAGAAATTAGGTCTTTGAGTCCTATCTGGTCATCTTCTCAGTATATTGGTGTACTTTTAAGATGCATCGAGTAAAAATATATAAGCCTACCAGTTCACTTTGTATTATGATGCCCTCTCTGGAAACTTCAAAACTTAATTAGAAATGTAGTAGAGCAGAGCCACTGTGAACTGGGTGACAGAACTATGCCTTTATGTACAGATATAACATTTTCGACATTATAGGAAATAAGTGGTATTATTTCCACCTGAGCATATCAGGGAAGGCTTATGGCAGAGTCAGCACTGAAGCTAGGTCTGTGAAATGAGGAAGAATTCATGTGCACAGAATGGAGAGATGTGGGAAGGAACAGACAGGGGTTCCAGACTAAGGGTCTCAGATACATCTATGTGGCTACAACATAGGGTGCATTTGTAGGCGAGGTGGGAAATGATGGGTTATTTAGGGTTGGAAACAGCTCCATGCCCACATACAATAAACCTGGAATGCCAGGTTGTCTGGAACTTACCTAAACTTTCTGGAAGCAGCAGGGACCCAAACACAGTTTTGGGGTACAGAGTGTAATATGATCAAAGCTGCAGCTTTAGAAATAACCTGACAGCAATGGGCTACATTGCTTAAGTCTCAATGTTCTCACTGATTCTTTGGATCTTACTGGAGATGCACCAATAGGTAAGACCCACCTTCCCCAGGGTCAACAACACTACAGGTGTGTGTGTGTGTGTGTGTGTGTGTGTTTAAAGCAGCAGATAAAAGTTGGAAAGCCAATCATCTATTAGAAGCTGGAACAACTGTGAAAAAATTACAAAGATCTTCATCTGGTGCTTCAAGTGTTTTAATCAGAGAGTTTATAAGAAAAGACACGCCCTGGCCGGGCACGGTAGCTCATGCCTGTAATCTCAGCACTTTGGGAGGCTGAGGCAGGCGAATCACCTGAGGTCAGGAGTTCCAGACCAGCCTGACCAATACGATGAAATCCCGTCTCTACTTAAAACACAAAAATTAGCCAGGTGTGGTGACATGTGCCTGTAACCCCAGCAACTCGGGAGACTGAGACAGGAGAATCACTTAAACCCGGGAGGCGGAGATTGCAGTGAGCCAAGATTGTGCCGTTGCACTCCAGCGTGGGCAACAAGAGCGAAACTCCATCTAAAAAATAAAAAAGAAAAGGCACTACAGGATCCCGATAAAATGAGGACAAGTTTGGTGGGAGTGTTAATGAAATCTGGAATGGGTGGCTAGGATTATGAAGTTAGGAAAAGTGAGCATCTCAGATGTCCTCTGAATGTGTGTTTTGATGGGAGTAAAGAGAAAATGTTGACTAAGTCAAAGAAAATTAATTCCTAAAATAAGTGTAGTGCGAGTAATGGGGGTATGGGCCACAAAGATTCAAGAGATTCAAGCAATGTTATTGAATAGGACCGGCACAATTTGGCTAAGTCTGGAGCCTAGATGACAGGATAGTGAAGCTGTTTTTTAAAACTGCCAAAATAGGAGCAATACAGAACTTCAGTGGAGGAAGGGAAACGAGCTATGTACCAGATGATGTTATCTGGCATAAGAGTTAGTTAAGACATCTAAGCCTCACACTCAGATTTGTGGGATATGCAGAAAGCAGCTGAGAATAAACAGGGGCCTGGAACCTGAGAGAGATGTCGACCAAGAAGTAAAATCTGTGAATGATCTTTGCAGTTATTATATGACATTGCCAGGAAAGAAGAGAAAACAAGGCCAAAGACAGCACCTGAGATATATACATTGTATTAGTCAGGGCCTAGAGGGACAGAACTAAATAGGAGATATGTATATATCTCCTTGAGGAGCAAGGAGAGCCAGTCTGAATCTCAAAACCAAAGAACGTGGAGTCTGATGTTGAGGGCAGGAAGCATCCAGCACGGAAGAAAGATACAGGCTAGGAGGCTTGGCCAGTTTTTCTGCCAGCTTTATATTCGCTAGCAGTTGATTAGATGGTGCCCACCCAATTAAGGGTGGGTCTGCCTTTCCCAGCCCACTGACTCAAATGTTAATCTCCTTTGGCAACACCCTCACAGACACACCCAGGACCAATACTTTCTTTCCTTCAACCCAATCAAGTTGACACTCAATAATATTAACCATCACAAACATTTAGAAGACAGGAAGAGCAAACAGGGAGGAATTAAGAAAGGAATGGTTAGAAAGCTAGGGAGTGGGAGCAGGAGTATGTAAAGGGCCACTTTTTTATGAGCCAGATACTGCCAACATGCTAAACCAAAAGAAAAGTACCCCATGCCTTGCAGGAAGGTCACTTCCGAAGTCGTATCTTACCCACGGCACCAGCAAAATCCTGAGAAGTCACAAATAAGAGCAAGCTCCCCAAATGAGTCAGTAACAAAGTTTAAACAGGTATGTGGGAGGTTATTGCGTTAAAAAATTTTTTTCAGAAATATTATCACTAATAGCACCCCGTAAGGGAAGAAGGGCACTACTGAATAAACACCCATTAAATTTGAGAGCAGGTAAGTTAAAAGACAAAAAGACTTTATGAGGGTCTCATAAAAGCAGTATAAGAAGCTGAAAAGAGCGATAAAGCAGGAAGCAAACCTAAATAAAATTTTGCCCTGGTTCTGTCACTATTATTAGGTGCACAATCCAGGCATGTCACAAACTCAGCTGAGTCTCCAATAAGAAAGTTAAGTGGAAAAATCACTAAGCTTCTTTTGAACACTGAACTTCCATGAAAACCCATCAGTACTCTAGCAAAAGAAAAAGGAAAATGCCCCAAAATTGAGGGGACGATTATACTACGGTACGCCAGACGCTGTGAAGATGTTAAAAACAATACTGCAGAAGACTAACTTCATGGAAACATTCACACTACTGCTCATTCATTCAACCAGTTTGTATTACATTCCTAGTAAGTGCTAGGACAGGCCAGGGGTTAGAGAATCCAAGAGGAATAAGACATGAATAAGATTATAGTCTAGTAAACAGGCAATGACAACAATATATAAAGTTACAAATGCTATGATAGAAAAAGCTTTCATTTATTTTATTTTATTGAATCTTAACCTTTCTTTTAGATAGGCTAACTCTGTCACCCAGGCTGGAATGCAGTGGCACAATTACAGCTCACTGTAGCCTCGACCTCCTGGACTCAGGTGATCCTCCCACCTCAGCCTCCCGTGTAGCTCGACTACAGGTCATCATCAAAGTCTGATTGCAAAGATTCACTACATGACCACACCTGGCTAATTTTTTGTATTTTTAGTAGTGACAGGGTTTCACCATGTTGCCCAGGCCAATTTCTAACTCCTGGCCACAAGTGATTCGCCCACCTCAGCTTCCCAAAGTGCTGGGATTACAGGCAAGAGCCACTGCACCCTGCCATAATGCAGAGGAGTTCAAAGACGTTTTCCGGAGATTAGACTATCAAAGCTGACATCTGAGTAGCCAGACCAACATGGAATAAGGGGATGAGAGGCCCAGAAGCTAGGAAATGGCCCAGAAGGGGTAGGAAATAACGATGTGGAACGGTAGAGAGAGATGACAGGAGAGAAGTAAACCACTAAGATTTTAAAGAGTTTGTATGTCATGCTAAGGAACCCTTGAGAACAACACAGATTTACATGAAGACATACCTATGAAACATCCAACTGGAGATTTCTGATAGGCAGGTAGTTATAACAACATTAAAAAGTCATATGAGGCCGGGAGCGGTGGCTCACGCCTGTAATCCCAGCACGTTGGGAGGCCAAGGCCTGCGGATCACCTGAGGTTGGGAGTTTGAGACCAGCCTGACCAACATGGAGAAACCCCATCTCTACTAAAAACACAAAAATTAGCTGGGCATGGTGGCACATGCCTGTAATCGCAGCTACTTGGGAGGCTGAGACAGGAGAATCGCTTGAATCTGGGAGGCAGAGGTTGCAGTGAGCTGAGATCACACCATTGCACTCCAGCCTGGGCAACAAGAGTGAAACTCCATCTCAAAAAAAAAAAAAATCATGATTAGATATGCAGCTTTGGGAGTCCCAACAGAGATAGTAACTAAGCCACCAGACCAGAGAAATTTAGATAAATTCAACAGGAAGTGTATATGGTCACCACAAAGGTGACAGAGCTAAGGACACCTCCAGCACATCAACATTTAGGAAAAAGGCAGAGGAATAAAGACCATTCTTCTTAAATGTTAAATGACAAGATCTGGTATGTAATTATGCATTTTAAAACTTCATTCAGGTATGTTTTAAAACTTATTTATACATAGGAAAAAGACATAAAATGTTAACAGTAGTTATATTAAGTGGTTAAAGATTACAGGTGACTTTTCTTCAAAACCAATAGAATGAATGCAAAACTAGAAAATAATTTATCTTTCAAGATTAAATGGGTGTTTCCTCCTATTTCACAATCAGTGTTAAATGACTGGTCCTTAATTAAATGATGATAAATTCATGGAAAAGTTGTTACTACAGATAGGAGGGCTTTTAAGACTTCTTTTAATACAACTAGTTTAATTCTATATATATAAATCCAAAAGTCAATTTCAAAGAAATCAAATTACATCAGGGGTGGGGAGAGGCTCTTTAATAATCTTAAAGCACTCGTACTACCATAATTACAATGGTATTATAACACAACACATAAACTTACCCTTTCTCTCCCTCCCACCACAGGACTACTTCCTGGACAATCCAGGAGGTACTTTCTCCTGCTAGATGATGGCTCAGTACCTGCCCTGCTCTTCTGCTGCCATCACATGTACCATTGGCCTGCATTTATAGCTGGCACACAGGGTATGGTAAGTCCTGTTACTTTCCCAGTGATGCACATTTTTGTAAAGTTTGTAAAGCTTCTATTTATGCCTGTGTTCCATTATTGGAACGCTAAGCATGTGGGAGTTATATCCTATTGCTCAATGTCATTGCCAAGATCTGATTGCAAAAATTCAAAAAATTGCAATCTCCAGCATAAATGGGTTAATGGCACACTCCACAGGACAAAGAACACCATCTTACAACAATTATGTGACACTGAAAAACAAACATCTGCCTTCTCCCCTACTGTCAGACGCCTCAGGTGGGATGAAGTCTGATCTCCAAAGCAGAACAATTACTGAGCCATGACCTAGAAGTGACTGAGAAAATGGCACTTCATGGACTTATAGTAAAAGAAAAGGCACACAAACAAAATATAGGTGCCAATAGTTTTGGTTCAGAATTCTGACTAGGCTTGGAAATCAGTGACTTGAATTTTAAGTTAATGGTAATACAAAGCATTTACTGACAGACCACCTTAATAAAGATAATGAATCCTGAAGAAGCTCACAAGTAGATGTTATAAAATGACAACACATCATGGCATAGTTGGTTTTTCTTTTTTTTTTTTTGGAGACGGAGTCTCGCTCTTGTCGCTCAGGCTGCAGTGCAGTGGCGCGATCTCGGCTCACTGCAACCTCCGCCTCCTGGGTTCGAGCAATTCTCCTGCCTGAGCCTTCAGAGTAGTTGGGATTACAGGCGCCCACCAGCATGCCGGGCTAATTTTTGTATTTTTAGTAGAGACGGATTTCGCCATATTGGCCAGGCTGGTCTCAAACTCCGACCTCAGGTGATCTGCCTGCCTCGGCTTCCCAAGTGCTGGGATTACAGGCATGAGCCACCAAGTCCAGCCTTGTTTTGTTTTTTAAAAAATCTCTGGCCCTGGAGTCTGAAGCCCCAAGGATTTCATCCCTAACTTCCTGAGTGAATTTTGGCAAATCACATGACCCATAGGTTTAATTTTGCCACCTATGAAACGAAGGCACTGGGCTAGATTAGTGGCTTTCAAGAGTTTTTGGACTATGAGCCAAAGTAACAAATACAGTTTACATTGGGGTATCTATATATGCAAAATACACAAAAGTTTCATGAAATAACACTTTCTTTTTTTTTTTTTTTTTTTTT
>NW_016804048.1:220409-222720 GCF_001698545.2 Rhinopithecus bieti
TAGCCGGGCGACGAGGCGGGCGCCTGTAGTCCCAGCTACTTGGGAGGCGGAGGCAGGAGAATGGCGTAAACCTGGGAGGCGGAGCTTGCAGTGAGCTGAGATCCGGCCACCGCACTCCAGCCTGGGCGACAGAGCCAGACTCCGTCTCAAAAAAAAAAAAAAAAGAAAAGAAAAGGAACCCCTCCTGGCAGACATATCCCCAGAGGCACAGACCTCTCCAAACTGATCTTGTCTTTGCAAGAATTAGAACAAGGTGCCCCTTCTCTAGGCAGACCCAACCATGGTCTAGGGTACACAGCCTGGCAAGCTGAATATGGATTTCGGCCTCCTCTCACGACTCCCTCACTTATCCTTAGAGGGATATCCGCATACTGGGACAGGATTATGGTAAATTTTCACCTATATATGCCATTCTTCATTGGTTTACTATTATTACAATAAACAAAAAATTTACTGATAAGAGTAATACTTATCGATTTTGAAGAGATTGGCTTAATTCTTCCAAAATGAATCCCAACTTCACTTGTACTAGTTTTGCAGTCCTTACACACTGCCCTATACTTATTTGTGCACATGTTATCTATTTAAATGCACTGATCCAATAAAATAAAATCTCTACCCTAGGTCATATAATACAAAGGTTGAAGAGCACTGTCTGCAGTAAGAAACGTCATTCTAACACAAAGTGGAGTTACTCTGTTCTGGAAATGAGGAAGCACTGGGGAAGGAGAAAGGGAGGAAGGTAGCCTATCAAAATTAATCCCTCTCCACCACTCAAAAATTTCTTCAGCAAAAAGTTAGTACACTCTAGAAACAAGCAATTAAGCTTTATAAATGTTCTTTGTTCTTTTGTTCCCATGTAAGTCTGGATGCAAGATTTATTTCTTCATCACACTAGTGGGTTCCCAAAAGAAGACAGCAATTTAAATAAAAATCTTGAGTGATTACCATGCAGTTAGGCAAGGCATCTGTAAAATAATACAACCGCTGGACTAGGATTAAAGGAGAACTGGGTTCTTTTCTTGGCTTTGTGGCATATGTAATTTTACACAAGGCAAAAATCACAACCTCTCTGGGTCTCATTTTCTCATCTCTCTTACGTGGGGTTGGGCTAAAATCCTCCAAGGCCCCATTCGGTTTGTGATAAGACCGAAGTCGCCTTTTCAGCCTGAAGGAGTCCACTTCAGTCTGCAGCAACAGTTTATTTTCTGAGTCATAGCTTATTTCTCCATGCTTATCCTAAAAATGTTGTGTCCAAATAGTTCTAAGCTCTCGAGATTTATTCTCACTCAGAAAGAAATGGTCTTTCAAGACCCACTAACAAAATATATTTCAAAAGATTTTAAAAAGAAAAATTTTTTTTTTAAAAAAAAAAAGAAAAAAAAAAAAAAAAAAAAAAAAAAGCTCTAGCCTGCATTCAGATATTGATACAATTTTAGGGAAAAAAAAGGCATCCTAAAGCAACTCTACATGGTAGATGGTTTAAATATTTTAAAACAAAGAGCTCACGCATAGAAAAAAAGCTGCTAACATACAACCCTCACTCTCCTGTTTTGAAGACACAGGAAAACAAAACAAAACAAAACCTGTGTTGTTCAGACAGGATTTACTTTCCCCAAAGGAGCAAATTTGTAAGGAAGAAAATCTCTGTAATTAAAAAGGAATCCGGGAGGAAACAACCTTTTCAGGGGCCTTTTCACTGTCCAAATTCAAGTGCATTTTCTCGTACAACGTACTTCTGTGATTAACTCACCGCTACACGTTTAAGGAACCCACACCCACACTTAACACTCAGTCGCACTCTTCCGACCGGTCGGGGTGGCAGCGTGGACGAGTCACAAGATAGCGGCGGGAGTGGAAATTTCCTCTTCCCTGGAGTGGGGCAGGGTCTGGCTTCACCGAACCGCTCAGCGGGCCGGGCGCCTCCGCCAGGGCCTCTCCAGCCGGAGCGCTCCGTACAAAGGAGGCCCGGGGGCTCGGCTCCCGCACGCTCGGGGCCCGGATCCGGGCAGGGGTCCCCGGCTTCCGGCGAAGCGCCGGGCGGGAGGCCCGGGCAGCACGTGCGCCCTGCTCCCGGCAGGGAGGGAGGAACCGGCGCGGCCAGGCCGGGCTGCCCGAGGGCCCCGCTGCTTCGGGAGCGAGAGACGGCCAGTCCGGCCGGCCCGGAGAGCAATGAATGGGGCCGCACTGCGCCGCCGCCGCCCGGGTTAGCGTCGGGCGGTCTGGGGCCCCGGCGCGGGGAGCCGCCCCGTTCCCACCCGACCGCGCCTGGCGCCCCCGGGACCGAGGCCGGCCCCGGACGCCCAGCCTC
>NW_016804048.1:224247-228068 GCF_001698545.2 Rhinopithecus bieti
AGAAGGTACGGGGTGGGGGGGGTCTGTTGTTTTTATTTATTTTATTTTATTTTATTTTATTTTATTTTATTTTTAGAAAAAAGCGCTGCCTCCGTTTTATTAGCAAATAAAAATTATGGAGAAATGTAACAGCCATCTTATTGTTTGGAATGATGAATTATAATCTGTCTGGAAGTTTAAACAGCCTGCAAATGGATAAATTTTCCTTTTTCCTCACTTTTCTTACCAAAGCAAGAAATAATGAATTATATTTCCCACAAATGGAAAAGTGGTAAAATACATTCCTATAAAGTGCTTTTTTTCACGCTTGAGAAGCTAAATTTATAATTATGACATTGAAAATAACCAAAATCCATTTACATTTTGAGCCAATGACACCAAAAGATTTGTAGAAGCATTTTGGAGAGTTTGGCATGAAATCAGTATTAGAAATTAGCAAAGCACCATGCAAGCAGACTGGAATGCACTTCTTTAAATCATAGGCAAGATTGGAAGAATTAAAGAATGGAAGTAGTTGCCGGGCGAGGTGGCTCACGCCTATAATCCCAGCACTTTGGCAGGCCGAGGCAGGCGGATCACGAGGTCAGGAGATCGAGACCATCCTGGCTAACACGGCGAAACCCCGTCTCTACTAAAAATACAAAAAAATTAGCTGGGCGTGGTGGCCGGCGCCTGTAGTCCTTGCTGCTGGGGAGGCTGAGGCAGGAGAATGGCGTGAACCCGGGAGGCGGAACTTGCAGTGAGCCGAGATCTGGCCACTGTGCTCCAGCCTGGGCGATAGAGCGAAACTGCGTCTCAAAAAAAAAAAAAAAAAAAAAAAAAAAAAAAAAAAAATGGAAGTAGTTAACTATTTTCAACTCATTACAAATATAACTACAGGTTAGAGGAGACCTAAAATACTGGTAGAGTTCATAACAGGCTTTTACATTCAGGTAAATTGGAAGATATTTAGAACGAAACAAAACCTGTCCACTTCATTTACATTATGTGTGTGCATGTATGTGTGTGTGTGCTGATAATAAGCATGCTTTGATAACTGCCTGGCACACAAAGAAAACGTGGTAAACAAGAATATTATGAAATAGTGTTTCAAACAGATTGGCTGCTGTCAAGGATTTGTAGTTTGTATGTGTTTATTTATTTTTTGAGACGGAGTCTTGCTCTTGTCGCCCAGATTGGAGTGCAGTGGCTTGGATCTCCGCCTCCCGGGTTCAAGCAATTCTCCTGCTTCACCCTCCCAAGTAGTTGGGATTACAGACGCAAGCCACCATGTCCAGCTAATTTTTGTATTTTTCAGTAGAGATGGGGTTTCACCATGTTGGCCAGGCTGGTTTCGAACTCCTGACCTCAGGTGATCCGCCCGCCTCGGCCTTCCAAAGTGCTGGGATTAAGGCATGAGCCACCACGCCCAGCCTGTAGTTTGTATATGTTTAATTGTCATTAATATGACTTTCATATTTAGTGCTTCATGGTTTTCCAAATAAGGATTTAAATAGAAATATATAATTCAGTAAGCAGTTTTGAAACACATGACTAGTTCAGTATAGTAACTAGATCCAACAGATTTCAGTTTGGTGACATTTTTACATTCTACTCCAAAACATGGAAACTATTTATTTCTCTGATATATGGTAAGTTGAGCATTACCTGGAAGAGAAAATCGTGTGTGTACTGAGAACCACTGGCCTACCAAGTGTGAGCAGATGAAACATAAAATTTAATTACAGTTACATTCTCTGTCAGTTTATTTTACTCTAAGTTTCTCCTTTGAAGGAGAAGTTACTTTGCTAGATAAAATACAGAGTGCCCACCTAAATTTAAGTCCAGATAGATGATGGATTTTTTTTTGGTATACATTCCATGCAATATCTGGGACATAGCTACTCCCCCAGAATTATTCTTGTCTGTTTGAAATTCAAATTTAACTAGAAATCTTGTTTTTGTTTTTGTTTTTTTGGAGACGGAGTTTCAATCTTGTCGCCCAGGCTGGAGTGCAATGGCACGATCTCAGCTCACTGCAACCTCTGCCTCCTGGGTTCAAGCGATTCTCCTGCCTCAGCCTCTGGAGTAGCTGGGATCACAAGTGTGTGCCATCACACCTGGCTAATTTTTGTATTATTAGTAGAGACAGGGTTTCACCATGTTGTCCGGGCTGGTCTCAAACTCCTGTCCTCAGGTGATCCACCTGCCTTAGCCTCCCAAAGTCCTGGGATTATAGGCATGAGCCACTGCGCCCGGCCTATCTTGTATTTTTATTTACCAAATTTGACAGCCCTACCTGTAGAGGATACTTAGGAGTTCCACAGTAATAATAAAGATCTCTTATAAATAATTAACTAAGTCCTGGGCTCCGTACTACTTGCGTAGTGTGATTTATTTCTCAATCTTTACAAATACCCTAATTAGGAGGTACTGTTTCCCTAATTTTGTAAATGAGGGAACTACATTTACAAAATGGTAATTTTGTAATTAATTCTCTAATTACAATTACTGAAATTAGAGAAATTAACTCATCCATGGTTAAGAAGCTAGCAAATGACAGCACCTGGATTCAAATACCCACCTCTCCTCCACCACCCAATACTATTAATACCTCCACAGTAGGCCAGGTGAGGTGGCTCACGCCTGTAATCCCAGGACTTTGGGAGGCTGAGGAGGGCAGATCACGAGGTCAGGAGTTCAAGACCAGCATGGCCAACATGATGAAACCCCGTCTTTACTAAAACTACAAAAATTAGCCAGGCACAGTGGCGGGCTCCTGTAATCCCAGCTACTCGGGAGGTTGAGGCAGGAGAATTGTTTGAACCAGGAGGCGGAGGTTGCCGTAAGCCTAGATCATAGATCATGCCACTGCACTCCAGCCTGGGTGACAGAGCAAGTCTCCATCTCAAAAAAAAAAAAAAAAAAAGAAAGAAAAGCAGAATGTTGAGTTATTGAAGCTGGGTATGTGGAAAAAAAAGGAAGAAACTTTTTTTTGAGACAGGGTCTTGCCTTGTTTCCCAGGCTGGAGTGCAGTGGTGCAGTCATAGCTCACTGTAGCCTCTACCTCCTATACTCAAGTGATTCTCCTGCTTCAGCCTCCTGAGTAGCTAGGACTACAGGCATGCCACCACATCTGGCTAATTATTATTATTATTACTTTTGAGGTGGAGTCTCCCTTTGTTGTCCAGGCTGGAGAGCAGGAGTTCAATCTTGGCTCACCACAACCTCCATCTCCCAGGTTTAATTGATCAATTGATTCTCCTGCTGCAGCCTCCTGAGTAGCTGGGACTACAAGTGCATGCCACCATGCCCAGCTATTTTTTGTATTTTTAGTAGAGACGGGGTTTCACTCTGCTGGCCAGGCTGGTCTTGGACTCCTACGACCTCCTGACCTCATGATTCGCCCACCTTGGCCTCCCAAAGTGCTGGGATTATAGGCGTGAGCCACCAGGCCCGACCACATTTGGCTAATTTTTATTTTGTTTTGGTAGAGAAGGGAATCTCACTACGTTGTCCAGGCTGGTCTTGAACTTCTGGCTTCACTTCAAGCGATCCTCTTGAGTTGACCTCCCTAAATATGGAATTACAGGTGTGAGCTACTGTGCCTGGCCAAAAAGAAGCTTTTTATCTGAGGAAGACTAGCCCCTTTAAATTATCAGGCCCAGAGAGGCACTGAAATTAAATCCATGGAATGAAACTCCTCCTTGAACTAAATCATTATCTCTTGAAGCCACTTCATTTCTGTAAACCAGTGAATTCCTGATGAACAACTTTTGCAATTGTCCTTTTCTCCTGATTCATACTTTTTTCTTTCTTTCTTTTTTTTTTTTTTTTTTTTT
>NW_016804048.1:228590-250722 GCF_001698545.2 Rhinopithecus bieti
AAAGTGCTGGGATTACAGGCTTGAGCCACCGCGCCGGGCCATCCTTTTTTCTTTAAAAACTTAAACCTCTCCTTTGTTCCTTGGAGCCCTCGCCTAGACAACCTGGAAATGTGTCCTGGGCTGCACTTCTCAACCTTGGCCTAAATAAACTCTCTATATTAATTTTGCCTAAGCTTCTTTCTTTTAGATCAACAGGTGATGGGTACATGAGGTTCATTATACTGTATTTGCTTTGTATATGCTTGAAATTTTTCATAATAGAATGCTTTTAAAATTGGAGCAGATGTGAAAAAGAAATTGGGGACAAAGGATGGCCAATTTTCCTGATACACATTTTCGTGGTTCTTTTATTTGAAAAATAACCAAAAGAAGGTATAAATTTGGCTGGGCATAGTGGTGCATGCTTGTAATCCCAGCTACTTGAGAGACTGAAACACAAGAATCACTTGAACCCAGGAGGCAGAGGTTGCAGTGAGCTGAGAGTGAGACTCAGTCTCAAAATAAAAGAAGGTATAAATTTAACACTTTTAAAAGGAGGTATTTTAAAAGCTGACTTCATAGGAAACAGATAATTCTGGGGACATAAGAGAATTTTTCTTGTATTCTAAATAGTGACCGCAGGAAAATTTAAGAAGTTACTTTATCCGTAAGATGTTGATTATATATATGTAATCAACATAAAGATATGTATGTATATATCTATATACACACTCATATATATACATACATATATATTAGGCACAATCAGTGACATGAAGAAAATTATTGGAAATTAAACATATAGTTGCTAAAATTAAAAAATCAATATAAGGACTGAACAGAGAGGTCAATGGAATCTCCTAAAGCCTAAAGCAGAAAGATAAAAGGAATTGAAAATATTTTTAGAAGTCCAAACACATACAGGGTTAATCCAGGAAGGATGCTGTTCAACTAATAGTTCCTGGATTGACACTTTATATGTTTTCAGAAGAAAGACAAGAAAATTCAGGGGAGAATATAATGAGAGAAATAATAGAAGAAAGTTCCCTAGAGATAAGGACAGGAGTCTTCAGCCTGAAAATGTATGCTGGTGCCAGACATAAGAAATAAAAATAGGCCGGGCGCGGTGGCTCAAGCCTGTAATCCCAGCACTTTGGGAGGCCGAGACGGGCGGATCACGAGGTCAGGAGATCGAGACCATCCTGGCCAACACGGTGAAACCCCGTCTCTACTAAAAAATACAAAAAACTAGCCGGGCAAGGTGGCGGGCGCCTGTAGTCCCAGCTACTCGGGAGGCTGAGGCAGAAGAATGGCGTAAACCCGGGTGGCGGAGCTTGTAATGAGCTGAGATCTGGCCACTGCACTCCAGCCTGGGCCACAGAGCGAGACTCCGTCTCAAAAAAAAAAGAAATAAAAATAGACCCATACTTAACCATAACCTTTTGATTTTACAGTACAGAAAATACTAATAGAAGATCCTGAAAGCTTCCAGAGGACAAACAACAGGCCAACTACAACAGAACAAATGTCTGAACAGCACCAGTCTTCCCATTACACTCAGGGCCAGAAGACAGTGGAGTGCCGCCTTTAGAGGAATACGTCTCAGAATACCATACCCAGTCAAGCTGCCACACATATTCAGACGTGTCAGAACTCAGGAAACTCATGTCTCATAAAGTTTTTCTGGAAAAAAAAAAAAATCAATTAAGAGTAGGCCACTAAAAAGGCAAAGGAATCCAAGAATGAGAAAAACTTGGGATCCAAGAAAAACTAGTCCTAACCCAGGAGTGCAATGTCAGGCAGGCCTAGAATGACAGCTGTCTGGCAGGCCAAGCGAGCAACTGGTTTCCAACAGAGAAGAATGCCTGCAAGCAGAAAGTGGAGTCCGTGCCATGGAGCGTGGGATTAAGATCCTGGATAAATTTAGTCCTATGATGAAGGCATGTGCTTCTTTTGTTAAGAAGCAAAAGGAAAAGCAATGAAAAACAGCAGAAAACTATGTTCCAGATATAAAGCACACTAATTGAGTGTTTGAAGATGTAATCATTCAGCCCTGATGTTTGATGCATTCTCTTTCTAGTGGCATAGATTAGCGATAGAGATTTACCTTTTCTAACTGATGCACTTTGTTCTGCAGTGAATCCTATTTACATAATTAAAACAATATAATTACAGTTTATTGACTTTAAATACTTAGGATCAGCATAATGACCATAGAGCAAAATGTCCATGTTGTAAACTCTGACAATACAAAAGTAGTGGTGGAGCTGACAGAGGCAGGAGGTCTATAGAGAAGTGAGAGTTGAAGGAAGATGTGGAAATGTTCATTTCTTTTTCATACATAATAAGGAGTTTAGAGATCCTATTTAAAGACAGCAGGCCAGGCGTGGTGGTTCACGCCTATAATTCCAACACTTTGGGAGGCCAAGGCAGGTGGATCACTTGAGGCCGGGAGTTCGAGACCAGCCTGGCCAATGTGATGAAATCCTATCTCTACTAAAAATGCAAAAATTAGCCCTGTGTGGTGGCGCACACCTGTGATCCCACCTACTCGGAAGCTGAGGCAGGAGAATCGCTTGAACCTGGGAAGCAGAGGCTGCAGTGAGCTGAGATGGCACCACCACACTCCAGCCAGGGTGACAGAGAGAGACTCTGTCTCAAATAAATAAGATGGTGGAACTGGAAGTAAAAGTTTTAAAATTGTAAATATCACCAACAGAATAACAAAATAGTACTATGATTAACAAAATATAAATGGAGGATAAAGTGGAACAATACACAAATAGCTCATTTATCATATCAGAGACTTAATAGTGTTTGGAATTGACTAATAGAAAAATAGGTATATAAGCATGTTGCTTAGAGCCAAAGAGAGAGCAGATGAAATAAAACTTGAAAGGATTGAAAGATCTTGGATATTTTTCTGTGGGATATAGGCAGGATATAAGTACTTTTCATTCTTAGTCCTTTTGTACTTTGATTTTCTTTAAATTGTATATATGTTGTATTACTTTGATGGTTTAAGTTAAGTGGTTGGGAAAAATGGACTTAAGCTGGCTTCTCCTGTTATAAACTCTGAGCCCCACCATTCCTAACTGCATACTTTTTTCCTCCTTAAAGATTTAAGTTCACGCCTGTAATCCCAGCACTTTGGGAGGCTGAGGTGGGAGGATCACCTGAGGTCAGCAGTTCAAGACCAGCCTGGCCAACAGGCTGATGGTGAAACCCCGTCTCTACTAAAAGTACAAAAATCAGTCTGGTGTGGTGGCAGGTGCCTGTTATCCCAGCTACTCGGGAGGTTGAGGCAGGAGAATCACTTGAACCCAGGAGGTGGAGGTTACAGTGAGTGGAGGTCATGCCACTGCACTCCAGCCTGGGCAACAGAGCAAAACTCTGTCTCAAAACAAAAACAAACAAAAAATTAGCCAGGCATGGTGGTGGGCACCTGTAACCCCAGCTACTTAGGAGGCTGAGGCAGCAGAATTGCTCAAACCTGGGAGGCAGAGGTTGAGGTAAGCTGATACCACACCGTCGCACTCCAGCAAAAAAAAAAAAAAAAAAAAGAAAGAAAAATTAAGTTATTTAGTAACAGGATAAGAACATTTAAATAAACTGAGTTACTAGCTACTAGGTGAAACCAAATGAAATTTTGACCTATGAAGATAGCAATTTCATATCATTCAACTTATTGTATGCTCTTCTCATTAAAAAGTATAAATGGGGCCAGGCACGGTGGTTCATGTCTATAATTCTAGCACTTTGAGAGGCTGAGGCAGCAGGATTGCTTGAGCGCAGGAGTTCAAGACCAGCCTCAGCAACATAGTGAGACCTCGTCACTGAAAAAAAAGTATGAGTGAAGCCAAAACCACAGTAGCTATGGACTCTTGTATACTATATACTTGGTATTTTATATTGATTTTTCCACCTAACTAAAAATATAATTTTTAAACCCCACAGAGTTGTGTCAAAAACACAAATTTTTTTTTTTTTTTTTTTTTTTTGAGACGGAGTCTCGCCTCTGTCGCCCAGCTGGAGTGCCCAGTGGCCAGTCTCAGCTCACTGGCAAGCTCCGCCTCCCCCAGGGTTCATGGCCATTCTCCTGGTCAGCCTCCGAGTAGCTGGGACTACAGGGCGCCCACCACCTCGCCCGGCTAGTTTTTTTCATATTTTTAGTAGAGACGGGGTTTCACCATGGTTAGCCAGGATGGTCTCGAATTCCTTGACCTCGTGATCCGCCCGTCTCGGCCTCCCAAAGTGCTGGGATACAGGCTTGAAGCCACCCGCCCGGCCACCAAATTATTTTTAATTATAGAAGGGACTAAGATATCAATCTCCAATGAGTTTTGATTTACTTTTGATTAATATGTCAGTTACAGAACAATCTGCAAATCTAACTCAAATTTGAAATATTATTATTATTATTTATTATTATCGAGTAGCTTCCTGAGCCAGAGTAGGCTTGCACAGGCTCCCTCAAATGTGAATTTGTTTATTTATTTATTTTTTTTTTTTGAGGTAGAGTCTTGCTCTGTCTCCAGGCTGGAGTGCAGTGGTGTGATCTCAGCTCACTGCAACCTCTGCCTCCTGTGTTCAAGCGATTCTCCTGCCTCAGCCTCCCGAGTAGCTGGGACTACAGGCATGCACCACCATGCCCAGTTTTGTTTTTGGCTTCATTTATACTTTTTTTTTTTCAGTGATGAGGTCTCACTATGTTGCCCAAGATGGTCTTGAACTCCTAATTTTTGTATTTTTAGTAGAGATGGGGTTTCACCATGTTGGCTAGGATGGTCTCAATCTCTTGACCTTGTGATCCGCCCACCTCAGCCTCCTAAAGTGCTAGGATTAAAGGTGTGAACCACTGCGCCCAGCCTCAAACATGAAATTTAAAATGAAGGTATCTATTAAATTATCAGGCCCCTTGGACCTGTAATATTCTGAAATAATACATACTACAGTTTTTCTATTTACTTCTTTTGTGAAGAGCACTGACTCAAGATGGGCCAGAAAGAATATCCTTCTGGAAGGGCAAAGCAGACCAAAGAATGATGTCTTATGCTTCATCATTGTTTGTTTTTAATTTTGTTTTTCCTTATTTAAGTTGCCTCTTGAGATTTATCAATGTTTTACAGCACCTTGAAGGTATTTGAGTCTCAAAATAGCCCTAGGGCCGGGCGCAGTGGCTCACACCTGTAATCCTAGCACTTTGGGAAACTACAGGGGTGGATCACCTGAGGTTGGGAGTTCAAGACCAGCCTGGCCAACATGGTGAAACCTTGCCTCTAATAAAAATATAAAATTAGCTGACTGTGGTGGCATGCACCTGTTATCCCAGCTAGTCGGGAGCCTGAGCAGGAGAATCACTTGAATCTGGGAGGCAAGGTTGCAGTGAGCTGAGATAGTGCCACTGCACTCCAGCCTGGGTGACAGAGTGAGACTCTGTCTCAAAAAAAGAAACAAAAAGTTTCTTTTTTTTTTTGATAAAACTCAAATGCTCCTGCCAAATATGAGGCATTTGATTCCCTACTCAAGAATCCTTCATAAGTCTTATCATCCTAAACTTGACAATTTATTTCTGATTGTCATCATGAAGAACAATTTATTTCTCATGAAGAAAAGCTACCAAGGATGTGTAGCTTTTCGTTCACATTATGATTCTTAACATGGTAGTAGGTTAAGCATCTTATCCACTCCTAGATCTTCAGGGAAGGGTCCCTCCAGATGAGTTGGCTTAAGCCCCTCTGTTCATGGATGAGGAAACTGAGGCCCAGAGGGACTGAGAAACTGAGTCTACACAGAAATTCAATGAGATACATAAAATGAGACCAGAGCTCAGCTCCTAGTGAGGCTTTCTTTCTGTTATTCTGTGCTGTTTTTTTTTTTCTTTTTCTATTTTTAACCTCACCATCATGCAATATGCCCATGTACTGCTTCATTTCTTTAACTCAGAAACTCACTATCAAATTCGATCAAAACTTTCAAACTCTCCATACATTAAATATCAGTATTTTTAAAAATTATCTGGACGCAGTGGCTCATGCCTGTAATCCCAGCACTTTGGGAGGCTGACGTGGGCTGATCATCTGAAGTCAGGAGTTCCAGACCAAATTGGCCAACATGGCAAAACTCCATTTCTACTAAAAATACAAAAATTAGCTGGGTGTGGTGGCGGGTCCCTGTAATCCCAGCTGCGGGGGATGCTGAGGCAGGAGAATCACTTGAACCTGGGAGGCAGAGTTTCAAGATGGGCCAGAAAGAATTTCCTTCTGGAAGGGCAAAACAGATCAAAGAATGATGTCTTATGCTTCATCATTGTTTGTTTTTGATTTTGTTTTTTGAGCCAAGATTGCGCCAGCCTGGGTGACAGAATGAAACTCCATCTGGAA
Organism: Rhinopithecus bieti; assembly: GCF_001698545.2. Lineage (NCBI taxonomy): Eukaryota > Metazoa > Chordata > Mammalia > Primates > Cercopithecidae > Rhinopithecus > Rhinopithecus bieti. The sequence continues at coordinate 234,953 of NW_016804048.1, forward strand.
AAAAAAAAGTCTAAAATATACTTTTGTAAACCTGAAAATCATGATTTCTTTCTTTTTTTTTTTTTTGAGACAGGGTCTCACACTATTGTCCAGACTGGAGTGCAGTGGCACGATCACAGCGGATTGCAGCCTCAACTTCCCAGACTCCAGTGATCTTCCCACCTCAGCCTCCCAAGTAGCTGGGACTACAGGTGTGCACCACCAGACCTGGCTAATTTTTTTGTTTTTTTGTTTTTTGTTTTTGTAGAGATGGGGATCTTGCCTTGTTGCCCAGGGTGGTCTTGAACTCCTGAGCTCAAGTGATCCACCTGCCTTGGCCTCCCAAAGTGCCCGGTCGATCATGATTCTTTAATAGTCTATGATTTTAAAAGCCTCTCATTAGTCTGGGATAATGAAGGTAAAGAAAATACTTCCCACATCCTGAAGTCTAGGGCATCCTTCTATGAATAAGGAAATGTAGCCTAAAAGAAAAGTAGGACCTGTCTTTCGCATTCCATCTTTATGTGAACAAAGATGTCTCACACATAGTGATCAGAACTCATTCCTTCTATTCCAACAAGTCATGGGCTTCTGGTGTGTCTGCTAGACAACGCTTAGCGGAAAGTTGGAGCAATTCAAAATTTGAATTCAATTTCCTAGTTGCTAGGATTGTGTTATCTGATTTTATTAAGAAATAACTGATGGAGCAGTGTGAAGAGGGGAGAATGACCCCCAGACCAACCAAAGCCCACGACCCGCTGCATCCCGCGCCCTGTGCCTGTCCTGCCAATGCTGCCACCATACCCAAGAGAAAGGCTGAAGGGGATGCTAAAGGAGATAAAGCCGAGGTGAAGGATGAACCACAAAGAAGATCCGTGAGGTTGTCTGCTAAACCTGCTCCTCCAAAGCCAGAGCCCAAACGTAAAAAGGCCCCTGCAAAGAAGGGAGAGAAGGTACCCAAAGGGAAAAAGGGAAAAGCTGACGCTGGCAAGGGGAATAACCCTGCAAAAAATGGAGATGCCCAAACAGACCAGGCACAGAAAGCTGAAAGTGCTGGAGATACCAAGTGAAGTGTCTGCATTTTTGATAACTGTATACTTCTGGTGACCATACAGCGTTGAAATACTTTTTTTAATCAAGTTTTAAAATGCTACTTCTGTTTTACCTTTTTTTTTTTTTTTTTTTTTTTAAAGCTTTGTTGTGGAGCACACAGAACACTTCATTGTTGTTTTAGGGGAAGGGGCATATGTCCCTAACAGAATGTCTCTGAAGCTGGATTGATGTGGGGAAAACACCTTTTCCTCTTAGTTTTGAGAGACTTCCTCTTGGTTCCCAGGAGGAGGGATTCCCTGACTTTGACACACATGGCCCCTTGGCACAAAAGCCTTGTGGTATGGAAAAACAAATTCGTTTTTATATCCTCTTCTCCCTTGCCACCTTTCAGCACAGGCTTAACTTCCTTAAACCCAGACATCTGTTGGGACCTGACCCCCAGTCATTGGTTACCAGTGTGTCAGGCAATCTGGACTTTACGGTGATGCCACTGAGATGGCACCCCTCAAAAGAGCAGTGGTTCCATTTCTAGATTGTGGATCTTCAGATAAATTCTGCCATTTGCATTTCACTTTCTGAAAGTCAGGATTGGCTCGTGAAAAGTTGTTAAACAACATGCTAAACGTGAAATGTCAACCCTCACTCTATACTCTTCCTGTTCAGAGCATCGGATGAAGACTTCATTGGGTTTTATGGTGGCTTCCTGATTTTTGGTTATCCATTAAAGAAGGGAGTTTGAAAGTTGTTATAGGCCGGGCGTGGTGGCTCCCACCTGTAATCCCAGCACTTTGGAAGGCTGAGGTGGGCGGATCACAAGGTCAGGAGATCAAGACCATCCTGGCTAATATGGTGAAACTTCGTCTCTACTAAAAGTAAAAAAAAATTAGCTGGGTGTGGTGGCAGGTGCCTGTAATCTCAGCTACTCTGGAGGCTGAGGCAGGGGAAACACTTGAACCCAGGAAGCAGAGGGTTGCAGTGAGCCAAGATCGCGCCACTGTGCCACTGTACTCCAGCCTGGGTGACAGAGCGAGACTCCGTCTCAAAAAAAAAAAGAAAAAAAAAACAAGAAAGTTGTATACTGGTAACGATTGTCTGCCTAGGTCCTGCCTGAAATACCATGATCGTTTATGGAAAGTATCTTTAATAAAGCTGGATACAGTTTGGCTTGGGGTAAAAAAAAGAGAAATAACTGACTTAACATTATTTAAATAATTCCTTTTCCTTTCAGCTTGACTTTTTGTTTTTAGCGGAAAATAATTGTGTCAGAGAAGTGACTACGTTCTTTTAAACAGGAACTACCTTTCACAATCTTATTATGAGGAACATGAGGGAAATTTTAAATGTCTAGGCAATATCACAACAATATTTCCTAAGAGACTTGATAATGTCTCCAGGGGCATGGGAATTCAGGTTCCTTGATTCTAGTTATTGTGTTGCAACTGACTCACTCTAAGATCATAGCTTAATTACTTTTACACAAATCACTATCTCTAATGCATTGTGTGCAAGTACATAACTCTACCTTACTGGGAATATTATGAGGAAAATTATCTTTTGTTTAAATGTTGGTTTGGGAGTTAGGAAATATCCATGAATACATACTATGTTTCAACTACCTGCAAATCACATAAGCTTGTATTAGTCAATTATTTTTCCATAGCAGAAAAAAGAAAGCAAAATTAAATTGACTTATACAATAAGGGAATCAGCTGGGCATGGTGGCTCATGCATGTAATCCCAGGACTTTGGGAGACTGAGGCAGGCAGATCACTTGAGGTCAGGAGTTAGGGACCAGCCTGGCCAACATGGTGAAACTCTGTCTCTACTAAAAATACAAAAAAAAAAAAAAAAAAAAAAAATTAGTTGGGCATGGTGGCAGGTGCCTCTAATCCCAGCTGCTTGGGAGGCTGAGGCAGGAGAATTGCTTGAGCCTGGGAGGTGGAGGTTGCAGTGAGCCAAGATCATACCAACTGCACTCCAGCCTGGGTAACAGAGTGAGACTCCATCTCAGAAAAAAAAAAAAAAAGGAAATTTACAGGGATAAATATTGCTGAAAACTCTAGAGGTTACTGGCTTCAGGCAAGTTTTGATCCAACGCCCCAATGATATGAACAAATCCTGAACTCCTGCTTTCCATTTATTGGTCTTTAGCACCTCAGGGTTAATTTCCAGAAGCTTCAGAGCCTACATGCTTTCAGGTTCAAATCCAATAGAAAAGAGAGACTTAGCATTATCAATAGCTTAAAAAAATATTTTTTGAGGCAGAGTCTTGTTGTGTCACCCAAGATAGAGTGCAGTGGTGTGATCATGGCTCACTGCAGCCTCAACCTCCTGGGCTTAAGGGGTCTCTTGACTCAAGAGTCTTTCTTGAGTCTCTTGAGTCCAGGTACATACCCCCACACCTGGTTAATTTTTAATTTTAATTTTATTTTGTAGAGATGGGGTCTTGCTATGTCACCTAGGCTGGTCTCAGACTCCTGGCCTCAAGTGATCATCTTGCATCAGCATCCCAAAGTGCTGGGATTACAGGTGTGAGCACTGCCCTGACTTGGTTACTGTGTTCATCCTAAACTAATCATTAAAGACCAGACAGATGGAATGTGTTGGTTGAGTCAAGCCCAACAGGATCTAATCTTGACCTTGGGGGTGGAGTCAGTGCCCCTTGAATACATCATGCAGAAATTTGGAATAGTGTCAAAAAGAGGGAAGGCAAGATAAATTCTAAAATTTTCTATTTGTAATATTTATTTATTTATTTATTACTTTTTTAAAATTTTTGAGACGGATTCTTGCTCTGTTGCCCAGGCTGGAGTGCAATGGCGCAATCTCGGCTCGCTGCAACCTCTGACTCCCTGGTTCAAGCAATTCTCCTGCCTCAGCCTCCCGAATAGCTGAGATTACAGGCACCTGCCATCACGCCCAGCTAATTTTTTGTATTTTTAGTACAGACGTGGTTTCACCATGTTGGCCAGGCTGGTCTTGAACTCCTGGTCTTGATCCACTCACCTCAGCCTTCCAAAGTGCTGGGATTACAGGTGTGAGCCACTGCACCTAGCCACAACCTTCTATTTAAATGCCTTTAATAACTAGCATTTCAACCTAGAGTCATTCATGCACTTGTTAACGCATTCAACAAACATTTTTTCAGGGTTCACTATGTGCAAGGTCTTGACTCCATTTCCAGGCTTCTCTTTAAGAGCAAGCGCCAAGAACTTGTCCTCAGACTGAAATCAGAATTATGAGAGTGATTAGGAAAACAGGCTTCCCAAAAACTTCCATATTTTTAAGCTGGTTTCTTACATTTTCAGGTATCTAGGAAAGGAAGAGAAACAACCATCCACCTTCCCACAAGCCCTACCCAAGCACATCCTCCGAACCTATTCACAGCCCCACTTTAAGCCTTGTGGTCTATATATTCACTAAGATCCTTTCTGGATACAAGATATACAATGATATTGTGATTTGACATTGACATTTAAAAACAGACTCTTGTTTTGTTTTGTCTTGTTTTGAACGTCCAAGGAAAGATAAGCACATTGTAGTCTTGAAAGAGATCACTCTTTACCTAGGTTAAGAAGAGGGGTAATTAGAGCATTTAGTGGTTGGACTTAGGTTCCCACGTGCCACCTAAGTCCTATGTGGAGCTAGATCAGACAACTCAATCTCTCTAGCATGTGGGTTATACAAAATGAGAAAGAACAGGAAATGCTCATATATATTTTGGATGTTGCCACTGGCTGAGCAGGAAGCTGCAAGAGAGATAACAGATGATTAAGGCCTCTCCCCAGGCTCCCTTTGGGAAAGCAGCCTTTGGGAAAACACGTGTAGAAAATGAGAGACAAGTGCAACTGAAATGCTTCAACCGTGCTTTGTCCATGTCTGCGCTGTTGACAAAGCATTCTGAAATAACCAAATGAAGTTGCTCCACATCCAGAAAGGTCCTGGTGATTGTACAGTGGCCTGGTGTTAAGCGCAGCTTTTTTTTTTTTTTTTTTTTTTTTTTTTGGTGCTAAATCTGTAGACCCTGAGAATAAATCCATTTGTATTTCCTTTTCTTGGGGAAAGAAATGTTCTGGCACTCAGTAGGATGTCCTGATTCGCTTCATAAGGCTTTGGTGCTTGTTCCAGTGTTCCGGGTTGAGGACAGGCACACCTAAAGTAAAGGTAGAAAGTGAGAGAAGAACTGAAAAAGGGAGGCCAAGTTGGAAAGACAATAGCAGGCCTGGGAACTCAATTTGGAATATGATAGGAAGTAAAATGTCCTTTGATTCTCCCCAGGATTCAATTCAAAACCACAGCAAACATTTTAACAGGAGTCTTACACATAGTGCTGAGGGAGGAAATGGCAGTCCAGTACAAAGGTGGGATGTTATTTCTATGACAAATGAAAGTTGGCCCCCAAGAAACTCAAATCCTAGCTTCAGTGTGCATCTTGGCCTTGTGTTGTGTTCTGTGGGACATTCCCCAAGAGTATGGCTTCTGAACTGACACAGCCACTTGCTGCCTGTGGCCTTTGGGGATGGATTCTCTCCAACAAGCTAGTACTAGCAGAGATTAACTTCCTTTTGTGGTTCCCAGATTTACATATAGAACTGATCCTCAAACTGTTACTTTGGAAGTTAGAAAAAAGTGTTGACTTGCCAAGTCTTTGTAAAGGGGGCTTAGTTACATGATGCCCCTCAAGCACTTCGGGCTTCTTAGATGTGCCAGTCTTTTAAAGTGAATGTGTTTTGATTTCTGGGGTTAACTTCGGGGTTGGAAGGCGGGTGCACACACCAAACAAAAGGCTTGTTGTCTTCATCATTTTTTTTCCAGGGACCCAGGAAATAAAGGGGTCTTCTTCTCACAGCAGTGGTCTGTCAGTCTTTTCTGGCAGCAATTGAGATTCTAAGGAAGCAGTTAATCTGTCTGGTGCAATAAATGTGACTGGGAACTTTTGCCTGTCTCTTAACTATCCCCACCTCCTCTCCAGGCTCAGCACTTCCTTCAACACTGGGGTCAATGCTTAGGATAGGGTTGGTTTGACTCTATCCTGCAACTGCCTTGGCCTTAGTTTCCAGGTTTATAGTAACTGGTGTCTGCCTTACCTTCCTGTTCCTGGCTGACCCCTGCTCTGTTCCTAAGTCCCTGGTAATTACAGTCCCCTCCCAGTTTCTCAATGAGGTGGTTGTTCTCTGTCCCTTTCAGTAACTAGATTCGCCTGACCTGGAGTCCTAAACTATGCCTGAGTCATTCCCATATACCTCAGATGTCCTTGGCATAGAATGACTTCTCCACTCACCTAACAAAGTGTAAGAGCGTTCATATTTTCACTTTGGGCATAGATTTTAACTTTGCCTTAATTTTTTAAAGTTTTTAATAAGCAGAAAAATTCACACCTGAATTATTAATTTGTTGAATGCCCTGAATCTCACTGAAAATAATTTAATTGTTAACATTGAATTGCATCAGCTGACAGGAACACAAAAAAGACAGGCTAAATAAACAGTACTATCACCTGACACCTCATAACATAAGCAAAAGGAAACGTATCATCAATGCGTTATGAACAACAAGTGCAAACATTCAATAATATGTGAACCTGCTGTAACAACCATTCTGGTCAAGGCTCCTGTTTTAGTTTTCATGAGATCAAAAGCTTAAGAATTCAGAATCATAGTCATCCCCATTGAGTCAATTTTCGTAATTTATATTGACCAGACCTTGGTTATGCAGCATCTATAGCTGAAAAGTGATAGTCTGCTCTTGGTAAACTCTCCATCTTTCACATTATGTGGAGTTTATCTCCTCCTTGAACTCTTGGTAGAACCTTACATTACGGACCATGTGGACTTGTTTTCTTTCTTGAAGGTAGATGTTTGACTATTTCTTATGTTACTATTGATAAGTTCAGGCTTTCTGTTCCTTGAGTCAATTTTGGTAATTTATATTTCTTTAGAAAGCCATTCTCATGGTCTGGATTTTCAAATTCATTGGAATAAAGTTGTACATAGCACTTAAAAAATCTGAAATCTCTGCATCTTGTTTTCCTCTTTGATGTTATTGTGTCTTTATTCCTTTCTTCCTTTCTTCCTTTCTTCCTTTCTTCCTTTCTTTCTTTCTTTCTCTCTCTCTTTCTTTTTTTTTTTTTTTTCTTTCTTTTTTTTTCCTGGTTCATACTTGCCAAAGGCTTTCTATGTTTTGAGCTTGTTAAAACATCAAATTATCGTTTTTGGTTTTCTATTTCATATTATCTGTTTTATCTTTATTAATTCCTTCCTTCTACCCTCTCTGGTTTGTTATTTTCTAGTTTCTAGAGTTGAAAGCTAAGTTCACTTATTTTCAACCTTTCTTGCTTTTCAACATCTGGATTTAACGTTATAATTTTCTTCCTGATAAACAATTTTGTTATTTCTCAGAGTTTGAGATGCTTTATCCTCCTTGTCACTGATTTCTAAATAATCCTACTGCCCAATCCTGTGGGAAAATTACCCCCACTGATAGAAGACTTTACCATGTGACTTACTTTAGCCAATAAAACATGACTGGAAGTGCAGCCCACAATCTGAATCACAGTGTGATTCCATCGTCTTACTTTTCTTTCTACCACAAGACCAGCAGTGTCCCACACAGGGCTGTTTCTTCAGCCTGCACACCAGACTGCAGATGACGAGGAGCATGACAGCTGACCTGCGATGGTGATGGAGTGAGGGAGAAATAAATCTCTTGTAATCTTCTGATACAGTCTTAAATTCTCCAGCATGCATTTCTAAAGAATTAAACGTCTTCCTATATAGTCAAAATAACATTTTCACATCTAACAAAATTAACATTTTTTTTTTTTTTTTTTTTTGAGATGGAGTCTCACTCTGTTGTTCAGGCTGGAGTGCAGTAGCACGATCTCAGCCCACTGCAAACTCTGCCTCCAGGGTTCAAGTGATTCTCTTGTCTCAGCCTCCCAAGTAGCTGGGACTACAGGCTTGTGCCACCATGCCCGGCTAATTTTTTGTATTTTTAGTAGAGATGGGGTTTCACCGTGTTAGCCAGGATGGTCTCAATCTCCTGACCTTGTGATCCCCCCGTCTTGGCCTACCAAAGTGCTGGGATTACAGGTGTGAGCCACCATGCCCAGCCCGATTTCTTAATATTATCTAATACTTAATACATACTCAAATTTCTTCATTTGGCTTACAAATGTCATTTATAGCTGCTTTGTACAAATCATGAACTAACCCAGAACCACATATTCTATTTAATTACTATTATTATTAATTATTTAACTGTTTTAAAACTAGAACAGCCTCTTTTCTTATTACACTGATTTTTTGAAGAGACCAGGCCTCCATCATATAATTATGTTTTTTATCTCCTATGACCAGAGAGTAACCCAAGTGCTATAACTTTGGTACAGCATGAGTAACCAGTTTCCCATTCTTAGAGCTTTAAGATCAACTGATAATCCTTGCCTGAACTGATAATTTCCTTAGGTACTGCAAATGATTCTTTCAGTGTAAAATAACGGTATAAATGTAAATGTAACCTATAAATGTATAAATGTATATATGTAGAGCTTTCCCTTGTCATCTGGGGTCATTTTGGTTTCTGCAATAGAGTTGCTACTGGAAAGGCAGGATAAATGCCTACTTCTTCCTCGTTATCCACTTTCAAAGTAAACAGTTGTTTCAAATGGTGACACACAAGCTTTTTCCCTGGCTTTCTCTTACTGTTATAGACTTCTGGATTTTTGGAGATTTGATGTGTTTCAATCAACCATAATGATTTTTTCTTTTTTGATGTTCAAAGTATTTCTTATGATATCCCTAACGATTTTTTTTTTCTTTTTTAGCTGGAGTGCAGTGGCGCGATCTCAGCTCACTGCAACCTCTGACTCCCTGGTTCAAGCGATTCTCCTGCCTCAGCCTCCTGAGTAGCTGGGATTATAGGCATGTGCCGACATGCCCAGCTAATTTTTGTATTTTTAGTAGAAACAGGGTTTCACCAGGTTGACCAGGATGGTCTCGATTTCCTGACCTTGTGATCTGCCCGCCTTGGTCTCCCAAAGTGCTGGGATTACAGGCATGAGCCACTGTGCCCGTCCCCCAGTGAAATTATTAATCCTAGTAGAATTCTTCACATGGGGAAACAAAAGCACAGAAACCAGTCATTGGACTCAGTAAGTCCCTCGAAATGATAAAAAGGGGAGAAAACACAAGACAGATAGGCAGGACCATAGCCACAGTCTGCCTGAGAGGGGCACAGTGCATCACTGTGTACAACAGAAATCTGATTTGTCCCTTCTTGTAGCACTCCAAAAAACAGAAGGCCACAGGCAATGTTAGCTCTTAGAAAGAACCACCCCAGAATCATCATTGTTCACCTAAACAGCCAAACTGCTTCACCAGCTCATGCCCCTTCAAGCTAACACACTGTGTAGGTGAGCTAAAGAACTAGTTGCACACCTTCAGTGATTAACAATCTATTTGGTGCCAGGCTGTGGTGGCACACAGCTGTAGTTCCAGCTACTCAGGAGGCTGAGGCAGGAGGATTACTTAAGCTCAGAGGAGTTCGAGACCAGTCTGGGCAACACAAGGAGGCATTGTCTCTAAAAAATAAAAGTAAACAACCTGTTTGGGAATAGTCACTGAGTTAACAAATATTTACTGTTAAGATGACGGGACAACAGAGCTAGGCGCGGTGGCTCGCGCCTGTAATCCCAGCGCTTTGGGAGGCTGAGGCGGGTGGATCACCTGAGGTCAGGAGTTTGAGACCAGCCTGGCCAACACGGTGAAACCCCATCTCTACTAAAAATACAAAAATTAGCCAAGAGTGGTGGCACGTGCCTATAGTCCCAGCTACTCTGGAGGCTGAGGCAGGAGGATCGCTTGAACTCTGGAGGCAGAGGTTGCAGTGAGCCGAGATTGCGCCGTTGCACCCTGGTCTGGGCAACAGAGCGGATTCTGTCTCAAAAAAAAAAGGCCGGGCGCAGTGGCTCATACCTGTAATCCCAGCACTTTGGGAGGCGGAGGCAGGCGGATCACCTGAGGTCAGGAGTTTGAGACCAGCCTGACCAACATGGAGAAACCCTGTCTCTACTAAAAATTCAAAAATTGGCTGGGCATGGTGACGCATGCCTGTAATCCCACCTACTCGGGACGCCGAGGCAGGAGAATTGCTTGAACCCGGGAGGCGCCGGTTATGGTGAGCTGAGATCACACCATTGCACTCCAGCCTGGGCAACAAGAGTGAAACTCCATCTCAAAAAACAAAAAAAGAAAAGGAAAGAAAAGAAAAGCAGAAAAGAAATTCGAGACCAGTCTGGCCAACATGGTGAATGAAACCCCATCTCTACAAAAAGTTCAAAAATTAGCTGGGTGTGGTGGCGTGTCCCTGTGGTCTCAGCTACTTGGTACCCTGAGGTGGGAGCATCACTTGCATCCAGGAGGTGGAGGTTGCAGGGTCCGAGATTGGGCCACTGCACTCCAGCCTGGGTGACAGAGTGAGATCTTGTCTAAAAAAGAAAAAAAAAAGATGATGGGACAATAAATATTAGCTATCGTGCCGTCAGCACTACTGAGACTCTAAAGAGGAAGGAAGCCCTTCTAGCTGTAGAGGTCTTGGGCATTACATTGAAAGAGATGGGGTTGGAGTGAGGCCTTGAAGACTGGGTGGTAGTTTATTATATGAAGATGGGGTTGGAAGGGTAGTACCCAGCCCATGGGACAGGGAGTACCAGCAGGAGAGGACAGAGAGTTTTATATAGGATTATTGGCATATAAACTTCAGTGTTTTATGGCCAGATTATATATGCCTTTGAATTCCTGGCTAAACATTTGGATGGGATATTGTAAGTAATAGAGAACTACTGTGGGTGTTTTCAGTATAAGGGGGAGGGAATGATGGCCAGGCTTTTGAATTTAAGTTGTAAGGATCAGGCTCAGAAATCCACTCCCCTCTTCTAATTTGTTGATGACTAATACGGAAGAATCACTGAAAAAATATAAATTGAAAAAAAGCTACCTACAGGGCAGTTTCCTTGCATTTGTGTTAGATGTGCACATCTAAGATTTTACACACAGATTATCTCTGGAAGAATGCAGGAGCCACTGGTGGCCATGGCTGCCTCCCAGTAGAGAAACTGGGTGCCATTTACTCCAAATCACTGGTTACAGTGATTCCATGACAAAATTAGCTAGATGAGGAAGCAGTATTTAATTTCATTTTGATTTGGTTTAGTTTTTAATCACAAGAGAGGATGGGTGTTGTACAAGAGCACAGGACGTGATGTCAGAGGGTCCTTATGACCCAGCCTCTGCTGCCTTTCTATGGCTATGTGTGACTATGTGACCTTAGGAGAGACGCCATCCTCCAAGACTCAACTCCCTCATCTGTAAAACAAGGACAAGAAAACATCCCTTATAGGGGTTGGATGAGAACCTACATGAAGATGATATAAAGCACCATGTGGATCAGGCGCAGTGGCTCACACCTGTAATCCCAACACTGTGGAAGGCTGAGGTGGGCAGACCACTTGAGGTCAAGAGTTTGAGACCAGCCTGGCCAACATGGTGAAACCACGTCTCTACTAAAAATACAAAAATTAGCCGGGTGTAGTGATGGGTGCCTGTAATCCCAGCTACTGAGGCAGGAGAATTGGTTGAACCTGGGAGGTGGAGGTTGCAGTGAGCCGAGATCATGCCATTGCACTCTAGTCTGGGCAACAAGAATGAAACTCCGTTTAAAAAAAAAAAAAAAGCACCATGTAAGTGAAACTTTGAAAACAATTTTTTATTTTTATCTTTAAAGAGATAGTGTCTCACTCTGTTGCCCAGGCTGGTCTCAAACTCCTGGGCTCAAGTGACCCTCCTCCTCAGTCTCTCAAAGTGCTGGGATTATCGGTGCAAGTCACTGTGCCCTGCAGAAACTTTTAAAAAATGATTACGTCAAAAATGTTTCATGTTCTGAAAATGCCTTGAACTCTGTAGATTCAGTTCCAATTTTTAAACGGGGACATGTAGCGCCGGTGAGGTTAACAGGCAGACCTGGCAGATGCAGCCACTGCTCAGCAGAGTTCCTCGGCAGGCCAGGCGTGGATGGAAACTACAAATTTCCATCACAAGGCATCAGATTTCCCCTCTCTAAGAACAAGTAACTAAGCAATTTTTACAAATTATGCACAGGATGAAGCTTTCTGAGAGGCTGGGGTGTGCTGGTTTTATCCAGCCATGGGGAACAGAAGAATCGCCTGCCTCCCTCCCCAGCCCGACCCTTTGCCCAGTATCAGGCCCCTGACACAGTCATATTTCAGAGGAAGGTGTGGTGAGCTCTTGAGTTTCTGGTGTGAGGTTTGGAGAGGGATTTGTGGAGTGTCACCTCTGGAAAGCAAGCCATGATACAGAGCACTAACTTAATTGTTGTTCCTAGGAGGTTCTGTGTAGATCTTACCATAGACAGTATTAACAGAAGCAGTTGATTCTCAGGGTACTGCTCTAGAAATGGTGTAAAAGAATGGATCATTCCTCATTTGCCATTCATAGACAAGTCTCTATTAGGCAAAAGGAAAAGTCTGTGCAATTGTATTAACTGTAATCTGGAAAGTAGCCACACCCTCCTTCCAGAACTTCCTTCTTCACACACAAAGCTTTTTCCTTTTGAAAATGAAATTTGTATTCTATTTATAGGAAGAAATGTGTGCTTCTTTCTCAAACTATTGTCTAAGATTACATCAGCTTCACATTACATCCAAGCTAACCACCTTCTTCTGCAACATAAATTTCCATGGACCCAGTGAATTTTGCCAGTGCATCATGTCCTAGAACAAGGGCAAAGTTAATAAATTGCCTTCATTTATCTGAGAGCAAGGCCAGATTGAAGGCACAAAGGAATTAACACAAAGGAAAGTTAATATGCGAAGGAAGAAGAGAGAAACAAAGGAGAAGCCAGGCGCAGTGACTCACGCCTGTAATCCAAGCACTTTGGGAGGCTGAGGTGGGTCGATCATTTGAGGTCAGGAATTCAAGACCAACCTGGCCAACATGGTGAAACCCCCTCTCTACTAAAAATACAACAATTAGGGCCGGGCGCGGTGGCTCACGCCTGTAATCTCAGCACTTTGGGAGGCCGAGGCAGGTGGATCAGGAGATCAGGAGATGGAGAATATCCTGGCCAACATGGTGAAACCCCATCTCTACTAAAAATACAAAAAATTATCTGGGCGTGATGGCAGCCGCCTGTAGTCCCAGCTACTTCGGAGGCTGAGGCAGGAGAATGGCGTGAACCCGGGAGGCGGAGCTTACGGTGAGCCGAGATCGTGCCACTGCACTCCAGCCTGGGAGACAGAGCGAGACTCCGTCTCAAAAAAAAAAAAAAAAAAAATTAGGCAGGCGTGGTGGTACGCAACTGTAATCTCAGCTACTTGGGAGGCTGAGGCAGGAGAATTGCTCAAACCTGGGAGGTGGAGGTTGCAGTGAGCTGAGATCGCGCCACCGCACTCCAGCCTGGATGACAGAGTGAGACTCTGTCTCAAAACGAAAAACAAAAAACTAACAAAAAAAAAGAGAAACCAGCGTGCTTTTAGTACAATGTTAGAAAATTAATTAACATAGCCATTTCGACATGCTAAATATTTTGCGGGTAGAGACAGTCCCTGACAATGGTCCACCTTTAAGATGGCGTGAAAGTGCTATACATTCAGTAGAAAGCAGTATGATACTCTTTTGACATGCTGGGCCAGTCGCTGTCAGCCACACCATGAACTGTGTTGCTCAGCTGCAGGTAATGTAAGAACGTTGATTGTGTTTAAGGTAGGCTAGGCTAAGCTACGACATTAGGCAGTTAGGTGTATTAAGTGCATTTTTGATTTATGATATTTTCAACTTAACCATGAGTGTATTGGGATGCAACCCCATCATAAGTTGAGGAGCATCTGTATTTCAGTATTTAATACAACAACCTTGTGAGATAAGTATTATTCTTATCCCTATTTTAAACCAAGGAAACCTCAAACAGAATGGTGAAATAACTTGGTTAAGGTCATGTACTCAAACCTATTCTCCATAAGGACACTTCTTTCCCAGACACCCTTTCAAATGGGGCCTTTTTTTCTCTCCCCTACTCATCTTGGACCACTGGCCTGGAGGCGAAGGAGGTATCCTCATTTCTCCCAACTGCTGCTTCAAGAGCACCATTCCTCTCTCCTTAAAAGCTTTCCGTTTTGAAGCTGTCATCTAAATATTTACTATATATTCTGGGGTCACTGCTCTGAATTCCTTGAAGAGTTCTATTCCCTGTCACTTCAGATTCTTGGTGACTTCACAAACAGTCTTTCCAAATGCCCCGCCTGCCAGTGTCTTCACCACCTCACCTCCAACAGTGTTGTCATTCTTCCCTGGACCTGTGCCAGAGGCCAGCTCATTTCTCACCAAATCTGTTTCCTCTCCTTTCTGGACAGACTACATATGCACTTCTGCTTTGTAGGAATGGCCTCATGACTGAGTTCTGGACAAAGGGATTTGCAATCCTCTGCTTGCTCTCTCATTATTTGCTAGCCAGATGGAGAGGATGCAATGGAGTGTTCCAAGGCCCTGGAACAGCGCTGTCCAATAGAAATGGAAGGCAAGCCACATTATGTGATTTTAAATTTTCAAGTAGCCATATTAAAAAATGCAAAAAAGAAACAGGTGTGGCTGGGCGTGGTGGCTCATGCCAGTAATCCCAGCACTTTGGGAGGCAGAGGCAGGCAGATCACTTGAGGTCAGGAGTTCGAGACCAGCCCGACCAACATGGCGAAACCCCGTCTCTACTAAAAATACAAAAATTAGCCGGGTGTGGTGGTGCATGCCTGCAATCCCAGCTACTCAGAAAGCAGAGACATGAGAAAAGCTTGAACCTGGGAGGCAGAGGCTGCAGTGAGCTGAGATTGCACCACTGCACTCCAGGGTGGGCAACAGAAGGAGATTCTGTCTAAAAAAAAAAAAAAGTAAAATTAATTTTAATAGTACATTTTATTTCATTCAGTATATTAAAATATCATTTCAACATGTTATCAATATAAAAATTATAAGTGAGGTATTTTATATCTTGTTTTCATATTAAGTCTTTGAAATCTAGTGTGTAATTTATACTTACAGCACCTATCAATTCAAATATTAAGTTTACATCAAAAATACTTGACCTGGGCTGGTTATGGTGGCTCACACCTGTAATCCCAGCTCTTTGGCAGGCCAAGGAGGATTGCTTAAGGCCAAGAGTTCAGGACCAGCCTGAGCAACATAGTGAGACCCCATCTCCACAAAATAAATTTTAAAATTAGCTGGGGATGGTGATGTGAGCCTGTACTCCTAACTACTCGGGAGGCTGAGGTGGGAGAATCTTGTGAGCCCAGGAGTTGGAGGCTGCAGTGAGCTGTAATTGTGCCACGGTACTCCAGCCCAGGTCACAGAGTGAGACCCCATCTCTTTAAAAAAATCACAACAAAAAGTTGACCTGTATTTAATTTTTTTTTATAGTAAAGTGAAAGCAAGTTTATTAAGAAAGTAAAGAAATGAAAGAGTAGCTACTCCATAGGCAGAACAGCCAATCTGTATTTAACTTTATAAAGTAGTCGCACATATCCAAATTGTTCCAAACAGACTTTAAAAATTTTAAATTAAAATTAAATTTTTTTTTTTTTTTTTTTTTTTTTTTTTGGGGGGGGGCTCTCTTTTGTGCCCCGGGGTGGGGGGGGGGGCCACATTTCCCGTCCCCCCCCCCCCCCCCCCCCC
>NW_016804048.1:250767-260318 GCF_001698545.2 Rhinopithecus bieti
CTCCAGTTTCAAAGAGGAACTCTTAAAAATAAAAATGATAGCTGCTTGAAAAAAATCAAAAACATTTTATTTATTTATTTATTTTTTGGAGATGGAGTCTCGCTCTGTCTCCCAGGCTGGAGTGCAATGGCGTGATTTCAGCTCACTGCAACCTCTGCCTCCCAGGTTCAAGTGATTCTCCTGCCTCAGCCTCCTGAATAGCTGGGATTACAGGTGCATGCCACCATGCCTGGTTAATTTTTTTGTATTTTTAGTAGAGACGATGTTTCACCATGTTGGCCAGGCTGGTCTCAAACTCCTGACCTCGTGACCCACCCGCCTCAGCCTCCCAAAGTGCTGGGATTACAGGTGTGAGCCACCATGCCTGGCCAAAATTTAAATTTTTTAAATGAAAAATTCAGTTTCTTAGTTGCACAAGTCACATTTCCAATGTTTAGTAACCACATGTAGCTGGTGGCTACCGTATTAAACAATGCAGTTCAAGCCTCCATGGAAAGAGCCCAGGACCCTGAATGACGGTAGGGAGCAGACCCCACCCCACCAAAAGCATTGGGTTGTGATTTGAATAAGAAATAAACCTTTACATGCTGAGCCACTAAGAATGAGGAATTGTTTGTTACAACAATTAGCTTGTACCAGTAAACAACCTTGACTACCACCCTCCATGGTCAGACATTGTTATTACCAATAGCTCTGCCTCCTCCATAACCTCTATTCAATCCTCCTTCTCTCCTCACCTGCCATATTTTCAGCTCCTTTCTTCTAATACTGCAATTGTAGTAATGTGTTGGCCCCATTCTCCTCCTTGCCCATCGGCCCTCATCATCGCTTTCTACTCCCTTCATACATCCTCAATTCCTTGGCCCTGCCTCCTTTAACTGTGTCTCCTAGCAAAACCACAGCTGCGGTGGAGATTTTCTACCTGTACTCAGCTGAATGTGGACACCCGGAACCACGCTACTTGCCTCACTTTAACAAGCAAACATGTTGAATTCCTTTTATATAGGAATTCATGGCTAATTCAAATCAAATTAGCAAGGAAAAGATTCAAAGCACCTTAGTCAAGAAAGGTTAACTGGATGGAAAAGAAATCACCATCTGGCCTTTCTTTAGTACTGCTGGAAATCCTCCTCCATTTGCATTCTAGAATGCTGTTTCCCAGTTTCTCTTCTCTTCAACCCTTCCCTCCTCCTCCCCCTCCCGCTTCTACTTATCAGCTTCTACCTGAGCTCCCTGTTTCCAACAAGATATCAGCAATCAAAAGAGCCACTCAAGGCTGGGCGCGGTGGCTCACATCTGTAATCCCAGCACTTTGGGAGGCCGAGGCGGGCGGATCACTTGAGGTCAGAAGTTCAAGGCCAGCTTGGCCAACATGGTAAAACCCTGTCTCTACTAAAAATACAAAAATTAGCAGGTCATTTTGGCACATGACTGTAATCCCAGCTACTCTGGAGGCTGAGGCAGGAGAATCACTTGAGCCCGGGAGGCAGAGGTAGAAGTGAGCCGAGATTGGACTACTGCACTCCAGCCTGGGTGACAGAGTAAGACTCTGTCTCAAAAAAAAAAAAAAAAAAAAGACACTCCATGTGCTCCTGCAGCCACCCAAGCAACCTCTGCACTGTAGCCCGTCCCCTCTCACCCCTCACACATGCCAGCAACTGTGCCTCTTTTTCCTGAATCACTTTTATTTTGTTTTAGACTTTTAAAATATGTATTTTCTGTAAATTCAGTGCAGAACCCCAATCTAAAATATGTTGTTTGGTGAACTTTTGCATATGTAAATCCCTGTGTTACTGCCACCCAGATCAAGATATAGAGCATTTCCAGTACCCCTGAAGGCTTCCCCATGTCCCATTCAAGCAAGTACCTAGACTATCTACGCAAGGCTACATGTTGAATGGAGTCCAACACCAGTATCCTTGCCCTAACACACAGGCCAGTTGCAGACTGCTGTGTTTGTGTGTGAGTGTGTGTGTGTGTAATTTCTTCAACCTCTAGTTCACCAGACTCATTTTCTTTTTTTTTTTTGAGACAGAGTCTTACTCTGTTGTCCAGGCTGGAGTATAGTGGCACAATCTCAGGTCACTGAAACCTCCACCTCCCAGGTTCAAGCGATTCTCCTGCCTTCGCCTCCCAAGCAGCTGGGACTACAGGCATGTGCCACCACGCCCAGCTAATTTTTGTATTTTTAGTAGAGATGGGGTTTCACCATATTGGCCAGGCTGGTCTTGAACTCCTGACCACATGATCCACCTGCCTCGGCCTCCCAAAGTGCTGGGATTACAGGCGTGAGCAACCACACCCGCCTCCGGCTCTTTTTTTTTTTTTTTTTAGATGGAGTCTCACTCTGTCTCCCAGGCTGGAGTGCAGTGGCAGGATCTTGGCTCACTGCAGCCTCTGCCTCCTGGATTCAAGTGATTCTCCTGCCTAAGCCTCCCTAGCGGCTGGAAATCAGGCGCACGCCACCATGCCCGGCTAATTTTTGTATTTTTGATAGAGACGGGTTTTCACCATGTTGGCCAGGCTGGTTCCTCCTGACCTCGTGATCCGCCTTGGCCTCCTAAAGTGCTGGGATTACAGGCATGAGCCACCATGCCTGGTCCACCTGATTCATTTGCTGTTTGAGGCCTGGAAGCTGGTTTTCAACCCTGATCCTTTTTTTAAAAAACCTGATCCTTGATCCAACCTCTGGCCTAACTCCTTTTTCCTTCATCGTGATGGCACATACCCTGCTGGGTTTGCCAGGATCCACCCATAGGACTTGGACACAGAAGAGAAACTGGGGTGAGGGAATTCAAGTTGTAGATGGGCAGATTTCAGCTCCGTGAACTGAAGTAAGTACCCTGTCGCTGGGCATGTGCAAAAGCAGCTGCAGGGCCACCTCTGGGCATGGAGCAAAGGGAACTCTTGCACCGTGAGGGAGTTGAAAACCATCATCTTGACAATTTCTTCCACATCTAATCTCCCGTGGGACCGAGAACTGACCGCAGAAAGTGATCTAGGGCGTCAGTCAAGGACACAGACCTTTATGCTGATGATCCATTTTGCATTCCAGAAAATAGTGATCGTGTTTCAGATTTAACCATTTGAGCCTGTTTCTTCAGCTGTAAGAGTCAGGAAAATAGCTGGGCGCATTGGCTCACGCCTGTAATCCCAGCATTTTGGGAGGCCAAGGTGGGCGGATCACGAGGTCAGGAGTTTGAGACCAGCCTGGACAATATGGCAAAACCTTGTCTCTACTAAAAATACAACAATTTAGCTGGGCTTGGTGGTGTGCACCTGTAGTTCTAGCTACTTGGGAGGCTGAGGTATTAGAATCACTTGAACCTGGGAGGTGGAGCTTGCAGTGAGCTGAGATCGTGCCACTGTACTCCAGCCTGGGTGAAAGAGCGAGACTCTGTCTCAAAAAAAAAAAAAAAAAAAGAAAAGAGTCAGGAAAAGAAAAATACTATGCCATAGGTGTTATTGTGAAAATTAAGTGATGTTTGTTTTATAAATTGTAAAGCACTTGCAAATGTAAACAAGCCTGGAAGGAAATACACCAAAGCTAGTGATGGATAGTGGTTATGTCCATGGAGAAGTCATTGATCAAGACAGAGTGGTGCTTTCACCTCAAATGTTTTCAGTGAGCATGTAACACTCTTGCAATAAAAAATAAAGTTTTATCACACCTGCAATCCCAGCACTTTGGAAGACAGGCAGGCAGATCACCTGAGGTCGGGAGCGTGAGACCAGCCTGACCAACATGGAGAAACTCGGTCTCTACTAAAAATACAAAATTAGCCAGGCGTGGTGGCCCATGTCTGTAATCCCATCTACTCAGGAGGCTGAGGCAGGAGAATTGCTTGAACCTGGTAGGCAGAGGTGGTGGTGAGTCAAGACCATGCCATTGCACCTCAGCCTGGGTGACAGACTGAGACTCCGTCTCAAAACATAAAATAAAATATAATAAAATAAAGAGAGTTTTAAAAATATCATATATAGATAGGCTGAGTGCAGTGGCTCATGCCTGAAATCCCAGCACTTTGGGAGGCTGAGATGGGCAGATTACTTGAGGCCAGGAGTTCGAGGCCAGCCTGGCCAACATGGTGAAACCCTGTCTCTACCAAAAACACAAAATTAGCCAGGCGTGGTGGCATGCGCCTGTAGTCTCAGCTACTCGGGAGGCTGAGGCATTAGAATCGCTCGGACCTGGAAGGCGGAAGTTGCAGTGAGCTGAGATGGCACCACTGCACTCCAGCCTGGTGAAAGGGCAAGACTCTGCCTCAAAAAAAAAAAAAAAAAAATTACATATAGTATATACCAGTCCTATAACTACATATTAATCTGTAGAGATATTTCCATGAAGACATATATTCTTTCAGGCTCTTTGCTCCTTTGGAATCATGTCATTAAATATCATTTTGTAATTTTTTTTCATTGTAAACATCATTCCATGCTATTCAACATTCTTTAATAACATTCCTATAAGGAAGTACAGAGATTTACTTAACTGGTTCCTTATTGTGGCTGTCTGGGTTGTTTCCAGGTTTTCCATATTATAAACAATACTGTGGTGCATATTCTTGTGTCTATTGTCTGATTATTTCCTTAGGATGGCTTCTTAGAAGTGGAATTGCTGGGTTAAAGGGAAAGGACATTTTCCAGCCCTCTGATTCTCATTACCAAAGTGCCCTCCTGAAACACGGTACCAGTTGTGTTCCTGCCAACAGTCTATTTTTGAAAAAATTTAAGTCCAGCACATTGAAACAATGGAAATTCAAGATAAACTGTAGCAGCTGGTTTCTGGGATGGTTTCTGTGTCAGATGAGCTGGGAAGCCCTGGGTTGAGGGGGAGCCTCATGAGCTGGCTTGGACCCTGTAGGGAAGTCTTAATCTACTCACACCCTCTATGTTTAGCTCCCTAGTGAGAAGCCCATTAGGTCAGATACACCTTCTCCACTGGGGCAAAGTTCACTTAGGCACCTTTTGGCATAAGCAGGAAAGGAGCCCCTACCTTCAGCTCACCCAGCTCCACTTTCTCTGAGCCAGGTCAATGAAGCAAGCTGATAACCTGGCCTGCCCAGCCAGCTTGAGGGCCTGTGGTTAGATTAAGCCACTTTGCTGCAGGTCTCACCATTCTTCTCTCCAAATTATCTGAAAACTGGCTCGAGATCAAGTCCTGCATAGGAGCAGAAGCGCAGACAGCAGGGGGTGCTGCCAGCCACTTCTCTAGTCACCTCCCCTGGGCAGAAGTGGGACCCCTTTCCCTGCTTGAGGCTTTTAAGAGCCCGGGCCCAGCCTTACCAGCAATATCAGTAAGTTCAGCACCTTCTCCCCCATTTCCCACCCACCAGACCTAGAGTAAATGAATAAGAAATCTCATTACGCTTTTAAGTATTCTTTTTGTTGTTGTTGTTCTTGCTATTGTTATCAGAAGTCAAATCTGAGGCAGAAAGGAAGGAAGGTCTCCGGAAAGTCTTTGACCTCCAATTTCTTCAATAGCTTGTGGTTCCCAGCTTGTACTATAATGTTTTAACATTTCCAAGCTGGACGGCAGACAAGGTGGTAGGGTTGGAGTAGTGTGTGTGTGTAGGGGAAGCATTGCTTCTGGACAGTAGAGTGTTAGAAAACACCTCTAGAATAGTGAGAAAGACCACTAGATTCATTATACTAGAGGTCTTCAGAACACTGTTATTCATAACAACCCCAGATTAGAACAACCTCTATACCTAGCAATAGTAGAACAGATAAATTGTGGTGTATTTGTCCAACGGAATACTATACAGCAATGAAAAAACCAAGCAACCTCACACAGAATATAAGTGGCTCTCACAAACCTAATGTTGGGTGAAAAAGCCTGACGCAGAAGAGCACATGTTGTATGACTCTATCGATATAAAAGTTCAATACTGCCAAGAGTTTAGGGATGCCTGTTAAGTGATAAACTATAAAGAAAAGTAAAGTTGTGATTTCCGTAAAATTCAAGGTAGTGGTTACCCTTGGTAGAAGAGAGGATAGAGGCTGTGATTGGGAAGGGGCGTGAGGTGGCTTCTGGGTGCTGGTGTTGAGTTATTTCTTGACCCAAGAGGTAGTTACACAGATGGATTTCCGCTTTACAGTAATTCTTTAAGCTGCATCCTTCTATTTTGTGCATTTTTCAGATGTGTGTAGTTGTGTACTCTTGTGTCTGTATGTGTTTAAAACGATAAAGGGCCAGCATTTAACCGGGTAAGTCACACATTGACTCAAATATCGCATATATGCAGTGCACATCTGTGATGCATATCAAGGACTCCTCTGAGTCTGTGCTTTGTTAGGCCACTCTAGTGGATGACAATCAATAAGACTGTGTGATGGGGCAGAGAAAGAAGGAGATCGACCCAACTACTGAGCCACAAAGCTGTTCACACACTTACCTCATGTAAGCCTCTCAGGGCATTTAAACTCAGGGCGGCAGGGATTACAAAAGAATCATTCCAGTTTAGGCAGAGGATAATCTACTAGAAAGAAATTCCCATCTGTTAGAGTCAGATAGCCTGAGGTCAAAACTTGTCTATGCCTGAGAAATCTATAAAACCGAGCATAATACCTCTTTCTAGGGCTCTGGAGAGGAATAAATGAGGTAATTTGTAAAGTGCCTGACACATTTTGATGCTCAATAAATGTTAGAAATATCCTCATTTTACTCAAGAAAGCACAGCGCCTGGGTGGTGTTGGAACTTGCCTAAGGTCATCTGTTAGTAAAGGGAGGACTAGACATTCAAACCTGGGTGTTTCTCTCTTAAAGTCCAGGACACTCTTGACTAGCTGTGTTATAGTAGGAGTCTAGACTGTGGGAGGTCTATGCAGCGAGACTAGTTCACAGTCTGAAGTGGGAAGGCATTTCACAGAGAATGTGACATTTGAGCTGACCCCTGAAGAAGAGGAGAGGCATGATAGGCGGAAGAGTGACTACAGGCCCAGCCTCAGTGTGTGAAAATTCGTAGCATCATTGGTGAACAGTGGGTGAATGATTAAGTCACTTAATTTATCTCAGTGTTGGGTTCCATATACACGGAATTAAGGTAAGAATACCTGCTCTGCTTATTTTATTTATTTATATTTTGAGACAGAATCTCGCTCTGTCACCCAGGCTGGAGTGCGGTGGCGCGATCTTCACTCATTACAGCTTCTGCCTCCCAGTTCAAGTGATTCTCATGCCCCAGCCTCCTGAGTAGCTGGGATTATAGACGCCTGCCACCACGCCCAGATATTTTTTGTATTTTTAGTACAGATGGGGTTTCACCATATGTTGGCCAGGCTAGTCTTGAACTCCTGACCTCAAGTGATCCACCTGCCTCGGCTTCCGAAAGTGCTGGGATTACAGGCATAAGCCACTGCACCTGGTCCCTCCTCTTCTTATTTTAAAGTGTTATTCCAAGGATTGAAGGAGAGTATATTTGAAAATGTTCTATGAATTGGCCAGTATTATACAAATTTAAGACTCTGTGTGTGTGTGTGTGTGTGTACGTGTATGTGTGTGTGTTTCAGTACCCAGCGAAAATCTTAAACTTGGCATATGTCTGTGGGTAAAAGTGGAAATCATGATTTTACTTTTTGACCAACATAGACCATTCCCAAGCCTGGGGCACAGGAGAACAAAGGGAAATTCCTGGAAATACTGACCTGGAAGAATCTTAGCACATCCAATGAAACCTAGAGTGTAGATATAATTTTATAAACTAGATATAATGTTAGGCTAAAATTTGAAAATTAAAGTTTGTTGTGAATAAGAATAGAATTTTTAACACAAACTCTAAATGTCCAGGATTTGTTGACACCAAATATAAACATATAAGGGGGTAGGGATGAACTCACCTTCTGGGAAAAGCTCATGAACAAAACTGACTTTTTTTAGCCAAACCATTCATATCCTCCTGGCATCTTAGAATCCTCTGGAAATACAAAGAGCCAACACTTCCTGTGGGCTTACTATGTGCCAGACACTTTTAGATGATGTTTTAATTGATTTCTTACTATTAAATTAATTATAAAAATATTGTTAATCATCACAACAATCCTGTGAGGTGGGCTACCTTGCTCACTTCCATTTTGCAGATGGAGGGACCTTAGGTAATTTGGCCACGGACCTTTAGCTAGTAAAAGAAGTGAGATTTGAACCCAGGCAGGTCTGATTCTGGAGTTCACATGATTTCCTTTTCCCTCTACTGCCTTTCAGCCTGGTACATTTATCAATGACAGTGACCATTTACAAGAAGATGATTTACTTATCTTTTTGAAATTCAGCCTAGAATTGCTATACTCCTTAAAGTCAAACTTTTGTCACCTACTTAGAATTCAGTGCTGTGGACAGAATGTTTGTGAGAGTCACCTGTATCTCTGAGAGGTGTTTCAAATGCTTTTTTCCTTGCTCAGAGTTTTCAGAGTTTCGGAAAATATAAAAATGGCTGACCCATGTTCAAGAACATTGAGAAATTTTAGTGAAACCACTGAGGAGAGAGTAATGGGCAGGGACTGACATGAAGCAATGGTGATAATGGCGAAGACGGAGAGAAAAGAATGAAGAGGAGAACCTGGGAATGATTCTGAGCCTGAGAGCCACAGCCCTCACCTAACAAAAGAATTAGCAAGCCATAATCCACAGGCACAATGCTCTTTCATGCGGGATGCTAAAGACTAGCATTGCACATAGTGATAGAAATAATAATGTTTAATGAATAACCATTAAGATCTGTCTGAACAGCCCACTAGAACACAGAAATAGGTTACAAAAATTTAGCTGGTTTGTCTAGGGTGATCTCTCCCCTGTAATCTTCATTATTATTATTATTATTATTATTATTATTATTATTATTATTTTGAGACAGAGTCTTGCTTAGCTGCCCAGGCTGGGGTGCAGTGGCGTGATCTTGGCTCACTGCAACCTCTGTCTCCTGGGTTTAAGCGATTCTCCTGCCTCAGCCTCCTGAGTAGCTGGGGCTACAGGCACATGCCATCATGCTCAGCTTTTTTTTTTTTTGGTATTTTTAGTAGAGATGAGGTTTCTCCATGTTGGCCAGGCTGGTCTCGAACTCCTGGCCTCAGGTGATCCACCTGCCTCGGCCTTCCAAAGTGCTGGGATTACAGGCGTGAGCCACTGCACCGGCCCTCTCCCCTTTTACCTTAACATCCCTTCCTTAATTGCCTTCTCAGCTTCAACTAGAAATAAGTGAATTGGCAGACTACCCCATGGCAAGGGAGCTGTGTGACTGCCCACTCATGCTGGGGCAAAGGTCAAGGGTGTCCAGGTGCTCTGTCCCCAGGTTATAGCCCCAGATGTCATGGGACATGTTAACCACCACTCCTTTGCAATACTCATGATGAAGACACACCCTACCTCTTGTGGGTTGTATTGCTGGCGGGTTTTGGCATCAGAGACGGGGGATTAACTCAAAGCAAGGTTTTTCTTCAAGCAGAAAAAAAAATTGGTGATTGACAGAACCAAGGAAACGAGCTGAGAAAAAGCAAAACAAAGAATAGTGGTTGGATGATTCATGAGGCGGGGTGCTCCTTTCTGGCAAAATATATAT
>NW_016804048.1:261281-266451 GCF_001698545.2 Rhinopithecus bieti
GTTTTTTTTTTTTTTTTCTAATCATCGTTCAGATGAATTTAAGAAAAACACATGAAGTTAGATTTAAAAAATCCTTCTCTTATGGAGAGGTGAACAGTGACAGGGTGAGGCTGGGTGGTGGCATAAAATAGCAGGGACAAGATTCCAGTCACACTTGTGTTCCTGTAAAATTGGGTGGGGACCAGTCTGGCCTGAAAGCGACTTAGGGATAAAATTTCCCTTCCTCAGTTAAGAATCTGTGCTGATAATCTAATGGTTAAATCTAGGCTTTAGAAATTGTTTGCTGGGATCCTGAAAGTCTTTGTGTTCTTAGGCTGGTTACTTCGCCTCTTAGCACCCCTTCACTTAAAAGTACAATGGAGATAGGCTGGGTGCAGTGGCTCACGCCTGTAATCCCAGCACTTTGGGAGGCTGAGGCGGGCAGATCACCAGGTCAGGAGATCAAGACCATCCTGGCTAATACGGTGAAATCCCATCTCTACTAAAAATATAAAAAATTAGCCAGGCATGATGGCGGCCGCCTGTAGTCCCAGCTACTTGGGAGGCTGAGGCAGGAGAATGACATGAACCTGGGAGGTGGAGGTTGCAGTGAGTCGAGATTGCACCACTGCACTCCAGCCTGGGCAACAGAGTGAGACCCCGTCTCAAAAAAAAAAAAAAAAAAATACAGTGGGGATAGAATAGTACAAACACCATGGGGTTGGGGCAGGATCAGATGATTGACTCATGGAGTAAGTACTCAACAGATGTTGACTATTAACTATCATTAAGGCTGTGACATTACAATAGCTCTTCTGTAGCACAAATTAGCCAGAAGTTTCAATTTTTAATTAGCTGTATGATCTTGGGGCTGAATTTTCTCATCTGCAAAATGAGGAAGCTGTCTCAGATCAAGTCTAAATTGACCTGGAAAATCTGGGATTATACTTTTATTTTCTTTTTTTGTTTTTGAGATGGAGTCTTGCCCTGTCATCTAGGCTGGGGTGCAGTAGTGTGATCTCGGCTCACTGCAACCTCTACCTCCAGGGTTCAAGCAATTCTCCTGCCTCAGCCTCTAGAGTAGCTGGGATTACAGGTGCATACCACCATGCCCAGCTAATTTTTGTATTTTTAATAGAGATGGGAGTTCTGCCATATTGACCAGGGTGGTCTCGAACTCCTGGTGGGTGATCCACCCACCTTGGCCTCCCAAAGTGCTGGGATTACAGGTGTGAGCCACTGTGCTGGGTATACTCTTTGCATTTTCTTAGTGGAAATACTAAGTAAAATAAGCAGTATCTGTTCTCAACACATAGCAACCCAGCAACATTCAGGCCAAAGAGGTAGCTTGTCACCAGTCTTTCACTGCAGTTAGTCTGTTATCTTATCAGAAGATCACAAGCCGGCCTGGTATAGTGGCTCATGCCTGTAATCCCAGCACTTTGGGAGGCCGAGACAGGAAGATCACCAGAGGTTGGGACTTCGAGACCAGCTTGGCCAACATGGTGAAACCCTATTTCTACTAAAAATACAAATATTTGCCAGGCATGGTGGTGCACACCTGTAATCCCAGCTACTCCAGCGGCTGAGGCATGAGAATCGCTTGAACCTGGGAGGCAGAGGTTGCAGTGAGCTGAGATCATGCCACTGCCCTCCAGCCTGGGCGACAGAGCGAGATTCTGTATCAAAAAAAAAAAAAGAAGTGCATGTGGGAAGTAGTTGGCTCTTGTGATCCCCCAAAGGAAGGCAGGCAGAGGTAGAGGTAAAGAACGATGCTGGGATGCAAAGTGTTCCCCAGGTCCTTGGGCCCACTCCTCTCAGGCCTCTAACCTGAATCCTGGGCATGTCAGCTCATAGTCTCATGACACAGAAAGGGCATCTCACTGCTGCCAGTCATAAAACCTGGAGTGGCCTCTGTCTGGTGGGCTATGGGGTCAAGTCAGTTCCTTGTTGCCAGGTGGCAGAGATCCAGGATCACAATTGAAGGGGTGGCCTGCCCCTCCACACCTGTGGGTATATCTCGTCAGGTGGGAGGAGAGACTGAGAAAAGAAATAAGGCACAGAGACGAAGTATAGAGAAGCAACAGTGGGCCCAGGAGACCGGCACTCAGCATACCAAGAACCGGCACTGGCACCGGTCTCTGAGTTCCCTCCGTTTTTATTGATTATTATTTTTATTATCTTAGCAAGAGGAATGTGGTAGGAGAGCAGGGTGATAATAGGGAGAAAGTGAGCAAGAAAACATGTGAGCAAAAGAATCCATGTTATAATTAAGTTCAAGGGGAGGTACTATGCCTGGATGTGCACATAGGCCAGATTTATGTTTCTCTCCACCAAAAAATCTTAGCGGAGTAAAGAATAACAGAGCAGCATTGCTGCCAACATGTCTCACCTCCCGCCATAGGGTAGTTTTTCTCCTATCTCATAATTGAGCAAATGTACAATCGGGTTTTATACCGAGACATTCAATTCCCGGAGCAGGCAGGAGACAGTGGCCTTCCTCTATCTCAACTGTAAGAGGCTTTCCTCTTTTACTAATCTACCTCAGCACAGACCCTTCACTGGTTTCAGGCTGGGGGACGGTCAGGTCTTTCTCATCCCACGAGGCCATATTTCAGACTATCACATGGGGATAAACCTTAGACAATACTCGGCTTTCCAAGGCAGAGGTCCCTGCGGCTTTTCGC
This sequence comes from Rhinopithecus bieti, assembly GCF_001698545.2. NCBI lineage: Eukaryota > Metazoa > Chordata > Mammalia > Primates > Cercopithecidae > Rhinopithecus > Rhinopithecus bieti. The sequence continues at coordinate 263,948 of NW_016804048.1, forward strand.
AGTGCATTGTGCTCCTGGTTTATTGAGACTAGAGAACGGCGATGACTTTTACCAAGCATACTGCTTGTAAACATTTTGTTAACAAGGCACGTCCTGCACAGCCCTAGATCCCTTAAAACTTGAATCCATACAAGACATGTTTCTGTGAGCACAAGGTTGGGGCAAAGTGGCTGGGGCAAAGTTACAAATTAACAGCATTTAAGCAAAGCAATTTTTTAAGGTACAGGTCAAAGTGGAATTTCTTATGTCTTCCCTTTCTACACAGAAACAGTAACAGTCTAATCTTTTTTTCTTTTCCCTACAACACTGAGGTGTATAGAAGTTCCAACAACAACAATAATAATAACAGCAACCACTTAAAAATCTACAGCATCCCCTCTGTGCCAGGCACTGTGTAGACATTACGTGTATATAGGCATTTCAGCCTCACACAACCCTAACAGGCAGATGCTGTTAGCATCATTACCCCTATTTTAGAGATGGGAAAGAGGCCAAAAGAGATCAAGTGACTTGCCCAAAGTCACAGAACTAGAAAGTGATGGAACCAGGATTCAAAGCTAGGCAGCCTGGACCCAGAGCCTGTGCCATTAGCCACTATGTGATTCCACTGTTTGAGGTTCTAAACACTGAAAATATGGTGGTGCCTCTTACCATAGATTTATGTAATCTAAATCCAAATCATGCTCAACTCTGAATTACAGTAAGAAAGTTAAAACAAACAAACAAAAAAAAAACACCGTTTCGTTTTTCCTACAATGACTTGCTAATTGCTTGCATTTCTCATGGTTTTGGTGCTGGAGCCCTGAGTAACACTTTGTTACTTGGATAACTGGTCCCAGGGTTTGTGAAGGGGTTGGTAGTGAGCAGGCAGTGCACACGTGCAAGTGCCTCTGTACCCCCTGCCACTGCGCAGGGAGTCCCCAGCCCCATTGGCTCTCACTTTGGGGCTCTGGCTGCCTTATAGGCCTAGCAGCCCGCTTCCATAAAGGGAGTGACACACGTCCCACACTTGCTTTTCTTTTTCCTTCTTTCCTTTCTCCTTTCTTTTTTTCTTTCTTTCTTTCCTTTTTTGTTTTTTGTTTTTGTTTTTTTAAGACAGGGTCTCACTCTGTCGTCCAGGCTGGAGTGCAGTGGCATGATTTCGGCTGACAGCAACTTCTGCCTCCCAGGTTCAAGCGATTCTCCTGCTTCGGCCTCCCGAGTAGCTGGGATTACAGACACGTGGAACTACCACGCCTGGCTAATTTTTTGTATTTTTAGTGGAACACAGTTTCTCTATGTTGGCCAGGCTGGTCTCGAACTCCTAATCTCAAATGATCCACCCGCCTCGGCCTCCCAAAGTGCTGGGATTACAGGCATGAGCCACTGTGTCCAGCCCCTCTTTTAATTCATTAAATGGGTTTGGCAGTGAGTAATCAGAAACTTGACTGTCAGTGTAAATGGAAACCCTAAAGAGGCCTATTGTCTTAAGCAGTCTGGTCCACCTTGCCACCCTACCTCTTCATGGGTCCACTTCTCGAGTTCATACCCTGTGGTCTCAAGTTGGCCGCTACAGGGTCGGGTATCATTGTCCTCTTATAACATAATGTAAACATTTTTTAAAAAGAGAGGAGAGGGCTGGGCGTGGTGGTTCACGCCTGTAATCCCAGCACTTTGGGAGGCCGAGGCAGGCAGATCACCTGAGATCAAGGAGTTCGAGAACCAGCCTGGCCAACATGGCGAAATCCCGTCTCTACTAAAAATACAAAAATGAACCGGGCGTGGTGGCGGGCGCCTGTTATCCCAGCTACTAGGGAGGCTGAGGCAGGAGAATCGCTTGAACCTGGGAGGCGGAGGTTGCAGTGAGCGGAGATCCCACCACTCCAGCCTGGGCGACAGAACAAGACTCCACCTCAAAAAAAAAAAAAAAAAAAAAAAAAAAGAGAGGACAGCGGGAAGAGAGAGAGAGGAGACAGAGGAAGAGAGAGAGAGGGAAAGAGAACGAGAGAGATAGGGAAAGAGAAAGAGACAGTGAGAGAAAGAGGAGAGAGAGAAAAGAGAGAAAGAGAGGAGAGGGAGAGGGAGAGAGAGAGAAGGGGCCGCAAAAGAGTTTATTTCATACGGTTTGCTCCTATTTGAGCAAAGAAAACCCATCCAACAAGCAACCCCACAGACATTTGTTTACTTCTCATTGGCCAGGATGAGGTCACATGGCTATGCCTGGACCAATCATTGGCAAAGTGGGTATTGGGCTCAGACCAATCATGACTCACCTCCTGGGGCAAGGGCACATGTCTTCCCTGAGCAATATTTGGCGTCTGTATGGAAGGAAGTAGAGATGGCTGTTTGGTAGGCCGCCTTATAAAACCCTTTCTCCTACCTCTCATGTCCCTGTTCCCAAAAGTCCTAAAAAGTAGAAAGCCTGGGGCAAGAAGAAGGTCATGGTTGGAGAGTAGGGGAGGTGGTTTGCTCATTAGTGAAATTTATATTTCTTTTATGTTTATATAATATATAATATAAATTTA
>NW_016804048.1:267095-278460 GCF_001698545.2 Rhinopithecus bieti
ATAAATATAAATTTATATTTCTTTTTATAATTCTATGAATTATTCCTTCATAGAATAATTGACCTCTTTTTCCTAACTTCTAAAGCTTCAGAAAATTCTTAAATTCCACGGCCAAGAACACTGTATTAATTTTCTATGGCTGCTGTAACAAATTGCCACAGATGTAGTGGCTTAAAACAATACAGATTTGTCTTCTTACAGTTCTGGATGCCAGAAATCCAGAATCAATTCCCTGGGCTAAAGTCAAGGTGTTGGCTGGGCTGGTTTCTTCTGGAGCTTCTAGGGGACTTGAACCAAAAAAAAAAAAAAAAGACACTAGGCAACCACCAGTGTATTCGGTGAGAGAATGGTAAAGGGGAGCTTTTACTAGAAAAAAGAGATTTACCTAAGCTGCTTAGAAACACAGAGTTCATGGCCGGGCGTGGTGGCTCACACCTGTAATCCCAGCACTTTGGGAGGCCAAGGCGGGCGGATCACTTGAGGCCAGGAGTTTGAGACCAGCATGGCCAGCATGGGGAAAACCTGTCTCTACTAAAAATACAAAACATTATCCAGGTGTGGTGGCAGACGCCTGTAATCCCAGCTACTCAGGAGGCTGAGGCAGGAGAATCACTTGAACCCGGGAGGCGGAGGTTGCATTGAGCCAAGATCGTGCCACTGCACTCCAGCCTGGGTGATGGAGCGAGACTCCATCTCAAAAAGAAAAAAGAAAAAAAAAGATTACATTAGTTCCAGAGGTTCAGAGCCAGAGTTGTCAGTTCATTGGTGGAGACGCTGTTGCTAGGGCAGGTGTTCTCAAGAACGTGTTATCGGAAGTCCTAAGGAATGCAGTTCACGGCAGGGCAACACCTGTAATCCCAGCACTTTGGGAGGCCAAGGCGTGTGGATAGCTTGAGGCCAGGAATTCGAGACCAGCCTGGGCAATATGGCAAAACCCTGTGTCTACTAAAAATACAAAAAATTAGCCAGGCGTGGTGCTGCAGGCCTGTAGTTCCAGCTACTCAGGAGGCTGTGGCGGGAGAATCACTTGAGCCCTAGAGGTGGAAGTTGCAGTGAGCCAAGATCGTGTCACTGTACTCCAGCCTGGGCAACAGAGTGAGACTCCTGTCTCCTCTCTCCAGTCTCAAAAAAAAAAAAAAAAAAAAAAAAAAAAAAAAAAAAATGCAGCTCTAAAGAATATCTAGTGATAAACCTCATCAAAGCGGGAGATGGGTGAAAGGTGTGAAAGGGTTTTTAGAAAGTCCTTGGAAACAATTCTTATCTCAGACATGAGATCATGCCTTTTTTGGGCCTTCCCAGCCCAATTTTTGTCTGGGTCTGACCAAAGTCACTCCATCCTGGTATCTGCAGCTTTCACAGGGAGATCCCTTTCCTTGCCGTTTCAACTTCTAGTGCCTTCCTCTGTTCTTTGGCTTGTGCCCCCTCCTCCATTTTCAGCGAGCATTTGTCTTCCTCTCCTGACTCTGATTCCTCCCCCCTCCCTTTCATGAGGAGGGTTGTGATTACGTTAGACCTGCTTGGATAGTCTAGGACAATCTCCCCATCTCAAGACCCTTCAGCTAGTCACATCTGCAAAGTCCCTTTTGCCATGTAATGTAATATCCACAGGTTCCAGGGAGTAAGACATGAATATCTTTAGGGGCCATTATTCAGCCCACCCACACATCCCAGCACCTTACCCTCCAAATCCCCTTACAGGACAGCTTACAGGGCAGGAGGGAGACAGAGTGCAATCTGAGTGCCAGTGTCTTCTCAGTAACATTCAACAGCTCGTGATTGTGGTTTTGGGGCCTGTGTGGCTTAGGTTTGTGGTAGGTGCTTGGAAGGACGTTTGTGCGTGAAGAACAGGATCCCATCAGAAGGCCATCTTTCTCGGGAGCCAGTGGGGAACACTTTTAACTGTGTGTTTTGTGTCTTTGCAGATAAACAAGTGACATTTGCTAGAGTGAATATGAAAGAAGGTAGCAGATCCCAATAACTCAAAGTGACTTTCATCAAATCACATGCTGACATTAGCTTCATAACTTTTTTTTTTTTTTTTTTGAGATAGAGTCTTGCTCTGTCACCCAGGCTGGAGTGCAATGGTGCGATCTCGGCTCATTGCAATCTCGGCCTTCTGGGTTCAAGTGATTCTCCTGCCTCAGCTTCCTGAGTAGCTGAGATTACAGGTGCCCACCACACGCCTGGCTAATTTCTGTATTTTTAGCAGAGGCAGAGTTTCACCGTGTTGGTCAGGCTGGTCTAGAACTCCTGACCTCAAGAGATCCACTCACCTCAGCCTCCCAAAGTACTGGGATTACAGGCATGAGCCACTGTGCCAGCCAGTTTCATAACATTTTGAATGAACCTATTTTGTGAGGCAATGATGCAAGCTCTTGGGTTAACACGTAGAATTTGTGCACTCAGGTTACAGACCACTCAGCCTTGTTTTCTTCTCTGTGTGTCCTTTCCTTTTGTTGTAGCTCTGGTGCTTGCCCCTGACTTTCATGACCTTTCTGTCATCTTTTAGATATTGGAAGCCTTGCATCCAGCTTTTGAGGTGCACTTCTTCACCTTTCTGCCTGCTGAGTGTCTCCCATGGGGGATGACTTTTGACTCCTCTATTGGTTTCTCCCATACAGCCTTACCCTCTCTCTGCAAATGGAACCAAAGCTTGGGGGAGACCCTGCTGGATCCTGGGCAGAGGTCCATACAGCCTCACCCTCTCTCTGCAAATGGAACCAAAGCTTGGGGGAGACCCTGCTGGGTCCTGGGCAGGGTCCTGAGCAACCAGAATATATTTCAGGGGCAAGTCAGTAATGCACTGGTAAATACTAACAACTGGCTCTGCAGAAAGAAACAAATTCCAATCTGTAGGATTTGCCTATTTTGTGATGCAAATACACCCACTGTGTCTGTTTCAAGCTGTCAATATAGTGTCAATCCGAACGTGGAGTCCAGAAGAGGTGAGCACAATCAGCTCCAGAACACTGGGGCCAAGCAAAGGAGAAGCCACCTCTTCCATGACAGAGAAAAACTCATCAAACACACTCTCTGGAATCTGTTCCAAAGGAAATCTTCAGCATAGTCACAGTCCCTGCTTTGAGTTGAAACTCCATTTTGCTCTTCAATCTTTCCCACTGTCCTTCCTTCTTTCTTGTGTGAAGTCACGCTGGCTTACTGGCCAGACACTCACCATGAAGGGGATGTGAAAGGGCTGATGGAGGCGATCTGCTCCTGTGTGATGTGAGTGTTACACAGAAGGAAAATGGTCAACTCGTTGCAACGGCCAAGGCACATTAGCTGAGCTAATTAGTCTGTGGCTATGAAAAAAAAAAGAAAAAGAAAGAAAGAGAGAGAGAGAGAGAAAGAAAGAAAGAAAGAAAGAAAGAAAGAAAGAAAGAAAGAAAGAAAAGAAAGAGAGAGAGAAAGAGAGAGAAGAAAAGAAAGAAAGAGGGTGAGAGAAGGTAGGCAGAATATGTTATTTATGTTCTTAGAGTATCCAGATTTCAATTAATGACTTTGACCTTCTTAAATTCCTGTTCCAAAATCAAATGGATACATTTATTTTTCTTCCTTTCTCCATCTCTACACACAATGGAGTGGGGCACAGTGAATGACAAAATCACCAAAAATGAGCTGTGGAGTGGAGAGTCAAGGTAACCAGATAGTCCACAAACTGCATGTCAGAACTAAGTGACTGACAGCTGGCCATGGTGGTGGGCACCTGTAGTCCCAGCTGCTTGGGAGGCTTAGGCAGGAGAATTGCTTGAACCCAGGAGGTGGAGGTTGCATGAGCTGAGATCATGCCACTGCACTCCAGCCTGGGCGACAGAGCAAGACTCGTTTCCAGAAAAAAAAAAAAAAAAGAAGAAGAAGAACTAAGTGACTGAGAATTGATCAAACATGGAACTGTAACAGTAAATGTTGCTGACGAAGACATGAAAAGGTATAATGATGTTGAAAAATCCACATGTCTGAACAAAGCTCTGCATCACAGTGTCTGCTGCGCTGTTTTATTGGCCTTGTCCTAAAACACAACCAAGCAGAGGCCAAGCCTGGAGGGCACACCGCTCCCTGGAAGCAAGGTACAGACAAGGACATCTGAATGTTTGTTTGGTTGAGCTGCTCTTTCTCCATTGTCTGCTGCCTTACTGGTTATGACATGCGCCAGATTAGCCTTCTCCCACTCGTTCCACTGGCATTTGTTAAAAGAGCATTCACCGAAATGCAATCTGGATGTGTCTTACAGCCTGACTGTAACTTTCCACTTTCAGGGAGAGGTAATAAGGGGTTCACGAGTCCTAATTTCACAGTTGAAAACAAGGATTCTAAAGCATAAACCTGGGAGAAATTCTTCTAAAGAGTAAAGGAGGGGAAACTGAAGTTTGGTTACTAAATACCCCTAGGACATTGTGCCTCTTGGTCCTCACATCGATTAAAAGGTAACAAGAGAATCAAGAAAAAGTATAGATCCAAATTGGCTAATAAAGATATCCAGCCATAGGGTGAAATGTAAAATATCCAACAATCTGGGTGGGGAATGGGGGGGACATATTCGGGGTAGGCTTGGTTTGCCTTGTGCTTTTTCCCCATCATCTACAACAATTCTGGACCAATTCTGGACAACCTCGGACCAGAATTAGGGTGAGTGGAATGAGGATTCTAAAGTGCAAAGTTTAAGGATGCTTGCACTGTCAGGTTTGTGCAGATTTTGCCATTGTGCTCGCACAACCCTGAGGGGGAGTGCCACCTTAAATATTGTGCCCTAGGTGCCTCACTGTCATCCCAGCCCTGCCAATCCATTTAGGGATTAAAATATATTTTTCAAAAATTGTTTCTTCCATGCGCTTAGCTCACTACCTCTTTCTAAGCCCTTTAGGAGACATTTTAGGGAATAGGAACAGAAGCAGTTTCTACTTTGGGAAACCAGTGACCTCATCGCTAAGTGTTGTCAAATAGACCTGGGTTAACTCAGCACTTACTGTATCGTTGGGCAGGTCAGTTAACTTCTGGATTTTCCTTTCTTCTTCTATAATGTGCATATAATAATACTTACTTGACAGGATCATTGTGAACATTGGAAGTAATTCACAAGAAGTGCCAGTGACAGTGCCTGGCACATAGTATGTGCTCACTAAATGGAAGCTTTTCTTGTGTTACTATTATTGCTGATAGTAGTGGTGATGTTGACAGAACCAACCAGCCAACAATCTTTAGGTGAGAACACGCACGTGGACTTGCAGCAAAAAATATCCAGAAGCTGTATCCGAGGACAGATTTGACAGACTCATGTCAGATTCAGATGCACATAACCCACGTGGGGCCCTGACTGTGTGTGCAGGAGTTTCCCAGCATTTTAACTAATCATGACCACAGACAATTCTTCATCAATTATCTATTCTCATGTACTACATGATAATTTTTTACACTAAGTATGTCTCACGCAACATTTGGGACATACTTATACCAGAAAACCATTTTTCATTGCTTATTTGCAATTCAGACTTGACTGGATATCCTGCATTTTATCTGGCAACCCTCGGAGGGGAGTTGTTAGTACAGGGACTCTAAAGTGGTGCCTGCTTTGGGTGTGCCTCTGGAATGCACATTTGCACTGATGGCCCCTGAGGCTCAGCACTCTGCACAACTAGCAGGTGAACCGCTGAAGCTTTCCCTGGTTGTTTTGGCTCCTGGCTTTCTCCTCCCACCCTCTCCAACAGCTTCTCCTGGTGCAGGAATGGACATGACAGCTGGCAGTGCAATGCAGATGGGAGAGGCAGGGTGGAGTGAACTGGTTTAAAATTACACAATAGTCAGCTGGCCCCATGTCCCTCAACCAAACTCCCAAGGAAATACTGGCTGCCTTCTGGGGTTGCCACCACCTCAACCAGCCCTCTGTTTAGGGGCTCTTCTGTCTGATATGTGTTTCATAAGAGAACAAAAGGAGAGTGGGCTCTTGCAGAGAACTTTTGCTTCTGGAACCAGAATTTCTAAAACAAGCCTCAGGTTCTTTTATCTCATTGTGACAATCTGGGTTACGTTAACTGATAACCTCAAAGAAAAAAAAATGGTAAAATCATGATTGTCATACAGAAATAAAAATGAACACATGTTAAAGATTTTATTTAACTCTGTAATGAGGAAACTGGTAAGATGTTACAATAAGTTCAGATAAGTAAAAAGAAAAAAAAGCACAAATTTATATGGAGTAAAGGAATGTTGAATAAGCAAATGGATACAAAACTGGCTTGGAGGTGTCATGGGCTGAATTGTGTTCCCCAAAATTCATATGTTGAAGTCCTAAAGCCCAGAACTTCAGAATGTGTAGGTCATTAGGGTGGGTCCTGATCCAGGATCACTGGTTCCTATAAAAGAAGGTTTGAGTTTGACACATACAGCAGGAAGACCATGAGACGACACGAGAGAACAACCATCTACAAGCCAAAGACAAGGCCTTGGAGGAAGTCAACCCAGGCAGCACCTTGATCTCAGACTTCAAGCCCCTAGAACAGTGAAAAAATAAATTTTGAGTGTTTAAGGCACTCAGCGTGTGGCACTTTATTATGGTAGCCCAAACACACTAATACAGAGGTGAAAGGGTTATTTGCATGTCTATAGATGAGAACCATTTTCAGTTCCCATTAGTTACCTATAATTTGTGGAGTTGTAAAATAGCTCCCTTAGAATCAGATAACCCACTCCCTGGCAGCCAAGTGCCCTCGTGCCCACCCCTGTCGAGCCCCAAAGGATGGCAAGGTGGGGTGGCAGGAGCTTCTGTCCCCCATATTCCATACATTCCCCCACTCTCCTAGAGAGCAGGGGCCTACAAGGCAGCACTCCTGGCCCCTGATTCTCCGCAAAGGGGTGAGTGGCGACACTCCAAGTGGGGCAGCTCTCCCTACACGTGCCCCATCCCCAGGAGCCAGTTCAACCCTATCAGAGGCTGAGCAGGGGCATCCCCTCCTTTTTTCATAGTCTCCGTGGATGTCCCCGCCCTGTAGCCACCAGCCCCTTGCTGCTCTCCTTTAATGCCAAAGGGCCCCTGCCTAGGGCACAGGCCCAACCTGTGTGCTGGGGTCCCCAGCAGCAAACACTGGAAAGTCTTTTTTTTTTTTCCCCCTTTCTTCTTCCCCACCCCTTAATTTGAACTTTGTGGTCACTAAGTGTCCCTGCGTGCCAGCTGAGTGTGCGGACGGCAGTGCTGTTCTGGAGGCCTGGTCCATCTGAGTTTTGAGGGGTGAGGGGACCAGCGTGGGGGTCAGCTTCCCTTCCCCACCTACAACCAGGGACTGCCCAGTAACCAGCTGTGATCCTGTCCGCTCCCTCCCTGATCCCTCCCCTGCTCACGTCCTTTCTCTATGAACTTAAATCGAAACCACTTCCCTCCATCTCTCCTCCTTCTCCCATGTGGAGGGGGAATGTGTGCTGGTCAGGGCAGAGGACTGAGCACCTGAGCCTAGGGCTGGCTCCCCCTGGGGTCCCCGACTCAGCTGGTGGCTGTGGAGCTGGGTGCCCTCCCCATAATCCCTGCAAGGCCGGCACCCACCCTCACTACCTGCACCTGCTGTGGTCCCACCCTCTGGAGGCCTCGGAACCTAGCTGCAGACTGGGAAGGCTGGAGAGGCAGAGGGCAGCAGCCACCAGCTCTCTTCCTGCCCCACCTCTTTCACAGGAGCCAGGCCCTACCGGTGTGGTGGTGGGTGGGCTGACTGTCAAGACATGTGTCATGTACATTTGTATAATAAAGAAGTGACCACAAATACACACACACACAAAATCAGATAACCCAGTCAGGTTAATAATAAGAGTTAATTTATGATTAGAATCAGCAAACTGCTTGTGGTCAAATCTAGCCCTACTGCCTGTTTTTGTAAATAAAATTTGTTTTCTTTTTTTTGAGGTAGGGTTTCACTCTGTCTCCCAGGCTGGAATAGCTGAGACTATAGGCATGTGCCACTATGCCCACGCCCAGCTAATGTTTGTATTTTTGGTAGAGACAGGGTTTCACCATATTGCCCAGGCTGGTCTCTCAAACTCCTGGGCTCAAAGGATATACCCGCCTCAGCCTCCCAAAGTGTTGGGATTACAGGCGTGAGCCACTGCGCCCAGCCAACAAAGTTTTATTGGAACACTTACTATGGCTGTTTTCACAAGACAAAGGCAGAGTTAAGAAGTTGCATCTGCGAAGTCTAAAATGTTTACTATCTGGTCTTTCACAGGAAAAGTTGTAGAGACTTCTCCAGACAATGCATGGTTTTCCATTGAAACACAAATGTTTCCCTACACTTGGAAGGTCATTCAAGGTCATCCAGCCCAGGGGTTCCTAGATTTTAAGATCTTATGGGTCAGTAAAATTTCAAAATAAAATTTTGAGGATAGTTAATAGGGTCTCTAGTGTTTATTCTGTCAAATATAACTACCTCATGAAAGAACACATGTTAACTACTCATATTTTAAAGTGAATAGCATATGAAATAGCATATGAAAGCTTGCTGCATTATCCTTTCTTTCATTTCTCTGAGTTTTGGTGAAAACTCCACCCCTGACCAGACAGTTAATGGTCTAGATTGTGGAACCACTGACCTGGCCCAATCTCAGACACCAGCTGCTGGCTCTGTCCAGGGAGGCCACTGGCTTGGGCCCAGAGTCACGGCCTTACTCCTGTACTCAGGCTGATGCCCTCTGGGGAGAAGGGGTGGGTTCTCTGGGGGGTGGTTATGGCCAGTACCAGCTTGTGCATGTGTCACATACCCCCCTCCAATGATGATGGGTCCTGCCTGGCTTTAAATCTTATGTTTTTTCCTAATTAAAAAAAAAAAAAATGCTCAGTGCAAAAAACACAGGAAAAAATGGAAAGTACAAAATTCATCTTCATTCAGTGAGATGTGAAGATTTACTGATAAACAGGGGGAATAAAAACAGTTTGCAATCTAAAAATCCTAAAGAGACAAAACCTAGCATATGTCTCAGAACCATCATGGAGCCTGGCACATGGCAGGCACCAATATTTATTAACACAACAGGCCAGGCACGGTGGCTCAAAGTGCCTGTAATCCCAGCACTTTGGGAGGCTGAGGTGGGAGGATCACGAGGTCAGGAGTTTGAGACCAGCCTGACCAACATGGTGAAATCCCGTCTCTACTAAAAATACAAAAATTCCCTGGGCATGGTGGCAGGTGCCTGTAATCCCGGCTACTCAGGAGGCTGAGGCAGGAGAATCACTTGAACCCAGGAGGTGGAGTTTGCAGCAAGCTGAGATGGTGCCACTGCACTCCAGCCTTGGTGACAGAGCGAGACTCCATCTCAAAAAAAAAAAAAAAAAAGAAAGAACAAATAAGTCTGAACAACTGCAATGATTTTCCCAGATGATTCAAGAAAATTCAGTGTCTCTTTTATTTTATTCTTATTTATTCATTTATTTTTTGAGACGAGTCTTGCTATGTTGCCCAGGCTGGAGTGCAATGGCATGATCTTGGCTCACTGCAACCTCCGCCTCCCAGGTTTAAGTGATTCTCCTGCCTCAGCCTCCTGAGTAGCTGGAATTACAGGTGCCCACCATCACATCTGGCTAATTTGTGTGTGTGTGTGTGTGTGTGTGTGTATGTGTGTGTTTTCAGTAGAGACGAGGTTTCACCACATTGGCCAGGCTGGTCTCGAACTCCTGACCTCATGATCCTCCTGCCTCGGCTTCCCAAAGTGCTATGGTTACAGGTGTAAGCCACCATGCCTGTACAATCTTTTTCTTTTAATAATCTAAATAGCTAATATGGTCAGTCTTACAGGCAAAAAAATACTTGTGCTTATCTTTTTTCCTTATGTACCTTGTATCATTTTTTCCCTTTTAAGATTTATGGCCGGGTGCAGTGGCTCACACCTGTAATTCCAGCACTTTGGGAGGCTCAGGTGGGCAGATCACTTGAGGTCAGAAGTTTGAGACCAGCCTGGCCAACATGATGAAACCCTGTCTCTACTAAAAATACAAAAATTAGCCAGGCATGGTGGTACACGCCTGTAGTCCCAGCTACTCGGGAGCTGAGGCAGGAGAATCGCTTGAACCCAAGAGGCAGAGGTGGCAGTGATCCGAGATGGCATCATTGCACTCCAGCATGCATGACAGAGCAAGTCTCTGTCTCAAAAAAAAAAAAAAAAAGAAAGAAAAGATTTATAATTGCCAAGAAAAACAATTTAAGAAGCAAGGATTATTTGTGTTCATTAGTTTTCATCACATTTTACTGTCTGAACAATTTGCATAAATTGTCTTATTATTAAACTGCCCTAATGATACATGCAGTATAGTGATATTTAAAAATTGATCTAGTAGACTTTAATTAATTAATTTATTTACTTTTGAGACAAGGTCTTGCTCTGTTACTCACGCTGGAGTGCCAGTGGTGTGATCACGGCTCACTGCAGTCTCCCGGGCTCAATCAATCCTCCTGCCTCAGCCTCCCAAGTAGCTGGGACTACAGGCATATGCCAGCACACTTGGCTAATTTTTGTATTGTTTTCAGAGACAGGGTTTTGCCCGGGCTGATCTTGAACTCCTGGGCTCAAGTGATCCTCTTGCTTTGGCCTCCCAAAGTGCTGGGATTACAGGTGTGCACCACCAAACCTAGCCCATCTGGTAGACTTTAATGATTTCAAAAGATATGACTTGCAATTTCTGAGAAGCAAAAATTGTTGAATTATTTCACATTTATGCCTGATTACCTAAATGAGAAACATGTTAAAATTTATATTCAGGCTGGGCGTGGTGGCTCACGCTTGTAATCCCAGCATTTTGGGAGGCCAAGGCGGGTGGGTCACAGGAGGTCACAAGTTCAAGACCAGCCTGGCCAACATGGTGAAACCCCGTCTCTACTAAAAACACAAAAAATTAGCTGGTGTGGTGGCAGGCTTCTGTAATATCAGCTACTTGGGAGGCTGAGGCAGGAGAATCACTTGAACCCGGGAGGTGGAGATTGCAGTGAGCCGAGATCGTACCATTGCATGCAAGCCTGGGCAACAAGAGCAAAGTTCAGTCTAAAAAAAAAAAAATTATATTTAAAACAGAAAGTTGAGGCTGGGTGCAGTGTCTCACATCTATAATCCCAGCACTTTGGGAGGTTGAGGCGGAAGGATCACTTGAGGCCAGGAGTTCAAAAGACCTGCCTGGGCAACATAGTGAGACCCCATATCTACAAAATTAAAATAAAATAAAAAATTGAGAATAATTTTCACCCTTTGTGGCTTGCAAAGGTAAAATTAGTAACGTCATACTATTTCCTATAAAAACATCATTCATATCTTCTGCCTTGCACAGCTGTTCTCAGCCCCTTCTAGCAGTTTATTAACTCCATCTCCTCATTTGAGACAAACATTCAAAATAATCCCTGATAAACTG